>NW_015505469.1:1076620-1110492 GCF_001515645.1 Sinocyclocheilus grahami
TGCCCCTTTTACATCACCAGTACAGCAAGGCAAAAATCACATTTGGTTAAAGTTGGATAAAAGCTTTGGAATTCTAGATAAAGACCTTTTTATTTGTGGAATTTACATTCCTCCATCAGATTCCCCATACTATGACGATGAGTATTCCACACTTTACAGGAAGAAATTAATCAATATCAAACTCTGGGGAAAATTTTACTATGTGGAGATTTAAATGCTCGAACTGGCTCAGAATTAAACTATATTGGTAGTTCAGGAGATAAACATCTGTTCACACATATACCCCAAAGTCTCTTCAGTACTCTACCTAGAAGAAATAACCAGGATACTGGAGTCAATAGGCACGGGAAAGAGGTAGCCCACCTTTGTCAAACTTTAGGTCTTTATATCCTCAATGGTAGAATCAAAGGCGATTCCTGTGGACAATTTACCTATAGCTCAGATCTCGGGGACAGTGTTGTAGATTATGCCATATCAAATATAAGCCCTTCCCATTTCAGTGCATTTACTGTCAAAGCTCAGCCACCCCTGTCTGATTACAACCAGATCAATCTTCTCATTAAAGGGGAAACATCAAATCAAGGGAAATTCATAAAAAGCCAATGCGTCTACATAAACTCAAAACACCATATACACTCTTAAAAATAAAGGTGCTTCAAAAGGTTCTTCAAGCGATGCCATAGAAGAACCATTTTTGGTTCCACAAAGAACCATTCAGTCAAAGGTTCTTTAAGGAACCAACTATTTCTTACCTTTTTATAATCTGAATAACTTTTTTTCACCAGAAAGAACCTTTTGTGAAACAGAAAGGTTCTTCAGATGTTAAAGGTTCTTTATGGAACCCAAAGAACCATTCAGTCAAAGGTTCTTTAAGGAACCAACTATTTCTTACCTTTTTATAATCTGAATAACTTTTTTCACCAGAAAGAACCTTTTGTGAAACAGAAAGGTTCTTCAGATGTTAAAGGTTCTTTATGGAACCATTTAGACAAAAAGGTTATTCTATGGCATCGTGAAGCACCTTTATTTTTAAGAGTGTAGATGGACTCGTAGTGCTGCTGAAACATATATTAAAGTATTGAAGTCAAATGAAATAGTCAATTCCATAACACTGTTTAACAATTCAACATATGATAATAATTGGAAAGGAATAAATTTAGCAATTAAACATATTAATGACATTTTTGAAAATATAGCAAAAAAGGCTAATTTAAATGAAACTACCACAAATAAACACAAAAATAGAGCTAAACAAAAACCTTCTGAAAAGTGGTTTGACCATGACTATAAAACAATATGACAAGAGCTACGATTCATTTCAAATCAAAAACACAAAGATCCAGTCAACTCAGAAGTACGCTTAAAGCACTCAGAACTTCTGAAACATTACAAAAACACACTGAGACGGAAGAAATTGGATTATTATAACAACACACTTCAGAAGATGGAAAACACAATTGATCAGGGTCAGTTCTGGAGCATGTGGAACAGTCTAAACAATACAAAGCCACAAGAACTATACAGAATGGTCAAATTTGGAATGATTATTTTGAGAAGCTCTATACACATCAAACTGACCCTCTGAAAAACCCCAACCAATTAAAAGTTCTTGAAAAATGGAATGCTCTTGAATCATGTATCAAAAACAACCAAAATCCACTAGATTATGCAATAACCCAACAAGAACTTGGTGGAAAACTGAAATCCCTCAAATGTAAAAAATCCTGTGGCCCTGACAACATAAAAAATGAGATACTTAAAAACAGAACTTCTGAAACATTACAAAAACACACTGAGACGGAAGAAATTGGATTATTATAACAACACACTTCAGAAGATGGAAAACACAATTGATCAGGGTCAGTTCTGGAGCATGTGGAACAGTCTAAACAATACAAAGCCACAAGAACTAGCTATACAGAATGGTCAAATTTGGAAAGATTATTTTGAGAAGCTCTATACACATCAAACTGACCCTCTGAAAAACCCCAACCAATTAAAAGTTCTTGAAAAATGGAATGCTCTTGAATCATGTATCAAAAACAACCAAAATCCACTAGATTATGCAATAACCCAACAAGAACTTGGTGGAAAACTGAAATCCCTCAAATGTAAAAAATCCTGTGGCCCTGACAACATAAAAAATGAGATACTTAAAAACAGCTCTCCTGAATTTCAGATTGCATTACTCAAACTTTTTTACTTGATTTTGAGTTCAGGCATTTTCCAGAGGTCTGGAACACAGGACTCATCTCTCCTATCTTTAAAAGTGGAGACAAAACAGATCCTAATAACTACAGAGGGATCTGTGTAACCAGTAATTTGGGAAAAGTATTTTGCTCAATAATCAACTTTTGGATTTCATCTTTCTTAAAGCAGAACAATGTCATCAGCAAATCTCAAATTGGCTTCCTCCCTAAATATCGAACCACTGACCATATTCACACACTACACACGTTAATAAATGAACATGTACACCAAAAGAAAGATGGAAAAATATTTGCATGCTTCATAGATTTTAAGAAGGCATTTGACTACATTTGGCATAATGGACTGTTTTATAAAATCATTCAAAGTGGCATAGGGGGTAGAATATACAGTATGACTTAATTAAAAACATGTATAACCAAAATAAATGTGCAGTAAAAATTGGACAGCAAAGGACAGACAATTTTTCTCAACAGGGAGGAGTGAGACAGGGCTGCTGCCTCAGCCCGACTTTATTTAACATATATATCAATGAAGTGGCAGATCTACTGGACCAATCAAACAGTCCAGGACTACAATTATTCCACACAGAAGTCAAATATTTACTGTATGCAGACGACTTGCTAATTCTATCTAAAACACCAGAAGGCCTCCAGAACAACCTTGACATTTTAACTAAATACTGCCATGATTGGGCCTTAGACGGCAACATCCCAAAAACTAAGATTATGATATTTCAGAAAAAATCTAGAACATAAAAATATATTTACTTTAAACAACACCACACTTCAACATGCTTTACAATTATCTTGGTCTGATTTTAACTCCCACTGGAAATTTCAAATTGGCAATTAAAACATTACTTACAAAAGCCCGCAGGGAACTGCATGCCATTCGTATGAAATTATTCTAAATAAACATCCCCATAAGAATTTGGACAAAGATTTTGGATAGTGTCATACTGCCTATTGCCCTGTATGGAAGCGAGATCTGGGGCCCAGTGAGTAACTACAGTCATAAGAACTGGCACAAACACCCTTTAGAAGCTCTGCATGTAGAGTTCTGCAGAAGCATCCTTCATGTGCACAGAAACACACACCTAATAACGCCTGCAGAGACGAGTTATGCCGTCTCCCCCTAAATCTAATCATTAAAAAAAGAGTTCTAAAGTTCTGGATCCACTTAAACTCTAGTTCGGAAGATTCTCTTCATTTTAAAGCACTAAAAACACAAAAAAAAAGTGCTCAAAAAAGTAATCTCTGTGTAATGGTGTCAGATCTGACTAACAAAGCACTCGATATCACCAACCCTGAAAAACACGGAAGAATCAAAGACATTATGAATGAAGAGAAGGAGACATACATACAGCATTATTCTAAATAAACATCCCCATCAGAATTTGGACAAAGATTTTTGATAGTGTCATACTGCCTATACCTCTGTATGGAAGCGAGATCTGGGGCCCAGTGAGTAACTACAGTCATAAGAACTGGCACAAACACCCTTTAGAAGCTCTGCATGTAGAGCAGACACCTAATAACGCCTGCAGAGACGAGTTAAGCCGTCTCCCCCTAAATCTAATCATTAAAAAAAAGAGTTCTAAAGTTCTGGATCCACTTAAACTCTAGTTCGGAAGATTCTCTTCATTTTAAAGCACTAAAAACACAAAAAAAAAGTGCTCAAAAAAGTAATCTTTGTGTAATGGTGTCAGATCTGACTAACAAAGCACTCGATATCACCAACCCTGAAAAACATGGAAGAATAAAAGAAATTCTGAATGAAGAGAAGGAGACATACATACAGCATTGGAAAGAACAAACCAAAGATCAAAGACGTCTCCAATGTTATCTGAAACTCAACAGAGAGTACAGTCTGGCTGACTATCTGGTCTCAGTCAGGAATATAACACAGACATTTACTGACCAAGTACAGACTGAGTGACCACCAGCTGGCCATAGAGAGAGGACGACATAAAAAGATGTGGTTACCTAAAGAAGAGCGATTCTGTAATGAATGTAGATCAGGATCAGTTGAGACGGAGGAACACTTCCTCCTTCACTGTGACAAATACACATCCTTAAGAGACTCACTGATCAGTCAAATACAGCAGAACATTCCTGAGTTCCAGTCACTCCATGAAAACAACAAATTAAGAATATTACTTGGTGAAGGACCTACTTCCTCTTTGGTAGCACATCATATTTATAAATGCCACAAACTAAGAGTTAAAGAGTGAACACATCTGCATTAGTAGCACCATCAATGTTTATATAAATGTATATATGGATGTATTTTACATGTATTTCTGTTTTGTTTGTTTTTATTCTGCTATGTACAATGTTTTGGCAATATGTAAGTATGTCATGCCAATAAAGCAGTATGAATTGAGAGCGCGAGAGAGACTCTGATGTAGGAGTGATCGTGTGATATCAACGAGCCAGCAATGACAAGAAGCCAGCATATCAGGTCCTATCTCTCACTTAGGTGTTTGGCTACTCTAAGTCAAGGTTAAGCCCCCAGCAGATACACACACACACACACACGTCTGGTCAGCTATCCTTGTGGGGTCTCTCCATAGGCGTAATGGTTTTTCTACTGTACAGACCGTATATTCTATTGCCCTACACCAACCCTACACCTAAACCTACCCCTCACAGGAAACTTTCTGCATTTTTAGATTTTCAAAAAACTTCATTCTGTATGATTTATAAGCTTCTGTACCCGTGGGGACCACAATTTAGGTCCCCACCGTGACATGAGTCCTCATGAGTCTGTGTGTATTCAGGTTTAAGTCCCCACCAGAATAGAAAAATAGGTACACACAATGAAAGGCCGACTGATGCCCGATGCCCTCAGTCTGTTTTCCCTTTTCAACATTCTTTATGCAAAAACAATACTTTACAGCCAAAGTCAGAAGATCACATAAATCAAGCAACTTTCTGTCCTTGGAAATGCATTAAGTAATAGAATGCTGTAGAGTTTACTCTACCTAATATCTATGAAGTAATAACAAACTCATGGCGGTTTTCAGGTTGCATTTGTACTTTATGAAATGCATATGCTTTTACTAGGGTAGGGGGATAAATGCATTATTCAAAAGGACACAGAGGCTCTCAAGGCCTTTCAAGGACGTTCAACGTTGCTCTTATTGAGTCAGTGAATCTCAGACTCCACATAAATTATTTCATTTTGGTATCTCTGGTCTAGACCGACTGTCTGAAACCAAAATAAACAAACTAATAAAAACGACAAAAACACACAAAATTACTAAAACGTGAACTAAAATGAAAATGGAAAATAAAAATAAAATCTCATTCAAAATATTATTAAAAACTATGATATCTTAATTATACTAAAAAAAAACCTCACTAAAATAACACTGATTCATACCCACCATAAATGTCCTTTTACATTTTTTAAAGCATGAAATTAATAAAAAGTATATAGACATTTAAAATAAACAATAACTAATAAAAATGACACACACATCTACAAAATTTCTAAAACCTGAACTAAAATGAAAAAGATCAAAATAATTCAAAATGTTAATAAAAGCTCTGATAGTATCTCAGTTATACTAAAATAACACTGATTTACACGAAGCATAAATGTCCTTAAAACTAATAACAAAACATGACAAAATGACTAAAACTTAAACTAGAATGGAAAATATAAAAATGAAAACTAATTAAAAATATTAAAAATAATAATAATAATAAAAGACAAAAACATGAAAAAATGACTAAAGTTTACAAAATGTACAAACTAAAATTTAGAAAAATAATCAAAAAACACAACAATTACTAAAACTTGACCTATAAGGATATTCAACATTCTTCTCATTGAGTCTGTGTTTTTGCACAAGAATCTCAGACTCCACAGAAATTATTACATTTTGTTTCTTCTGATCTAGACATACTGTCTGAAACCAGAAAAATGCTGCCTTCGCAGGTAGGAGGGCTGTAAGGCACGTCTGAGTCCAGTGTTTATCAGTCTGTCTACTAAGACATTCTGCCTTCACCGGCCGGTTTTTCAAAGCAGCATCGCTGCATCTGTGATCTCCCACAATCCTGTGCATACAGTTTGGCAGCTGATAGAAAGAATAGAAATGGCATCTGACGATGCAGTGGTTGAAAGAATTAAATTAATTTATACAGTAAAAGAAATGTGCTAATTATAAAATGATTTTTAGCTGGGTTTTGAAGGATTTTTACATAATTTTAGGAGTGCAGTCTGTTGAGGTCCATTTTATAGAACGTAAATTGTCTTAACCTTCAAAATGTTTTTATTGTAATTGAATTTGAAGTTCACTGAAATGAAATATAGATATTTTTTAATATCAGCTAAATGCCAAGGCAACATTTCTCATTTGCATTTAGTTTAACTTGATGTACAAAAATAAGTAAATCTAAAACTAAAATAAAAGTAATATAAACTATATAGAAATATTTTTTAAAAATTATAAAAATGACAAAAACATGACAACATTACACCCTTTTTAATTTAAGCATGAAATTTGTAAAATTAGTAAAAAAAAATATATATAAAAGGGAAATTTTTTTAACAAAAATAACAACAAATAAAAATAAAAACAATTCAAAATAAGGCAAACAATTAATAAAAGACAGGCATAATGCAAAAACAACAAATTTACTAACATTTTAAAATGTAAAATGACTATGGAAAATATAAATGTTAATTTAAAATATTAATAAAAACTGTAATAGTACCTTACTGAGAGTAAAATAATCGATTCACACCCAGCATAAATATTTTTTAAGGCATGAAATTAATAAAAACTATATAGACATTTTAAAACAAAAATAAATAAACAAACAAATAAATAAAGTAAAAATTGAACATATATAATAAAAAATATATATAAAAATAAAATTACAACCGTAACAGTATCTAACAAAAATAACACTGATGCACACCCTGCATACTGCACTTTAAAAAAAATTTAAGGCATGATTCCATTTTTACTGCAAAAATAATCATTGTAATCATTAAATATGTGGCTTGGTATGTCTAAATCTTACTTGAGTTTTGTCTAGACCATTAGACACAATGTTATGCTGTTTTGGAAGCCAGTCTGAAACATTTCTTTAGGCATTACCTTCATACAAAAACACTCAGACTGACGCTGCAGCATGGCAGCTGCTTTCCTCTCCATTAGAATTCTAATGCAACTCTAGTGAAGATCCTCTAGGGGGCGTCAGTATCACTGGGTTTCATTGGAGGATCTGAACCTGCAGCCGTGAGCTGAGAGTCAATTGAATTGTTGTGCTGTTCCACCAGCTGGGAAAACAGACCGTCTCAGGAGACACACGATGTAGTGTGATCCCAGATGAGTCTGACTTCATAAAAGCAGACATTTCTGCATGTTTAGAGAACACGCCGAGTATGATGGAACTCTGTGGGGTGCAGGTAATGCTGTCATCAGCGCATCAGAAGGTATAATTAGCACAATCAGCTGTCAATCATCCAACATCAAGTAGAGATGCTAAATAGCTTGCGAAAATCAGCAGGAATGGCTCAACACTGGCTAATTACATGCAGTGAAGACCAAATTGATAAGCTTTCTAGGTAAGGTTTCAAATGTCACTTAATATTGGCATCATACAACTGCCGCTATACTGTCAAACCACTACAAACTGTGCTACAAAATGCAGATAAACTCAAATCTGTAGATGCATATGAACTATATTATTTGGCTTGAATAAATGCAACTATTTATTGAACTTCTGATTTATATTAATAAATGCAACTATTTATTGAACTTGCTCACCAATGGATTCTCTGCAGTGAATGGGTGCCGTCAGAATGAGAGCCCAAACAGTTGATAAAAACATCATAATAATCTACAGGTAATCCACACCAGTCCATCAATAAATGTCTTGTGAAGCGAAAATCTGCGTGTTTGTAAGAAACAAATCCATCATTAAGATGTTTTAACTTTAAACAGTTGCTTCTGGCTAAAACACAAGTTCTCTATACATAATATTGCTTTGTCCAATGAAAAAGTTGTTTCGTTTGAATTAGGAGAGAAATTGTGATGTAAAATATTGAATTATTGTGATGTTTTTATCAGCTGTTTGGACTCTCATTCTGACGGCACCCATTCACTGCAGAGGATCCATCGGTGAGCAGGTGTAATGCTAAATTTCTCCAAATCGGTTGTTCTGAAGAAACAAACTCATCTACATTTTGGGTGGCCTGAGTCCGAGTATGTTTTCAACAAATTTTCATTTTTGGATGAACTACTCCTTAAAAGGGTTCTATTATGCTTTTTCACTTTTTTAAATTTTAGTCCGTGTGTATGTTTGGGCATAAAAAAGATCTAGAAAGTTACAAATCTCAAAGTCCACTCCAAAGGGAGATATTTCGTTTAAAAAAAAATGAAATTTGTAAAATTAGTAAAAAAAAATAAATATAAAAGGGAATTTTTTTAAACAAAAATAACAACAAATAAAAATAAAAACAATTCAAAATAAGGCAAACAATTAATAAAAGACAGGCATAATGCAAAAACAACAAATTTACTAACATTTTAAAATGTAAAATGACTATGGAAAATATAAATGTTAATTTAAAATATTAATAAAAACTGTAATAGTACCTTACTGAGAGTAAAATAATCGATTCACACCCAGCATAAATATTTTTTAAGGCATGAAATTAATAAAAACTATATAGACATTTTAAAACAAAAATAAATAAACAAACAAATAAATAAAGTAAAAATTGAACATATATAATAAAAAATATATATAAAAATAAAATTACAACCGTAACAGTATCTAACAAAAATAACACTGATGCACACCCTGCATACTGCACTTTAAAAAAAATTTAAGGCATGATTCCATTTTTACTGCAAAAATAATCATTGTAATCATTAAATATGTGGCTTGGTATGTCTAAATCTTACTTGAGTTTTGTCTAGACCATTAGACACAATGTTATGCTGTTTTGGAAGCCAGTCTGAAACATTTCTTTAGGCATTACCTTCATACAAAAACACTCAGACTGACGCTGCAGCATGGCAGCTGCTTTCCTCTCCATTAGAATTCTAATGCAACTCTAGTGAAGATCCTCTAGGGGGCGTCAGTATCACTGGGTTTCATTGGAGGATCTGAACCTGCAGCCGTGAGCTGAGAGTCAATTGAATTGTTGTGCTGTTCCACCAGCTGGGAAAACAGACCGTCTCAGGAGACACACGATGTAGTGTGATCCCAGATGAGTCTGACTTCATAAAAGCAGACATTTCTGCATGTTTAGAGAACACGCCGAGTATGATGGAACTCTGTGGGGTGCAGGTAATGCTGTCATCAGCGCATCAGAAGGTATAATTAGCACAATCAGCTGTCAATCATCCAACATCAAGTAGAGATGCTAAATAGCTTGCGAAAATCAGCAGGAATGGCTCAACACTGGCTAATTACATGCAGTGAAGACCAAATTGATAAGCTTTCTAGGTAAGGTTTCAAATGTCACTTAATATTGGCATCATACAACTGCCGCTATACTGTCAAACCACTACAAACTGTGCTACAAAATGCAGATAAACTCAAATCTGTAGATGCATATGAACTATATTATTTGGCTTGTAACCATTAATTCAGAATGGTTCATTCTGATTTATATTAATAAATGCAACTATTTATTGAACTTGCTCACCAATGGATTCTCTGCAGTGAATGGGTGCCGTCAGAATGAGAGCCCAAACAGTTGATAAAAACATCATAATAATCTACAGGTAATCCACACCAGTCCATCAATAAATGTCTTGTGAAGCGAAAATCTGCGTGTTTGTAAGAAACAAATCCATCATTAAGATGTTTTAACTTTAAACAGTTGCTTCTGGCTAAAACACAAGTTCTCTATACATAATATTGCTTTGTCCAATGAAAAAGTTGTTTCGTTTGAATTAGGAGAGAAATTGTGATGTAAAATATTGAATTATTGTGATGTTTTTATCAGCTGTTTGGACTCTCATTCTGACGGCACCCATTCACTGCAGAGGATCCATCGGTGAGCAGGTGTAATGCTAAATTTCTCCAAATCGGTTGTTCTGAAGAAACAAACTCATCTACATTTTGGGTGGCCTGAGTCCGAGTATGTTTTCAACAAATTTTCATTTTTGGATGAACTACTCCTTAAAAGGGTTCTATTATGCTTTTTCACTTTTTTAAATTTTAGTCCGTGTGTATGTTTGGGCATAAAAAAGATCTAGAAAGTTACAAATCTCAAAGTCCACTCCAAAGGGAGATATTTCGTTTAAAAAAAAAAATCCCTTTTCAAGAACTACAACGAACGACTCGTTTGGACTACAGCGTTTGTTTTCCGGGCTTTGTGATATCACAAAGAGGCTCATTGGAATATCATTACAAATAATTCCCGCCTACAGAAATTCGAATGGTTGGGGGGTGGGGAGGGGCGAGGTTGTGGTTGAGTGAGCGCATCAGACGAGACGACGAAGAAGAGCTGCTGCAGAGTTAGTGCATCAGAGAAAATGAAGAAGAAGAGCTGCTGTGCTGTAGCGTCAAATTTTCGGCATGTCTAGAACAATTCTTACAAATACTACACGACGTAGCTGGGCGCCGCGGACAGACACTGAACGGCACCGCCGGTGTGCCTACACTCTTGGAAAATAAAGTATTTGAATTTTAAAGACGTGGCACGACGCTGCACTTCTCGACCGGTGCGTGACCACCTGAAACACTGTTTTTTTTTTTTTTCACCTCTGTGCCCAAACGTCTTTGTTTGGGCTTCCGAAAGCGGATGATGTCAGGAAACAGTGGTTGCAATTTATTTTTTAACTCTGTCCCTGAGCATTATAACCCCAATTTGCTATTGTGTGCTGCGCATTTTACTGAGGACAGCTTCCACAACATGAGGGAGTACAGTGTAAAAGCCAAAAGCTTTTGTTGAAAGATGGAGCAAGGGGCGTTGCAGTACTGAAACACTGTCTAAGCTGTTCGCCAATCACAACGCACTGGGACAGCTAACCAATCACAACACATTTTTTTTTTTTCGGAAGGTGGACCTTCATCAAAGCCGGAACTAATCGAGCCGTTTGTGCCAGGATGGGGAGAAAGGTATTTTAATAATGTAAAAAATTATGTGAAAAATAATGCGTTTTTCGAACCACCAAGCATGAGAGCATGTTCTAGTACACCCCCAAAACAAAATCAAGACTTTGTAAAAGAGCATAATAGTACCCCTTTAAAGTGTGATAAAATTGACAAATATAAAAAGAGTCCAGGTGTCTTAGATCAAGGCTACAACTATGCATGAACAATTTTTATAAACCCCCCTTAAAAGCAGCATAAATATGGTTCAGCTGCAAGCTTGAAATATAAAAAGAGAGATACATCAGGAATGAATACAAAACAGCGACTGACCTGGCAGATAGATTGGAAAATACAACATAGCTAACAAATATGAGCCTGGCAGCATCAGGGTTATAGGCCTGATTCTGAGGGAACTATACAATGTAAGCCACTTTGGACAAAAGCATCTGCCAAATGCATAAATGTCAAGTCACAGTTTAAAGAATATACGGGTAAAAGATATATGTACAACATATACGTAGTATGGCCAGGAATGTATTCTTACAACACACTTGCATTCCACAAGAACACACACCACCAACTAAAGCCAAGAAGTTCTTCATCATCTTCCTCAAATATGTAAAAAAAAGAGGCAACACACGTGCAGCAAATGAGAGATTACGAGAAAGCAAGCAAGTGCAAAAGACAAAACATAGACAAAAGTGTTCAAAGGTTGGAGTTCTTGGACTGCTGCAGGAATTATGTATTTTGTAGGCCCAGAAACGAGTTAGTGTTTAACACTTCTGGTTACATTGTCAGTGTTTTTTGACAGTGATATTGTGTTTATAATCATGCTCTTGCAAACTATTCTAACTAATAATTTCAGGGATTAAAAAAAATTTTTTTTTTAATAAGGCTGAAAGAGTTGTCAGAAGCTTAATGGTGGTGACATTGAGGTCATATGCATCTGTGGTGTAGTTTGATTATAGCTTTTTACATCTGTTTGTATTGAATCTTCAAAATCCAGGAATGCCGTGTTGTTAATTTGTGAAGATTATCCTGGTGAACAAAACATGCAAGAATCATAAACATTTATCAGTCACCGAGCTTATTTTCTTCAATAATCCAATAGCCAATGGAAAAATCCTGTTTTTGTCGAGGGAACCAGGGTGATCCGAAATTCTGGTTTGGCCCACAAAAATACGTCATCACTGTAGTGTTTTATCGCAAACTCTTGGAAACATTTGCCAATGGGCAGAGGCGGACAAAGTACACAACTCCACTACTTGAGTGAAAGTACAGATACTGCTGGTCAAATATTACTCCATTAAAAGTAAAAGTTGTAAAGACAGATTTTTACTCAAGTAAAAGTACAGAAGTACTTGCTTTTAAAAGTACTTAAGTACTTTTATTTGCTGTTCCATTTTATCAGCTAAAATGGAACACTTAATGAATCTATACAATTTGACGATTTTCTTGAAAATTCAAGATTGCACATGTGGTCTTTATATTGCATGAATACAGTATCCAAATATATACACATACACAAACATTTGAACATTTATTTTGATGCCATATTAAAATAAGTGCATTTACTTACCTTTATGATTTAAATTTTTTTTTTACTTACAATTATGATTTTGCGGTCCAGATTCATTGGCTCGTTTTATCTTGACCCCGTGACATCTGACATTTAAATGGCTCGGGCTTAAATAGTTTCTTTTGTGACATTTTCAAGATATAATGCTTAAATAAACCCGAGAGCTGCAGCCTGCAGAGCTGTTTTAACCGCACTCTCGGTGACTGACCAAAACGCGTCCCGTTTTACGCGACTTCACCCACATAAACTGAGATGTGCCATCAGCTGGCGGTGACACGGACACACAGCTCACCACTCCTCACCCTCATCCCTCCCTTCAAACCCTCTCACTGCCATCTCCCGACATCAGCCGAATGAGGAGACTGGGAAAGAATAACCAAGTGAGTGAAAGAAAGAAATAAGCAGGGAGCGGTGCTCCATGGTCACTCGCCCATTGGAAGCTCGAGAGCGCATTTTGGATTCGACTTTTTCTTGGAGTGGACTTGAGAGAAGAAACAAGCGTTTGTTGGCGTGCCTAAGGCGAACAGCCATGCACCTGAATCGGGAGGACGAGGACGGAAAAGGTGAGCTACTTTGGTGGATTCCTCTCGTTTGTTTTCAGCGAGAACGCCCGTCCTTGAACGGCAGACGTTGTGGCGGCACCCGGTACCGCTCGCGTACGGGTCAGTACCGTGTCATTTCGACTGGATTTGGTTTCAATTTGTCCTCAACTGCAAACTGTCACTCGCCGAACGCGCAAACAGGTGCAGCCAGGTTTCTTTCGTTCGCGTTTTCACACATTCACAGCACCTGTTGTGTTGCGTACCGCGAAGGTAAAAGCATTTACCCCGGTGCCTTTGAGGGAGTTGTCATCTATGCACGCGCAAGGTCATCATCTCTCATCACATAGTCATGATAGGGTGTCTGCGCGTGCGTTTATTGTTCGTCTTATCGATTGCATCTGACACACATGTATCAAAAGCACACTTTTCATATGCAATAGTGAGAGAAGTGAGGATGGGTAATTTATGAGGACGAAGGGAAACGGACATGCGTTGGCCTCTGCCCCCTCCTGTTGCGCGCCACGAGATTTGCCAGGTGGTAAAATTACGATGGTCAATTGTGATGTGTGTGCACAGACAGAGTCCTGCCATTTGATTCATTTGCAAGAGACACTGTGGCAGAAAAACAATCGTGTTTTTGCAAGACGTCAATTAATAATTAAGCAGTAATTTATGATGCAAGGTGCCAGTGCGGAAATAAATTAAATAAAAGCCTTTACTTTAACCCTTGAATGTCAGGAGTTTAAAACAACTTAATTTATGACGTCAATTTGTAGACCAACCCGGAAGGCTAATTCGTCTTGAGTACCCTACCCTTGGGAATTTCTGAAAGTGCTCATCAGTGCTGTATGCAAAATATTGATCGCTATTTACAGTTTAATAGTTTTTAATCTCCCATGAAAATAATGAATGCTGCAAGATTTACAGGGTCAGCATATCTTGAAATATTTTCTTCATATATTTTATTGTCGGTCTCTCCCTTCTGACTCTCAGATGTCTGTATCTTCCAGGATATTTAAAGCTTGTAAAAGTTTGAGTAAGACACACAATGTTCTACCAGTAAACATGCAGAGATGTTGTGAAGTTCAATGTATTTGTACATTAATTGAAAAGAATCGACTCAAAACAGTGATTCATTCACAAATCATGCATCTCTAGCTTTGATTCTAAGTAGCCAGCTGAACATATGACACTCGTATCATGAATAATGAAATACTGTCTAGAATATTTTTTTCTTAGGTACAATATACAGTAATCGCTCTCATCAGACAAGAAATAAATCAGTAAAATTTGATGAAATTGGCTTGGTAAATGGGTTGACCGGCAATGACCGTGTAATGTAGATCGTAGTTAAGTTGTTAGCTCTTTGTGATGGAATTTAAGGAAAAATTATATTTCTGTTGGCCACTTTTGTGTACTACCCTTTGCATTTTTGGCTGTTTTACTGTTTAATTTGGCTGAAAAGCCTTCTGAACACATACAATATGAAGCCCATGGGGAAAAAAGCTGTTTCTACAAGATATGGGGCTACAGCAATTGACTTAAACTTACTGTGAGAAATGGTTTCTGCACTGAAAACTGTAGCCTTGGTTTTTCTTACCATGGTAACTGTTGTTTCCACCTCAACACCTTAGATTCTTTCTACAGTCCTTGTTCTCGCAGTTCATGGCTCCTGTGTTCATTGCCAGTCAACCCATTAAATACTGTCTAGAATATTTTTTTCTTAGGTACAATATACAGTAATCGCTCTCATCAGACAAGAAATAAATCAGTAAAATTTGATGAAATTGGCTTGGTAAATGGGTTGACCGGCAATGACCGTGCAATGTAGATCGTAGTTAAGTTGTTAGCTCTTTGTGATGGAATTTAAGGAAAAATTATATTTCTGTTGGCCACTTTTGTGTACTACCCTTTGCGTTTTTGGCTGTTTTACTGTTTATTTTGGCTGAAAAGCCTTCTGAACACATACAATATGAAGCCCATGGGGAAAAAAGCTGTTTCTACAAGATATGGGGCTACAGCAATTGACTTAAACTTACTGTGAGAAATGGTTTCTGCACTGAAAACTGTAGCCTTGGTTTTTCTTACCATGGTAACTGTTGTTTCCACCTCAACACCTTAGATTCTTTCTACAGTCCTTGTTCTCGCAGTTCATGGCTCCTGTGTTCATTGCCAGTCAACCCATTTACCAAGCCAATTTCATCAAATTTTTACTTGTTTATTTCTTGTCTGATGAGAGCATTTACTGTATATATTGTACCTAAGAAACATTATTCTAGACAGTATTTCATTAATCATGTTGTGAGTGTCCCATATTTTTCTGCTGGCTGCTTAGAATCAAAGCAGCCAGCTTGATTTGTGAATAAATCACTATTTTGAGTCGATTCTTTTCAATGAACTGCTCAAATGGGCTGCAAAGTGATGTCTGATTCGTAAACGAATCATACATTTGACATGGTTCTTTCAGTGACCCTGTGTCCAATTTTTATGGGTCTTGCCATTTTGTACCACCCAAATCCTGAAGAATAACTAAATGGAATCAGTGGATGCAATGTCACAAATATTCATTTGAAACTGTGGCACAATTCAGAAACATATGGCATAAGTGTAGTATAGTAGTTTGACAGGTTGAGGTGAAGTCATATCATATTACAGTTACATCAAATTTTACTGGTTTATTTCTTGTCTGATGAGAGCATTTACTGTATATATTGCACCTAAGAAACATTATTCTAGACAGTATTTCATTAATCATGTTGTGAGTGTCCCATATTTTTCTGCTGGCTGCTTAGAATCAAAGCAGCCAGCTTGATTTGTGAATAAATCACTATTTTGAGTCGATTCTTTTCAATGAACTGCTCAAATGGGCTGCAAAGTGATGTCTGATTCATAAACGAATCATACATTTGACATGGTTCTTTCAGTGACCCCGTGCCCAATTTTTATGGGTCTTGCCATTTTGTACCACCCAAATCCTGAAGAATAACTCAATGGAATCAGTGGATGCAATGTCACAAATATTCATTTGAAACTGTGGCACAATTCAGAAACATATGGCATAAGTGTAGTATAATAGTTTGACAGGTTGAGGTGAAGTCATATCATATTACAGTTACATGTCTTACACGGGATTTTTCCATTATAATGGACACTGGGTCTCAACACAAGCATAAGAGCTGTACTAAATATTACTGTAAAGCTGACAGATGTGATTTCAATAATAATCCTCCTGCAAATTTTCTTCAGTCTTCACCATAATTGAGTCAGGAGATCTTTAGACCACTAGACATGCTTGACAAAAGATTTGTCAAATGGACATTTTAAATTCAAACGTGTTTGCCTGTAACAGCAGCAGTAGCAGGGTTTTTGTCTTGACATGCAACTTTGTATGTCTTTTAAGCAAGAGGCACTAATCAGGGACATACAACGTAGAATGACGTTGCAAATTGTAATTTATAATTTAACATTTTTTTTTATATGAGTAGTTGTTTGCATTCTGTTATTAATTAATTAAAAAAATTTTGGTGGATAATATCACGTTTCCACATCGTAGTACAAATAATTGTAGTAACAGTTTGCACTACCGTGGTAATTTTTTGTAAGGCATGCAAATTTGTATGAGAAGTTTTATTAGCAATGAATGTAATCCGCTTTAGTTCGTCTTAATGTGAATTCAGCTGGGAATCTCAAGCTGAACGTATTGCCAGAGATTTCATGCTGTACTAGTCAAAAGCACATTTTGTAAGCACAGATTTGGGAATATCCAGTTGAAGGAATGCTTAGCCCAGTCAGCTGAGCAGAGAAGCATTTCTCTACAATTTTTTGGTGGATAATATCACGTTTCCACATCGTAGTACAAATAAGTGTAGTAACAGTTTGCACTACCGTGGTAATTTTTTGTAAGGCATGCAAATTTGTATGAGAAGTTTTATTAGCATTGTGAATGTAATCCGCTTTAGTTCGTCTTAATGTGAATTCAGCTGGGAATCTCAAGCTGAACGTATTGCCAGAGATTTCATGCTGTACTAGTCAAAAGCACATTTTGTAAGCACAGATTTGGGAATATCCAGTTGAAGGAATGCTTAGCCCAGTCAGCTGAGCAGAGAAGCATTTCTCTACAAAACACAGACATGGACTCTAATGCTTTTAAAAGTGAAAATAGTCACATCTAAAGCGAAAAATGCTGATATTTGGCTTTGAAAACACTGACTAGGTGAAGTGGACTGGTAGTCTTATGACCATAATGAAAGATTTAAAGGAATAGTTCATCCAAAAATGAAGAGATTTGGAGAAATGTAGCATTACATCACTTGCTCACCAATGGATCCTCTGCAGTGAATGGGTGCCGTCAGAACGAGAGTCCAAACAGCTGATGAAAACGTCACAGTAATCCACAAGTTTTAAATTTCTTCAAATCTGTTCTGATGAAGAAACAAACTCATCTACATCTTGGATGGCGTGAGAGTAAAGTTCAGGCAAATTTTCATTTTTGGGTGAACTGTTCCTTTAAGGACAGCTGAAGATCAAACTGACAGCTCAAGGATACTTCTCACAGAGACCTGCCCAGCGGTGGTTTTGCATTGCCGCTTTGCGATGAGCGATAAGAACGTATATGTGAGACACTGACAAGGGTTAATCTTTGACAGAGGCAAGATTTCAATCACATCAGATAATTTCACACCCCATAAGCCATCTTGTCTGTCTCCGCGTTAGACGTCCTCACACGTGACGAAGCGTCTGCCTCGCCTCTAATTCACCACAGAAACTCTGATATTGCTCTGTATCTACTTTTTAGAAACCCTTTCATGTACTCTCAACCCAAGCACACAGTGTTTGAAGTTTGCAGACGATAACAACAGTTGTTTCAGAGCTCTGATAGCAGAAGAGCTTTGACATATTGTGGAGTCGATCCTGGATGTGGGGTCGTTTCCTGGATAGGATCTTAATGTCATTGGCATTCCTGGCATGTTCTGATGTTGTAGCAGCGGCGTGATAAGACAAACACAGCGAGAAGGTCAAGTGGCGGCCGCAAAGCGAATGGTGGAGGGTTTGGCGAAGGACACCTCTGGACGGAGCAGGGAGACCGTGGACAGATGCAACGGATTTACAGGTGCATTTGGAGGCTTGCCAATCACTTCCACTCAGATTGGAGTGACATTGTTAGTTTGTAATGCTTTTAGCTCGCGTCGATGATCGCTGATGGCCAGTGAGGGATCAGATGATGCTTCTGCATTTAGATGCTTCCTGTATGAATTTCAGAATTTAATGAAACTGAATGAATGTGAGAGATCTGTTACTGCTTTTGCACCGAAATGATCCGCTCGGCCAAACTAATCACCAGACCCGGTTGAGAACCGGCTTGTGTTTCCAGCCCATGACTCTGAAAACTGAATGATGGCTTTACTGACTTAAAGCATATTCTAGGTTCAATACAAACTCAATCGAAAGCATTACCACAAAAAAAATGCTGATTTGTCCTCGTTTTCTTTTAAATAATCAAAAATGGAGGTTGCAATGAGGCACATACAATGAAAGAAATGGGGAAAAGTTTTGGATGATTTAAAGTCAAGTCAAGCCACATTTTTTTATATAGCACTTTATACAACACAGATTGTTTTAGAGCAGGGTTATTATTGTTAACTAATTAAAAACATTTTTATTATTTTAAATACAATAAACTGAAAATATAAACTAAAATATACTATAAACTAAATAAAATCTACATTTTTATATATAAAAATATAAACCTTTTTATTTTAGCTAGTTTGCAAGGCAACATTTCTCATCTTTGTTTAATGTAAGTTTACCGTAATTACTAAACTAAACAAACTTAAGCTAAAATCTACTACTTAAAATCTATATAGACATATAAAAAAAACTTAAAATGAACTTTCAAAGCAGCTTTACGGTAATAAACAGGAAAATAACAGTATCTATATTGCAAAGTTCATCAAATATGTCTTTAAAGGCAGCTCTACAGGAGACAATCGTGTCATTTTTCAGCTTTGTTCATTTGAAGATTTTGTGTTCACGTCCATGTTGAGTTTTCTAAATATTACTTCTTGTAACCCAGCAGGCACACAACGTCATAAGACGTTGATATTTGGTTACATTTCGGTTGCGACGTCGGGTGATCAAAATTCAATGTCAATTCAACATATAATGTCAGTATTAATTTGATGTCCAATACCGACATCAGCTTTTTTTTATTTTATTTTTTTATAACAGGAGGAACAAGCCTATAGGTCTTTTGTGTATGAGTCATAATCCTAGTTTTGAAAAGACCCATCCACTATAGTGTAAATAATTAAATTCAGCGTCTTTATGCCATTGTGAAATATACAATATGTCATTATTTGAAGCAACAGTCAGATGTTATTTAATTACATAGTGATTGTGAATAAAATAATTTTATTTCAGACAGAAATGAAAGTGACAAGAGAAGCATGACAGAAATAAAAACAGGGTGTCTCTTACCTGAATGTGTGACATGCCAGATCATCCGCTTTCATTATAGAACGTTTGTTGGTTATAATTGGAGCAATCTAGTTTTATGCCATTCACTTGTGTTTAACATAAATATAGCCAGACAGGTTTGCAAACCATGTGATTAGGACATTATTCTGCTTTCACAGCCACTTCTTGGCTTTCTTTTTTAGTAAAAAAACTGCTTTTTCTTCAGCGGAATGGGGCTGGATTGGGCCCCGGTGTTATGTAGTGTCTCATCTTTGTCCACTTACAAGGTGACTGACAGACCTCCTAAGTAACATATCGTAAAGATGTGATCGCGAAACCTTCCTCCAGCCCTCACCACCGCTATAAATCTACAGACATCGCTGTGCAGTTGTTACGGTCATCATGCAGTGAGTGCAGTGCTTGAGATAAACCTGACAGTCTAAAGGTCAGAGGCTGAAAGACAAAGACGACAGACGAACGCCAGAGACGGGAAGAAAAACACAGACGCAGGTTGACCTTGTAGTTTGTACACATCACGTCTCTGGGTAATTGCGTGTTAATGGCTGTTTCCAGTCCTGTTGTCAAAGGTCCTATTAATATTTAATTCAGAGACGGAGCGAACGAGAAGCGAACAGCTTGAGTAGCAGCTATACTGACAAATGAGAGTGACATGAGGTACAACCAGACAGACGGAGAGGGAGAGAGAGGGAGAGAGGGAGGGAGCTGGAGATAGAGACAATAGCAGCGATTAGTCAGGTGCTGTGAGTAATGGCTGTCGCAAATATATTTTTATCCTTTAATGCTACTTGCGATGACTGTGAGAAAAGTGCAATATTTAACCCAATTACATTTCAGACTAACAACTAGAGATGTCCCTGCATTACAAGTTTAGTGCAGCATTGTTGTACACATCATTTTTCCTTGTTTATCCTAACTTTTGAGTGGAAAGATTTAGCTATACACTGATATAGGGCTGCTTTCCCCAAAAGCATCGTAAGAATAAGTAGATCTTATAGACCAAAATGTTGTTTTAGCCAAACCTCTTTGACCTAAAATGTTTATTTGAAGTACTTCTAGAGATTTTGAGTTAATATTTACATGTTCATGGTTCTCTGACATTGGTTAATGGTCATGTTTCTTACTTTTTAGTAAGAGTTTTATTTTGATGGTTTAATTTGAACATTTTTACTTTTTTATGATTCAATTATTGATTAGCTTTTCATCAACTCATGAACTTTCTGCAGTGATAATAGTTTACTATTATATAGATAAATGTAGTTTTATTTACATTACATTGTAGTTTAATATATTTTAGTATTATTTAAATGGAATTTATTATTTTTCTTTAAATTAACTTTTTTATTTTTATATATATTTTTAAATTTTACTTTAAGTAATTTTATTTCTTTGTTATTTTCCAAAAGTATTATATATACATACACACACACACACACACACATATATATATATAGTTTTCCATCTAATGAGTTTTCCATCTAATATTTATATTTTATTTCAGCTTTTTAATCACTGAAAATGATTTTAAGAGTTTTAGTTAACAATAACAACATTATCTGCATGTCATGTGACCATTAACCGACATCAGAGAATTGTGAACATGAGAACACATTGTTAAATTATTGAAATATTAACCGCAAATCTCAGGTGTACTTCAAGTAAATATTTTAGGTCAAAGGAGTTCGACTAATAAAAAATGTGTATAGTTGTTTCCTCAAAAACAGAGAAGTGTGACTCCTGTCCAGTTATATTTGGTGAATCACCCTTTCAGGGCACAACCACTTTTAGAATAAACTTTGACATTGTCAACCTTCTTCCCATGCCAATCCATTTGTTGTTCTCCAAAGGACACAGTGGTCAGATGCAGTTCACTACATTCAGCTCATTCATTATCCAAGAGCTGGGCCTCTGGATTCCAGGATGAAGAGGATGAGAAAGAGAGAGAGAGATCTCTGGCTGAGTGTGTGCATCTGTGTGTTTGTGTGTGTTGGCCTTATTACGTAACAGTCTCTAGATCAGTTCAGTCACACTGGGAGTCTGGGATACATTTCTGTGCGTCGGCACAGCCCAGTTTCCCTCTGCTTTGTTGATCTCTTTGTCTTCTAAGCAAGCACGTCTGTCGCCCTCCTTTTATCTATGTTTATTTCGAGATTTTATGGTGAAAATAAAAATCACCATTACTGTGTCAGGGAGACCATGGATGAGTAATGATAGCATAGAGAAAGGCGTTATGGAAAAAGAGACAATTCATATTAGAGGACTGGAGCAAGGTCATATCCTGAAGCAAATGTGAGGGCTGTTTGTTTGGGTTCTTAAGGGTGTTCACGTTTTTCGCCCGTTGTAGTTTTGTAAGTTGATTCCATGTATCATTCATGCTCATAGCAGAAATGTAGCACAATAAGTTATGTGATTACGTTCAGGCTTAATAAGTAATACTAATGCTTGTTTTAGCAAATACCCATTAATAATTGTGTATGATCTTAATTTTATGTATTTGCTTTGAAACAGATAAATATTGACTGATTATTTTATTTTTCAGCAGCCGTTATTACCAGAATGGTAATCTAAAACAGTAAAAAAAATTAATCTATTAAAAATAATCAAGGCATGTGTTTGAACACAGTTTCGAACTCAGTAAATTTATTATTTGTATGTATATGCACCATAAAATAACATAAACAGCAATATGTCTATTTATTTATATGTATATATATGTATATGTGGGAAGTCGTGGCCTAATGGTTAGAGAGTCGGACTCATAACCCAAAGGTTGTGGGTTCGAGTCTCGTACCGGCAGGAATTGTAGGTGGGGGGAGTGAATGTACAGCGCTCTCTCCCACCTTCAATACCACGACTGAGGTGCCCTTGAGCAAGGCACCGAACCCCCAACTGCTCCCCGGGCACCGCAGCATAAATGGCTGCCCACTGCTCCGGGTGTGTGTTCACGGTTTGTGTGTGTTCACTGCTGTGTGTGTGCACTTTGGATGGGTAAATGCAGAGCACTAATTCCGACCATACTTGGCCACATGTCACGTCACTTATACTGTGTATATATATCGTTTTTACAATAACATGAAAAATGTCTACTTGACAGACACTTGAACTGTGAGCATGTTTGAGTGGTGACATAACAGAGTTTTGAATCAATTCATTATTAGAAATGAATCAAACAGAGATAATTACATTTTTGCTGTTGTAACATCTGCCTTAAGTTCTCATAATTGCTCAATCTTGAGAAAGAATTTAATTGCAATACTAGTCTAATGGCACAATCATTAGAAATCTTGATGGTTGAAACTTGGGGTCAAATAAAAAGAGAGATCACATAGGAATGTTGGAGAGAAACAAAAATAGTGATGAATGGAATTGAAAAAGAGAACATTATTGTTCAAAGCTTTAAGCCATATGAGTGGCATTTTGTCTTCATATGAAGAATTTTGGAGGGAATGAGGGAAATTCAAGAAGTGGGACTCTGGCATTGATGATGTTTCGAGGCAGCATGTGAGATGTAGGGAGGATCGCTGAATTGCCGAGCATCTGTCTTGGAGAGAAATGAGGCTGTACTGTCACCCAGTGAATTCAGTGGCAGAATTCTGTAATATCTGTCAGTTTTTGGTGTCATTTGTCATGTGAGTAGCAGTAAATATTTGATAAGATTCTGACATGAATGAACAAACAAGAACAAACACAAGTGGCTTTGAGTGCAGAAGATTGATCTTTACAGACTGTGCTAACATCAATTAAGACAATTCACATGTGCTTGTCTTAAGGAAATCTGCTCAGATATTACACACTTCACCCTTATGCTCCCCACATTTTTCATTGGTCTGACTAACTGATGGCTCCGCCCCCAAATTAATGCTATTGGTTGAACCAGTTTTGCTGTTGTGCTGGTTGGGATGCAATGTTTAGTTAGCCACAATGATCAAACTTTTAATGGGAATTAACCTTCAAATGGTTTACTTGTTGTTATAAGAAAACCATTTCAACATCATATCGGGCCCTATTTTAACAATCTAAGCGCATGGTCTAAAGCGCAAGGCGCAGGTGCACTAAGGGCATGTCCGAATCCACTTTTGTTAGTTTAACGATGGGGGAAAAGGTTTGCGCCGCCCGGCGCATGGTCTAAAAGGGTTGTCCCTATTCTCTTAATGAGTAATGGGTGTGTTTTGGGCAATAAACCAATCAGAGTCTCATCTCCCATTCCCTTAAAGAGCCAGTTGCGCTCGCGCCATGGTGGATTCGCTATTTACACGGCAAGCGCAAAGAATGAAGCATCTCAGAGAGGAAACGGAGTTGCTCATGCGTGAGCAAATAGGTAGCTTAATTCTGATACATGCAATGACTATCCATTAGGACGTAGGAATTTTTATATTTATGTAGACTGCACAATAATAATCTTTTACATTGTAATCCTTTAATTTTTAATATCTGGCATTTTGTGTGCTGCTGCCTGTGTGTGTAATAAGCAGAGTGTACGCGTGTTGTGGACCCGCCTATAGGCGCATATTACTAACATGCTCTTTTTTTTTTTAATAACAAAAAATTACTGCGCCATTGACTTAGGACCTGGTTTTAGTTGGTCAATGGCGCAGTCTATTTCAGTTGCCTCAAAATAGCAAGTTAGCAACGAGCCAACAATGCGCCTGAACACACCTCGTTTTCGAACCATGAGCACACAAATGGGCACAAATGCATTTGCTATTTAAACAACGTGCGGCAGGACGTGAAAATAACTGCGTCGAGCTGAAACTAGCAAAAAGCACTTGTCGCACCTGGCACCGCATTGCGCCAGTTGTATGATAGGGCCCATCACCTTTAAAGTAATAGTTTGCCCAAAAATAATAAAATAATTCCGTTGTTCAAAACCCGTATGGTATACTTTCATGGAACAAAAAAGTAGATGTTTAAAAAAAAGTCACTGTTGCTATTTTTCCATACAGTGAAAGCATAAGGTGGACTGTCAAGCTCCAAAATGGAAAAAAAAGAACGAAAGCAGAAAAAACAAACAAACAAATAGATAAATAAATAAATATAGAATGTTTTTTTTCTAGTAAATAGAAATAAGATGTAACATTATAAATGTATTTAATGTATTCATTGTGATCAATTGAATGTGTCCTTGCAGAATAAAACTATTAATTTCTTTAAAACAAATCTTGCCCAAAGAATTTGAACAGTAGTTTAACAATTGGAATGCATACATGGAAATGAGAAATAAAGATTTGGATAATATGTACTACTTTTCTGCTGCTTTTTAGAGCCTGACAGCTCCTATGTTTTCACTATATGTTTTCATTGTTCAAGAAGCCTTTGTGCTCCCCAGAAGAAAGTAAGTCATACAAGTTTGAAGCGACGTGAGGGTGATTAAATTAAGACAGAAATGTTATTTTGGGGGAAATTATTCCTTTAAATGTAATCCATTCTGATGTCTGTAACGTTTGTAAGTATTCCAGCTATGGGCTTCAAAGTATGTGTAAAATCCTCTGAATGGAAATTAACCCGGTCAAGCGAACGCTTATCTGAAAACCAGGCAGGAGGAGTGAGAGCAAGAGAGAAAAGGAGAAAGCGTCCGAGGTCAGTAGCACAGTTCGGGCAGCTTGAAATTATGGGCACTTTGTACATTTTGCACAGATAGCGGAAAATGACAAATGGCATCGACACATAGAGGATTCAGAATGCAGCTCATGGAAATACATATCAACAGATGCATTTAAAATAAAGCAATAGGTGCCATTTTTAATGGGTGTTGAACTTGTTAGGTAAAATCTTTTAGTTTGCATTAAAATTCTAAATAAAACCACAAAATATTCAAAGCTAATTAAGTACTTGTCCTTTATAAAGTATTTATACTACTGTTCAAAAGTTTAAGGGCCAGCAGAATTTATTTATATTTTTAAAGACCCTCTTATGCTCACTAAAGCTGCATTTATTTGATCAAAAATACAGTAAAAACAATATTTTGAAATGTAATTTATTTCTGTGATGTAAAGCTGAATTTTCAGCATCATTACTCCAGTCTTTTAGTGTCACATGATCCTTCAGAAATCATTCTAATATGCTGGTCTGAAGAAATATTTCGAATTAATATCAGTGTTGTACTGCTTTATATGTTGTGGAAAACATGATAGGTTTTTATTGTAGGATCCTTTGATGAATAAGTACAAGAAGGTACAAGAACTTGAAAAGAACAGCATTTATTCAAAATTGAAACATTTTTGTAACATTGTATTTGTTCTTACTGTCACTTTTGATACATTTAATGTGTATTTGCTAAATAAAAATTAAATTTTTATTTTTTTACAAAAAAATAAAAAAATCATACTGACCCCCAAACCTCCGAACGGATTATTTATTTCACTGGATTATACAACAATAGGCATTTACCACATGGTTAAAACAATATATAAGGTAAACCATTTTATTGAATTAAAAGAACAAAAAACAACAACAAAAAAAATAAAAAATTTTTGTTACATGTCAGTGTGGGGATATTAAACTCATATTTTGGTCGTGCCACCTGCTCCTGTGACAAGCTGGTACAGTGGACAGGAGCTCTGATCAGTACACACACACACACACACACACACACATATATATATATATATATATATATATACACTGAGAGACAGATGCACACACTCACCTTGTCAAGAAACAGATGGTGAGACACATCTATTCTCAGACAGGCTGGCAAGGTATACAAACACAGACTGTGAAAGTACAAGACAAGTGCTTGCACACACATATACACAGTAATATCTAATTGTATAATCATAAAAATGAACAATCACTCACTGGTGTTACCTGAATTCATTACTGGTTGTGTGTGTGTGTGTGTGTGTGTAGGTCAGGTTTGTATATATTCTTCCGCACAAAGATAATAAATTTGCCTACATTGTGTGGACCAACTTAACAGTCCCCATGAGAAACTTCATAATAAACATACTAATTAGTGTCTTAATGAAAATGTAAAAATGCAGACAGGCTTGTGTAGGGTTAGGAGAAATAAAATATCATTAGCTTTGTATAAAAACAATATGGAATGCTCGTTCCACTGTGATAGAAAAACAAATGTGCTTTCAAGTCAGTCAAACCCACGGTGTTCATGGCCTTCAGGACTGTCTCAAACTCCAAAAAGGTTATGAATGCAGAAATGAAAATGTTATTGCTTAGAGGTAGAGGTTCATAGCTGTGAGAATTAATGTTCAGAGCTGTAAAATTAATGTTGATTGCTTAGCTCAGAATTTTGATTACAGACTTTGGTATCTTAGAAACCTGAGTATGTTTGAGAAATTGTTGATCTCTTCTTGCTTACCACTCCATTTAATACAATTGCTGTCTAGGAGAAACATTTAGAGATATTCATGAGAATGTCTTTTGTGGTCTTACTTTCCTGTGGGTGTGACTTGAGATTGGTTTTAATGGTGTTCAACCATTAGTATGAGGGAACCATTAGTACATACATTACTGTTCAAAAGTTTGGGATCAGTTTTTTTTTTTTTTTTACAAAATGAATAAATTTTTTCAAAAAGGACACATTAAATTGACCAAATGTGACCACAAAGACTTTTATAAATCAAAATAATTAATCAAAGCAGCACAACTGTTTTCTACATTAATAATAATAAATGTTTCTTGAGTAAATCAGCATATTAGAATGATTTCTGAGGGATCATGTGACACTGAAGATTGGCGTAAATGATGCTGAAAATTCAGCTCTGCATCACATGAATAAATTACATTTTAAAATATATTGAAAAAGAATATTACTGTTTTTTTTTATATCAAATAATGCAGCTTGCGGGGAACATAAGATAATTATTTTTAAAAAATCTTATCGACCCCAAAGACATTACTAAGAGATTGCTGAGACTTTGCACATAGATAGATGTATAGAAATTTGTATTTGTATTTTTATTTGTATTTGATATATTTCATAGTATTTATTTAATAAATTAAATTTTCCCCAGAATGCATTACCTGTGTAAATTCTTCCTGCAGTTGATTCTTTAAATTGACACATTTACTTACTTAAAATAGCTTAAAGGGGTCATCGGATGCCCATTTTCCACAAGTTGATATGATTCTTTAGGGTCTTAATGAAAAGTCTATAACATACTTTGGTTAAAATGTATCAATGGTAGTGTAAAAAACACACCCTTTTTGGTAGTGTAAAAACACTGTTAAAATCAGCTCTGTTTTCATCAAGCTGTTTTAGTCCATGTTGCTTTAAATGCTAATGAGCTCTGCTCAGAGATAGTTTTCCTTAAGATAAATGTACATGTACTGTACCTGATATATCCAGATGAATTCATATCGAATCAAAATCATAATTGAAGCAACTCAAGAGCTTGTGAATTGGAATCTAATCGATTTGTGAAATATGTGTTAACACTTAGCCCTAGTGAAGATACTATATACTGTAGAGTATTTAGTATGCTGTTCCAAACATAGCCCATTTATTGTGTGTGTGTGTGGTTGCTGGTGCATGTTGAGCCACATGTCCACACTGGAGAGGATGTGGCGGATCTCTGTGAAAGGCTTGCGGATGCTGGTGCTCATTGAAGATCAGTGAATTATTCACAGAATCTAGCAAGAGGCTTTTTAAGGACTCTACAGATTACACCATATAAGGCATATCATTTCTGGCTGCTGTTATGTGTCACCATAGAGTACTGGCTCCAAAATTTAGTAAACTGTCTGCTGCCTACATGCCTTCTAAGACAACACCTTTATTAAAATGCAGCTCATAAGTGACTGATTTGAAACATTCTATAGATGTGTTTTTATGCACGTGATACTCTAATAAGCATGAAAAATTTGTGCATATACTGAGTAATATAATTAATTGGATTTTATTTGTGTGTGTGTGTGATTTTTGAATGAATTATACAAGTTAGATGTTTTTTTCAGCATGGCAGTGCATTATGGGAAAGCCTTATGCATTAAGGATAAATGCTGTCTCTGAATTTGGCCTTAAGAAGCTATCTTAAAAGGCAGCATAATCAATATGATGACTTAAAATGCTGCCTACATAGGACGCTTTGGAACAGAGCCATTATGGTACGCATATGGATCTTGCGATTTGCAATGATTAGAGGGGAAAAGCGTTACACTATTTGCCTGGAAATTATAGAAAGGATACTAAAGAAAATGATTAAATGTAAACTGATATTTCCTTACTGACACTCATGTGGAACTATGTGTGTGTGTTTGTGCAAATACTTGGGCTAGGTCAAAAAATCTCTGCTATTGTAAGTTGTGCTCTCCTTGTTTCACAAATGAATCAGCATTGTGTATTTCAGCACAAGATTTCTCACATGGCTTTAGTTTCAAACTGAAAATCAATGGAAGTGTGGATGGACTCCAGTTGAAACGCTGCCCGTTCATTTAGGAATTTCCAGCTTAATCTTTTGTTTCCGAGTTTTTAAGTTGGCTTTTCTGTTGTTTTGTGTGTGTGCGCTTAGCTCAGGGGCTTCATTGCCTGAGACTGTGTTCTAATAGAGCCAGGGTAATGAAGTTAGATAAATGCCAAGAAATGATGCTTAGCTCCAGGTGAGGCTTTAATGTGCTCATAATTGGGCTAATTTTATGACTCAGGATAGTATACATATCCTCAAGCATATGATTTTATAGCATTTGAATGAAACATAGTTGAAGCATCTTCAGTCACGTGAAGCCTCATAAAATGCAACTGTCCTGAACTGCCTCCAATTTAAAATAATTTTGAGGACTACAGAGGCTTGTGTAGGTAGCAGGTGTTTTGTATCTCGTTATTAAATTCTGGTGTACAATAATGTGCTTAGAACTGCAGAACATTTACAGTGTTTGTACTGTCCTGTTGTTTATTTGCAAACCATATCGCTTTATAAAATTGGACCACAACGTTTCTGTGCAGAAATGTAAATAAGCTATGAATAAATGATGCATCCATCACAAAGGGTGAGTAATCCACCCTTTGTTTAAAAGGCTATGCTATGTCTGGATAAAGTTTGGTTAAAAATATCTTGGTGTAGATTTGACTAAAATTCTATGATTTTATGATCAGGGTTGGGGAGTAACAGAACACTTGTAACGGCGTTACGTAATCAGGATACAAAAATCTAGTAACTGTAATCCGTTACGGTTACATCAAAAAAAGTATTCAGATTACAGTTACATTTTGTAAAAAGTGGGAAAACTATCAGGATTACATACAGTATGTTTCATTTAAAATAAAATAAATGAGTTTTGTGACATAACTCTATATTTAGCGCTACTTCATAAAGTAGTTCCTGGTTCTGTTGACACATGTTGACTCACGTGAGCCGCGTGTGGGTGCATGCGCAAATAACACCCGTCTACAATTATTCTCCTCAAATGCGGGATGAGATGCTGCTATAGTAAATTACGATGCTTCCTGCTGGGAAAAACGTTTTCATGTCTGGAAATTTCAGTTATTTTGTCTTCAAAAAGCATAAAGGAAATAACATAGTGTACAGTGAAAGTTATGCATGAAGACTCTTGCTTTAACAAAGGCTACTCAAACAACTTAAACATTTGCAGGTACGACTAGCATGGAAATAATCATGTTAGCTAAAATGTAGTGTTTGTTAGTGATTTAAAATTCCATGGTGTGCTTGACTGCATGTTGTATGTAAGTTTTCTTGCGGAAAATGAGCTGGAAAATGTAGAAATTAACACGAGAGTCCCCACACCCCGGATCAGTCAATGAAATAAAGAAAGATCATAGCATTTCACATACATTTCGACATGTAGGCTTATTTTAAAATAGACTAATATGTATATGGTGTACATTGTTTTTAATGTTGTGTATAAACTATATTTATTTTTACTTGTACATGTTAAAGAAATAAAAAAAATAATAATAAAAATAAAACTTTAGTACTAGCCACTAGATAGCTTTTTATATAAAAATATATATGGGCTGGGTGGTGAAACAAGACGCGACTTTTAATAGTTTCAAATGTTTTTTTTTACTATAGTTTTATTAGTTTTAATTTTAAAGTCATAGTTAAATAAAAGTACTTAGATATTGCTTTTTTGACTTTATTTACATATGTAACTTTATGTAATCCAAAAGTAATCAGATTGCATTACTTTTATATTGTGGTACTTGGATTACTTGGAAGTAATTTGCAACTGTAACGGAATGCATTTTAAAAGTAACCCTCCCAACCCTGTTTATGATCATATATGCATGAAACCTAGTGTTATATGGGACATTCCTGCTGTGCAGTACATTTTCATGTCTTCATCATATTTTAATGCACTGGATAAAATATGAAACTCACAATTTTTCAAGCCATTTTTGCCTTTTCCCCCCAGCATAACTGAAAAACTGTTGATTTATTTAGAAATATTCCAGGCATTTCTTAATGTTTACTTGTTGAAATGCTTCAAACAGAGTATTATTTCATTGGAAATCTGAACTGGAATATGACATTCCAGCATGTTCTATGAGTCTTATATACACATGTATATGCACACACACATGCTTTTCATGAATTACATATATATAACTATTGGTATCTGTCAGGCTTATTTCAAATTTTGGACTTTATTTACTTTTTTTATTTTTTACTTTTTTGTTTTTAACTTTTATGCAAGACTTTGTAAAGCTAGCTTGTCTGGACAAACTCGACACATTTCTCTCTATGAATTCAAGTCTAGAATTTTTACATAATGTTTAATAATCCACTTCTTAATATTTGTCTAATTTAACCCTTAAATGCATGAATGTTTCACCAATCATTATTACATATTCGGGTCTTTAGCGACTCGGACCAAGATATCCAGCACGGATGGATCTCTAACTGCTGCAATGGCAAAAAAATCTCTTGATATTAAGAACAATTACAGAAAAATAAAATAAAGCATATTTCGTTACCTTTTGAAACTTAAAAGGGTTCAATTTGAGCAGATGATTTTACCATCGCTGTCATCGTCAGAGCGCACTTCCACAGTACATCCAGTACATCAAATTCACGATCTCAACCATATTCTCAAAACTATTGTTTTCAATGACTTCTTATTCAATATTTTGATCACTGGCAGCTTATTCACCACATCCAGCATCAAATGACATTTCACATTTATATTTCATTGTGTATAGTAATTGCTCTGCAGTAAAGCCATTCAAATCAGTTCCATTTTTGCTGATGATATTCGTTTGTTTTATGAGTGAAACGTCATCATTGTGTATCAAACAGTGCCACCTTGAGGAAAAAAGATGCATTGCACATATTGAGTCATCAGATATGTAAATATAGTTGCACAGGAAAAAATACTTACACATTTACATACCTCGGGTCTCTAGCGACCCTATACACTTTTTACAAAAAAATTAATCAGAAAACTGGCATTCTTTTAAATTTTACAATTTTTTTCTTGTTATATGGTTTATAATTAATAGATTGAGGAATACTAAGTGAAAGTGACATGTGGCCATGTGACCCATACTTGGAATTAGTGCTCTGCCTTTAACCCATCCAAAGTGCACACACACAGCAGTGAACACACACATACACCGTGAACACACACCCAGAGCAGTGGGCAGCCATTTTTGCTGCGGTGCCCGGGGAGCAGTTGGGGGTTCATTAGGGCCCCTTTATTAGGTTCATTAGGTTCATTAGGCCTTGCTCAAGGGCACCTCAGTTGTGGTATTGAAGGTGGGAGAGAGTGCTGTACATTCACTCCCCCCCACTTACAATCCCTGCCGGTACGAGACTCGAACCCGCAATCTTTGGGTTACGAGTCCGATTCTCTAACCATTAGGCCACGACTTCCCCAGTTGATGTCTAACTTAAAAAAATTAAGGAGGGAGAGGGTAGAGAATGATGTCCCGGGTCGCTAAAGACCCGAGGTATGCATTTAAGGGTTAAATGTTCTGAGAATTTTATTTATTTGGCTTTCCATCATGTTATTGTTTCGTACTGTCTCTTTAAGAATAAAACAGTTCCTTAATGACATCATCCTCGAGGAGTTTTGAAGGGAAAACAAAAGAACATACATTAGGAAGTATTTTCAATGGATTAGATGATTCTGTGATTTAGATGGTTTGACAATATTACAGAAAATGAAAATATATTTTAAAAAATGGGAACTATTTAGCCTGCATGGGCAACTATTTTCAACTCTGTTCAGAATTCTGTTCATTCTCTTGTTGTAAAAAGTTTATTTATTTTTTTATTTAGAGTTCAGTTGGTGCAACAGAACAGGAATGGCCCAGCCATATGTCAGTACTGAATAATTTCATCACATCCCACTCCCATTCTAGAAAAGAATAAATTCGGCCAATGCAAGTTAGACATTGGTTAGGTTTGGTTTGATTGGTTTTATTATTATATACATCCATTTCATTTAGGATGTCTCCAATGTAGGCAGCAGATCCTTATTGTTAATATTGTACATTAAGTTTAACTGCTTGTAGTCAGGTTTCTCTAGTATTTGTATATGAAGTTTTACCTTTCAGAAACTGATATAATGATTTGAACTTGTGTTAAAATCATTACCATTGTCTCCAGTTGTAGACGGGGTTAGCGTAGCATTACAATTTTGTCTTCGTAAAGAGCTAATGTGCTACTACAGCGTTCTCTGTTAGATCCTGTGTTCAGCTCTGATTTGCTGATTTGTCTGAATTTGTACTCTATAGCCTTTGATACCTGCACGTTTATTCATGCTGTTAGTCATGCTAAGCTAACTCACCTGTCTGTTGTTTCACTGACCTGTTTGAGAGCTTCTCCATGCACTGTCTCCCTTCTGTATTGTTAAATGCTTGTTGCATTAAATTACTTACAAGTTTCAGATTTGTTCAGTATTTTCCTCATTCTATGTGGATGTTGGTGAAAGCAGCTGGCTCTATACCTGTAGGTTTTCTTCTAGTCTTCAGGCTACTACTGTAAGGCCCTATGTGGCCCCATGTGAGGAGCACAGACATACAGCTAGAGGACGTATACTTTAGGAAGCAGACAGGCATAGGATGGT
>NW_015505469.1:1110502-1110912 GCF_001515645.1 Sinocyclocheilus grahami
CAGAAAGACGTGATTATCCGTGCCCACATGGTTTATTATTATCATTTCACGCTGTGTGTTTTGTCGAACGGTTATGATAATTGGCGCACCGTGTGGCAGGTGAAGAATGATGTTGATTTGAGAGTTTATTACAATAATTCATTTCTGAGACTAGAGAAATGTCCTCTTCAAGATTCAGAGGTATGATATCAGGCGCTTTATCATGATAATAATATATAATTTGCAGTGGGCTGAGCACTCGCTGGTCTCACCGTCACCATGGCTCAGTCTAATAGAAGCTTGTGCTGCAGACACAATAGGAGAGGCGTGATCAGCTACCATGCTATAGCATAATCAGGATCTGCTTACCATAAAATATACGTTTGTTTGTTCTTTTTGTATGTGGTACACCATGATAATCAGCCATACTG
>NW_015505469.1:1112417-1113288 GCF_001515645.1 Sinocyclocheilus grahami
TTGTTCTTTTTGTATGTGGTACACCATGATAATCAGCCATACTGCGTTACGAAATTAGGTTCATAGCTTTAGCATTAGGGAGTTTAACGGTGAATTGCGCTGTTTTATTTATATATAACATTGAATATATACAACATGTTCAAGTTCATTTTATTTGTATAGCACATATACAGCAGCCGCTAGGCTGACCAAAGTGCTTATCGGAAGAGAAATTTATAAAAACATACACAGAAATATATATATACTATTTTTAAATAATAAATAACACCGGTGATGTTAAAGCCCAATTTTCTTCATCCTTAAGAAATCAATCTAATGTGCTCGTTTGGTACTCCAGAAAGCTGTTTTTAATCATTTGCACGGCTGAAAAGGTTGTTCTGCTCAATGTAGTGTGGAAACAGCAGTGCAGGGTCGTTTTTCAGTCGCTGAAGTATTGAGTACACTTTTGAGTACACTTAAGTCACTGCAAACTCAAATTTCGGTTTTAAAGATGGTGCAAGAAACATTTTTCTAGAAACTCAGTCTATTATTATTTTGAGAGATGAAGGCCACACAGTTCTGTTTTGGTGGAATAAAGTAGTAATTAATAATAAGTCTGGCATCAGTCCAAAACAGCAAGGTCCTAAAAAGGTCCTAAAACCTGACCTGTTTGAGAGCTTCTCCATGCACTGTCTCCCTTCTGTATTGTTAAATGCTTGTTGCATTAAATTACTTACAAGTTTCAGATTTGTTCAGTATTTTCCTCATTCTATGTGGATGTTTCTTCTAGTCTTCAGGCTACTACTGTAAGGCCCTATGTGGCCCCATGTGAGGAGCACAGACATATAGCTAGAGGACGTATACTTTAGGAAGCAGACAGGCATAGGATGGT
>NW_015505469.1:1114692-1115126 GCF_001515645.1 Sinocyclocheilus grahami
GTAACACTCCCACACCCTCGGGGAGATTGTTTTTGCTTTTGTCGACGCTTATGAGGCAGATGTGGGCTCATGTGATCACTAAACGCTCTGTCAACGCACGTTTTAACGCAACGCATGCTCTGAGGGAGCAGATGTGACTTAACCCTTTAGGTGCCAGGGTTTTTTGGAAAAATGCTGGATTTTGACATCAAGATTTCAAAGCTTGTGGTTTGAAAGGGCTTAAAGATGTAAATTAGAAAAATGTTGGGCATGACCGAAAGTTTATGTGGGGTGTAAATATACTCATCTAATTTGCATAATATGACGTCATCAGACCCCCTCTTGAATGTCATAATATTCAGTAAATAATATATATTGAATTGATGTTTGAACTTATTTGCATGTTTTAGTTTTTTGTCTTTTTAATCCTCATTCCAAATGATCAGAAAAGAGGA
>NW_015505469.1:1115136-1115534 GCF_001515645.1 Sinocyclocheilus grahami
TCTCTCTCTCTCTCTCTCTCTTTCTTTCTTTCTTTCTTATTCAATTACATTTTTGCAGCATTATTTAAGTTTTGCCTGTGATATTAAAGCCCAACTTTCTCCTGTTACATAACTCGCATTACTTCTGTCGGATGGACAGGATGTCTGATAAGTTACACTATACACACTTTCTGCAATTTTTTTCCTGTGTTTTTTGTACAACTGCCATGGCTGATTGCCTTTCCAATAAACAACCACTTAACAACAATCCCGAACACCTTAGCAACCGCATAGCAACACTCTGGCATCATGGCAGTGAGTTCTGCACTGGCAAACACCATTCACATTTTCTACAGACAATTTAACATCCAGTGGTAACACTCCCACACCCTCGGGGAGATTGTTTTTGCTTTTGTCGA
>NW_015505469.1:1120150-1137712 GCF_001515645.1 Sinocyclocheilus grahami
TTCCAGTACAGAACCTATAGGATGTTGCGCATGCACGACTGAACGGATCACTCCCCGAGATGAATCGTTCTTTCCGAGTCACATTAAAGATTTGTTTAAAATGAACGATTCGTTCAAGAACGACCCAACACTAGTTGACTGTGAAACAGTAGACTTTAATTATATGCATTTATGGTGTAATTACTAAATTTCCGTGTCAATCCATGTTAATTTTCACCGCGTATAATGCGCTGTCACTTTATTTCAGCACGTGTAGCACAGCAGAAATAGATTCCGTGCGGAAACGATCGCAGCATGACTGCTGCAGACGCACCGCTCCTGGAGCGCACTGCCGGACCGCAATCGCGTGCAGTGTGAACGCTTTGATCCGTTAACATGGGCATGGAAAAAATACGCACCACAGACGGAGTGTGTGAACCTGGCGTTACGTTTGTATGCCCACCCGGTCTGTTCTGTTCTCGTGCTCCATTTAGGCGCACTGCATTCTGATTGGTTCGGATAGCATACTGCGGGAGGTCGGGGGATGTGGAAAATCGTGCTGTAAAGTGATTTAGAAATCGCACAAGCTCAAATCGTGATTTTATGACGATTTCGATTAATCGGACAGCCTTACTATATAGAAGTAAAACGCATGTGAACAGTAGCCTACTTTTTCATCAGTTCATCACTAATATTCAGGAAATAATAGATATTGAATGGTTGTTTGAACTTATTTGCATGTTTTTTTTTGTCTTTTTATCCTCATTCCAAATGATCAGAAAAGAGGAAACCAATAATAAAAAAGGAGAAATTACTAAATTATTACTATATTACTATACTATATAGTAGTAAAACGCATGTGAACAGTAGCCTACTTTTTCATCAGTTCATCACTAATATTCAGGAAATAATAGATACTGCCCTGCCACCCCCATCCCCGTTGGGCAAAGGGTCGAAATGATCACTTGTTTGTGCTTCGTGAACACTCTCGCCTTGCACGGAGGCATCATTGCGCTGCAAAGATATACCGGGAGAAGCGCGATTATTAGACGACCGATCGTCATTTCCATAAGGCAAATATTCCCCTTCAGAGTCAGAATCGGCGAATAACATTTGCAACACATCCTCACGGTACAAATTTTATTAGCCATTTGGTGATTTTCTCTCACAAATCTCACAGCTTACCCGCACGCTATAAACGGAACTGCTTCCGCATCAATGACAGATAGCTCACTTGCTCTGCTCTTTCCTCAAACACTTTGAATAGGAACATGACGTCATTTTGGTCTAGAATCAAAGGAATACATGTCTGTCATCTAGTGGTAGGGAATACAAATGAGATATTACACCATATTAGGAACTACAGTCTGTTTGATTAAGTATGATGTCTTGTCGCAATTTTGCGACTTTGGCGCTAAGAGGGTTAAAGCCCTTCTCAAAACACTGATTTTTCAGCAGTCACCATGATCGGTGAGATCGTTTCAGATATGTTACGAACAGCTAACAACCGTCTTTACGTCACTCTCCGAGCTTTTGTTTCGAGTCATACGTTCAGCTGCGGCGGTGATAAACGAGCAGCGTCTTCCTCTCAACAGCCATTCGAGTCGACTGTGAAATGGCATTTGTAAACATTCCAGTCGGTCTCATTCAATTCCAATCGGTTCAAAGAATGATGTGTCCTCAAATTCAACATGCAATGCATCATCACGACATCTCGTAAACTGCTCGTGACAGGCTCGGGTTTTCCTGATACAGCATTGCTGGTGTTATTTCCTCAAATGACAAGAACGTCCCGCTTCATCTGTTATTATTGAGCCACTAGCTATTATATGAATATGGTGAAATGTCAAAACTGATTGCTTTCCGGTAATAATACTGCAGGTTGATGCTACCGAGCTGTACAGTATTTTCTAAGTGTGTTATAAATCTATGGTTCTAATTGGTCCGTTATGACTGAACTGGGACAGCCGGGAAAACACAATGTTGGATTCAAATAATAAAATGCATAATAAAAACTAATAATAAAAACTATAGAATCGTGCATATTTAAAATAGGCTTATGCAACATTAAAAGGGAGGAGAAAAAGGTTCCCATTCCTTTAGGACATTAGACAGATTCCAAAATTGATATGGTTGTGTGACCATACACTTGTCCTCAAAAAAACATGAAAAAAAAATTATACAAGGTGTAACCCATACAGTGTTTTAAATAGGGGTGCTTCGATCAGGATTTTTGAGGCATTCATATTTGTATTTGTGGCAAGCGCCCACTTATATTGCCAGATGCCCCGGCCATTCTGGCGGGCTTCGTCGCCATAGGCTTGTGCCAAGCCATTGGTTCATTTTTTTAAGCTCTGCACGAACCAATGGCCGTGCAGTTTCACTGTGTGAATGAAAAAAGACTTCAGTTCAGGAGAAAAAAGGCTTTTTTCCCATATGCGTCTTAAGCAAGACGCAGTACTCTTTCCCATATCTCAGGGAACCAAGGTTGCGTTAGTAACCGAGTAAGTTTTTAAATGAAGAAAGTAGCCTACTCCTTGTGATTGGTTTTCGGTCCTCTGTATTAAACTATACATACATGCATGGTGCTGTTTTTTTTCTAATTGTTTAAGCAACTTTATTAATTATATATGGTTTATAAACATTATTTTAAACATTATGCATTTTTTTTCAAAGATAGTCGTGTTATTTTATTACGCTTTGAAGAAACGTGCATAATATTTTGCTCGATGCGCCCTCTTGTGACCTCAGGAGAGAAGCCAAAAGCCTTTTTACCCCTAACTGAAATTATGCCTTTTAAATTCGAATATAATTCAAATTTTTATAATATTTAAGTAGAAAATTCGAATTTCGTTTTTCAGTCATTTTGACAGCCCTATTGGAGAGTATCCACTTTCTCCGCTTTGATTTGAACAAAAACATCCGCGTAGCATAGCTGACACAAAACAGCGTACGCTGTTAACGTTCAGTGGATACTGTCCAAAATGGTGCCAAGGTGACGCGTAGGAGACGAATTGTTGAATAAAGTCGTTATTTTTGTTTTCTTTAAGTAAAAAAAGTATTCTCTTAGCTTCGTAAAATTACTGTTGAATCCCTGATGTCACATAGATTATTTTAACGATGTCCTTGCTATGTTTCTGGACCTTGATCATGTTAGGATCCTTGCTGTCTATGGAGGGTCAAAGAGCTCTCAGAATCTATCAAAAATATCTTAATTTGTGTTACGGGTTTGGAACAACATGAGGGTGAGTAATTAATGACAGAATTTTCATTTTTGGGTGAACTATCCCTTTAAAGCAAAACTAATTGAGAATCACTGATACAAATGCTTGACCATAATTATAATATAATATAATATACGTTCATTAAAACTGGCAGCCATTTTAAGCAGCAGTATATTCAGAGTAAATAAAAATTCCTTTTTCTGCATACACAAATACAAATGTATCACTGTTGTATTAGATGTTTTTCCAGTTTTGTATTTTTATTTATGACCGTGGACCACAAAAAATGTCATAAGTTTCCATTTTTCGAAATTGAGATTTATACATCATATGATAGCTGAATAAATAAGTTTTCCATTGATGTATGGTTTGTTAGGATAGAACAACGTTTGGCCGAGATACAACTATTTAAATATCTGGAATCTGAGAAAAAAATCTAATTGTTGAGAAAATCGCCTTTAAAGTTGTCCAAATTAAGTTCTTAGCAATGCATAGTACTAATCAAAAGTTAAGTTTTGATATATTTACGGTAGGAAATTTACAAACTAACTTCATGGAACATGATCTTAGTATCCGAATGATTTTTGGCATAAAAGAAAAATCGATAATTTTGACCCATGCAATGTATTGTTGGCTATTGCTACAAATATACCCCTGTGACTTAACACTGGTTTTGTGCTCCAGGGTCACATTTGAGATATTTGAGTAGTTTTGAAGCCTCTTAAAAGTGTGAATTCTTTCTTACTTATTTTGACCCAAGACGTGTCCTTTGTTGTATTTTTCCTTTACTGCATGTTTCTAAGTCTAAATAAAAATAAATTTTTTGCATGCAACATATTTCACTATATTATGTGATGTTTTACCAGTATTACATTTTATTTAGCTATTTTTTATTTTATTTTAAAACATTTTATTTAATATTTTTATTTTATATCGGAGTAGTTTTAAAGGCTCTGAAAATTGTGAAATGGTTCTTATTATCCTGACTTAAGATGTGTCCTTAGTTGCATTTTCACTGTTTCTTAGTGACTTTTACATGTTATTAGCATCCTGCCCACTGAAAGCTGCACAAATACTGTATATTATCTAGCATGGTTTCTACCATCCTGTTATACCTCACAGGCCTATTAACACTCTTAATGAGCATCTCATGGTGACTAAACTGCAGTAGGGCATATAAATGCACAAACACACATTATATTCTACAGAAGCGAGTGTTTCCGGCGTACAGCAGACCAAACACATCAGGCTTTCCTTTCCCACTAATTTATTTCCTCCAGCCTTCATTCCTCCTTCATTCTCATTCTGTATTCTGTCACTCAAGTGGTACTCTGTGTCTCATCTGTCATACTCCTTCATGAGCTGCCATCACTCTCGTTCTCTCTTTCTCTCGTTCCAGTGTGTCCTCTACCCACATGCCTCCTGCTCTTAATTCGCTCTCTTTCTCTTTCATCCCCTCGTCCTCTTCATCCTCCACTCCCAGCTGACCTTCCCACCCTCCTCAATCCTCAACAGCACTTACTGTCTTAACTTAAGGCCTTTTCATCTCATCTTGCATCCTGCCTCTGTCTGCTTTAACTCATCTCTCTCTACCTTTGCTCAAAATATATCCCAGTCTCTTCCTTCTACTTCTCAAGATTTTATGTTTCCCACCCTCTTTCAAACAAACCAGGTCCAGGCCAAAAAAATAGTAGGCTCTGACTGATATGATTGGTTCTGATTGACTGGCTTTATGCAACTGACAGCATGCAGGTTTTTTATTATTTGTGGTGTTTACAATGCACCATGCTGACAGAATGAGCACTTCTGAGAAAGAACTAATCACTGGATTTGCCTAAGTCATTCGTTCGTTTCGCTCCTTCATTCAAATTTATTTTATAATATTTCAGTGTTTAAATAATATGAAATAATATATGAAAAAAGTATATTATATATAAGATAATTGATTATTTTTCAAATAATGTACATTTTATATATTATATTATTTGAATTTTAGATTGTATATTAGAATTTATTTATTTGTTTATTTTACATTTTATTATTTGAATTTATTTTAGATTATTTGAATATGGAATAACTTGAAATTATAATGAATTATAATAAAATGTAATAAAACTATAAACAAAATACTATGCAATAATATAAAGTAATATAGATATAAACATATTATTTGAATATAAAATAAATTATCATTTTTATTTATTTCTTTTTTATTTAAATTCAGATAATATACATTTAATATTCTGTGATTTTTGAATACATTTTATATTGTAAATTAGAATTGATTTTAATTATTTTACATTTATATTATTTTCATTTATTTAGGAAGAATAATCATAAATTAAATGTCACTAATGTTGCCAGCAATGAGTTTCAGTGAAGAGCCAATATAGTGACCTGCTTCTCCTGAGAAAAGTAGGGCCCTATGAAATCTGTTTTATTTTCCCCATATTTTCTGTTTTATTATTTCGCAAATTCTTTGTCATTTTTTAGATTCAGTTTTGTTTAAAAAAAAATCTAATCAATTGAATTCATACAACTTTGACAGTTTATTCAAAATGGATCAATGCAAGGTTTATTAGATTTATGTATTTATTTTTATAACTAGTTGCCAAGACCGCATTTCTCTTTTATGTTTAGTTTAACTTTTCTACTTTTTTTCAGTTAACATCAATGTAATAAAGTACATTAATGGGCTTTTTTTTTCTAAGTTATTTCTGTTTTCATTTCACAGAAACCTTGAGACAAAGTTGATAGTTGAAAGTCAGAAATAATCAATGAATGTCTTTTTTTAATCCTTAGCCAGTAATGGTCTTGGAAATGGATTTGTCCAAAGGTGTGGGGAGCTGGAGGGGAACACTTACAGGCCTCACTGAACACATGCAAACCATGGAGCCTTGCAGCAAAATGCTGGTGAAGTGCTCGGATAAAGCCGGCCGGCCGGCCGTCAGTCTCACTGGGACGCTGGGCTGTGTTTGATTAGCTCACTCTGTCTGAACGAACGGGCCGCTCTGAAACACGCACCGTCACAAGCGCATGAATAAAGCAGCCGAGCGAGCGAGTCGCCTGCTACAGGAGCCACGTGTTGTGAAACTGAGAGGGTTCGGCATCATATGTGTCAGGTTTTGCTTATGTATAAAGACAGGCAAAGCTTTACAAGTATTGCAAATAAGCATCAGTGCGACTGATCCCTGAAGCATTAAATCTAATGTCCGTTTTATCTTATTGGTGGATAACACACAGGGAATAAATGAACACTGCATGAGGATGAGTGCAAATATTGCAGATGGATAATGAAGTGAGTTGGATGGAGGGAGAGTGCAGGTGTGTAGGTTTCTATAGGGTGAATGTTATTAATTATTCCTGAATTAATTTTTTGTATGCTTATACTGGGAATATAAACCCCCCTAGGAAGAATAATCATAAATTAAATGTCACTAATGTTGCCAGCAATGAGTTTCAGTGAAGTTTCTCCTGAGAAAAGTAGGGCCCTATGAAATCTGTTTTATTTTCCCCATATTTTCTGTTTTATTATTTCGCAAATTCTTTGTCATTTTTTAGATTCAGTTTTGTTTAAAAAAAAATCTAATCAATTGAATTCATACAACTTTGACAGTTTATTCAAAATATATCAATGCAAGGTTTATTAGATTTATGTATTTATTTTTATAACTAGTTGCCAAGACCGCATTTCTCTTTTATGTTTAGTTTAACTTTTCTACTTTTTTTCAGTTAACATCAATGTAATAAAGTACATTAATGGGCTTTTTTTTCTAAGTGTCTCCTGGAAAAAATATTAGATTTATTTTTTAAATCAAATATCAATTTAAAGGATTGAACTGTATATATTTGTCATTTGTATGTGGGTCAAAGACATTAAGATGTCCGCATCAAAAGAAATGTACAAAAGTGATTTTATGTCCATATAGAAAGCACATTAAATGCAAGTAAAGTGTCTACTTTTAAGGTTTCAAATAAGTTTTTTGGAGAATAAAATGTCAAAATTTGGTTGAAATAATGTTACATTGTCATTCAGTGTAATGCAATATTTATGTAAAAATTCAAACAACATGCTTATTCTGACATGTACATATTAAAACATATAAAAGAATAAGGAAGCATATTAAATTTTATTGTGTTTTAAATGAGTAAAAAATTCTTACTGACAAATGGGCGAAACCTAGGATAGTGGCAAATTTAAAAAATTTTAAATTACAACTAATTAGTATTTGGGGTGAAAGTAATTAGTCTTTTAATGTGTCATAAATTGATTTTTGTTGTAAATATGCCTGACAAGATTGTTACACTGAATGACATTTTTGCAGGTATTTATGTATGTATGATATTTATTTTTTGCTCAGAAAAACAAAATTGCAATTAAATTAAAATGTTTAAATTTTTTTGGGGGGAAAACAACAATTTAAAGCAGTATTACACTTATTGTTTTTATGCTTAAACCCTTTTTCGTCTTTGACCCATGTATGTATTTATTTTTTGTTTGCAAAAAAAATCATTTTATAATAATAATAATAATAAATAATAATGTTAAATCCTTGTGAATTAAGACTGTTAAATCTTATTATTCTTGAGTTTGCCATGAATAGAGCCTTTGATGCTGATATGGTGTAAAATGATAAATAACAGCATAATAGATAAACATTACACTTAACATTTATTTCAAGTAAAGACATTTTTTTTCCCCGTGGGTATGGTTTAAGTTAACAATAATAACCCTGGTGTCCATCAAGCTACCTACCTCAGCACTTGGCACTTCCTACTTCACTGCACATCATTTTTACATTTATGTACATCTGTTGTCTTTGCATGTCTCTTTTTTCTTTATTGTACTGTTACATGGTGAACTGTGTATAATGTGTATTATGCATGTATAATTGCACAGCCATTAGTGTATAAAACTTGTGTATAGATTTGTAGGCATCTGGAGGTTGCTTCACCAGAGTTTCATTGTACACATGTACATTCATCTGTAAGATATTTTACTGGTATCTCAAGGCATTAAGGCACATTTTTCAACCTGGATTATGAAAAGCACAAGGTGTGAGTTTGGACTTGTTCCTGTGCAGGAATATTGGCGGTGCGTGTTGTGACTGCAGGGGTGCGTAGCAGAGCTCCCATCTGGCCTCTTCAGGGGTCCTGTACGCAGAGAGGGGCTGGCAGGTCGCCTCCGGCTCATAATCTAGCAGTGCTTTTGCTCTATAGCTGCATTCACACAGCTGTCAGTCCACTATATTCCATGCATACTCTGTTTGGAAGACACATTTATTCGATTCAGGGTGTTCATATGTTTCCCACATGGGAGCTGAACCCATGACTACACTGGTTGAGAAAAGTACAGTTGCTAATGAGAGCACTTTACTGCATCCTGCTGACTACTTCTATGCTTTCACTATTTCTTAATCGCTCCCATAGCTCGTGCAATTCTGGACGATGTTTGAAACTTTGTATTGCTAGCACTTCTTGTGTTATTGCCTCCTCAAAATTAATCGCTGCTTGTATTCCTTGTTTTAAGTTGCATTGGATGAAAGCATCTGCTAAATGAATACATGTAAATGCAATGTTAATACACTGTTTGCTTATGGAAGGAGTTGATGCCTGCGTTCCTTGACCAAACTTTGAGAGCAAGATAATATGTACTTGCTTTGCCTTTTGTGTTGAGTTATGGTTTGAACGTAATTTAAAAGATGTAGTTTTTAGCTTGTTTTGGATTCATTGCTTAATCTTTGAGACCAAGCAGGGAGAATCTGGGTTTCTGGGTTTCACTCAGAGAGGAAGTGATTTCAGGTCAGATGTTTTTCTGTATTTTTCTTTTTCTTTTTTTTTGAGCAGGCTAGCATTCAATTCTGTGAGCGGTATTCATTTTTACTTTTTTCCTATTTATTGTATTTATTTATTCATTTGGTTCATAAAAATTCTCTAAAATATCATATATTTGTATATGTTTAGTAGCTAGTAATTAATTAAGAAATTAAATTTATACGGTAATAATTCAATCATAAAAATCGAATTAACATAACTTTATAAAACTACCAAAATAATATTTTTTAAAAAAGATTACATATTTTATGTTTACCTGCATGTCATGTGATCATTAATCGACATCAGAGAACCGTGTCTGTGAACATGCTAATCTGTTGTTAAATTATTAATATATGAACTTAAAATCACATGGTATATTTCCAAAAACGTTTGGGAGTCCCTGATTTAGAGACATTCTCAATGCAAATTACACATTCATTCTGACTGTCATTTACAGTAACTGAAAGTTCACCTGCCTCATTGTCTGTGCAAACATAAGTTATATCATTACATTTATGTTGTGGATATAACTGATTCATCTTCTTATATATTGCATACATCTACAGGGCAAATTCTCAACACAATTATATTGTTTGCTCTTTTTACAGTTTTCTTCTTCTAAAAACATGGTTTTTTTTAAAAACCATAACAAATTATTTTCACGTTTTTCATCACCAATGTGTTTTAATCAGGGTTATTATAGTTAACTAAAACTAAATCCATAATTCATTACTTGAAATGAAATAAATGTTGACTGATATAAAATAAAAAATACAAAATGCAACATTGTATTTTTCAAGATGTTGCCAGGTCTTATTTTCATTTAGTTTAACTGTACTGAAATAACTACAACTAAAACTGAAATTAAAAATTAATAATAATAAAAAAATAAAAAAATAATAATATATATATATATATACATTTTTAAAAAATCACAAAAAAACATTATAATAATAAAAATGGAAACTCAAAAATATAAAAATTAATTCAAAATAAAATTATAATAGTATTTCAATGATACTAAAATTGCTTTAATCCAAATTGTGTAATTGAAGTCATGGTGCATTTTTTTCGTCCCACCTGTTATTGTTGAAATTAAAAAAAAAAAAAAAAAAAAAAAAAAAAAAAAAAAAAATATATATATATATATACATTTTTTAAAAATCACAAAAAAACATTATAATAATAAAAATGGAAACTCAAAAATATAAAAATTAATTCAAAATAAAATTATAATAGTATTTCAATGATACTAAAATTGCTTTAATCCAAATTGTGTAATTGAAGTCATGGTGCATTTTTTTCGTCCCACCTGTTATTGTTGACACAGTCAAAAAAACTAAACAAAAAACATTCGTCAGTGATTTTATTGATTAATGAGTGAGTTTGAGATGTTTTTTTGACTAGTGGCAGACAGGGGAAAGTGTTTGGGAATCATAATAATAATAATAATAATCCCAAATGTAGCAAGAGCATCAGGCTCAAGCAATGTACCTGTGACTGCTGAAATCCCAGCAGGACTTTTTGCTTTAAAATAGATGAAGTTCTTTGGTGTAATATGATCATCTTTAGATGGAAAGTATCTTGTAATGGAAAGCCGGATGGTCCGGGCCGCTGTCCGGCATCATAGCTCAGTATTACATAATCTCTGATTGGCTCATCTTGATTTTCTTTATTGGGTCAGACGTTTCTCACCGAGCCGGCCCCGCCGAAGCATGTGGCAAATTACATCTATTTCATCACCACCGAGAGAGTTTCAGATTGCTAGCCAGGTTGTTATTATAAAGGCAACGTGTTCCCAATAACCTGTCAGGACAAATAAAGGGTGAATAAATAAAATAGTAAAAATAGCAGACTGCTGTACACTTTGTCTTTGTCAAATATGAACGGGAAAAAAAGCATTCGGTTGCTCCAGTTTCCAGTTATCTCCCAATGATGGAAAATGCATACATAGTACAGTCATATTATTTGCTCTTTCTTCTTACAAAACATTTTTATTTTTCACCTTTTTTTTTCTTAAATAATTTTTTCTAATCAGATTTTCATCCACAGTATTTTTATTTAGGGTTAGTATAGTTAACTAAAACTAAAACCATTAAAAAATTGCTGTTTAAAATAAAATAAACATTAACTGAAATAAAATATTAAAAAAATGTATTGCCCAAGAGGTTGCCAAAAGAACTTAATGCACAAAAACAAGTAAGCCTGACTCACTAAATAATAATAAACTATAACTGAAATAAAAAAAATACAGACATATATAAACAAAACTGATAAAAATGACAAAAACACACAACAACATTAATAAATATTTGTCTAAAATTAAAATGCAACTGTTAAATATTTAAGTAAACTCTCATAAAAAATATTAATAAAAATTATATTATTAAAATATTAATAAAAACACTAGTCTTTTAAAACATTTTTATTTTTCACTTTTTTCCCTCAAATAATATTTTCCTAGATTCCAGATTTTCATCAACAAAATATTCATTAAAAAAAACATAAAAACATATTTTTTGTTACTTGAAATCAAATAAATGTTAACAAATAAAATATATAAAAATAAGCTTATTTTATTTGCCAGTTTGTCGTTTTCATTTGTTAACTTTAAGTATGAAAATAGCTATAGCTAAAGCTGAAATAAAAATTAATAAAGCAATATTGACATATATTTCAAAAAATAATAATAAAATAATGTAAAATATAAAAATAAACACGTTCAAAATATTATTAAAATTAATTAATAACAATTATGCATTTTTATAAAAACTTAAGTATTCAAAATATTAATAAAAAATAACAATACAAATATGGGAGTCTCAATGTTACCAAAATAACATGTTAATCCATATTGTTTTACTGTAGTTTGAGATTGCTAGCCAGGTTATTATCATAAAGGCAAAATGTTCCCAGCAACATCAGGACAAATAAAGGGTGAATACATAAAATAGTAAAAATAGCAGGCTGCTGTACACTTTGTATTTGTCAAATATGAACAAAAACAAACAAAACAAAAAAAAACCATTTGGTTGCTCCATTTTTTCCAATATGAAAAAAAATGCATTCAGTTGCTCCAGTTTTTTCCCATCTCCCAATGACAAGAAACGCAGTTCCTCATATAGACACTGAGTTGATGACACCAGCAGACAGCTGGATGTTTGGGGACCGCGCCGGGGCCCGAGTTAGCCTAAATAAGCCTCTTGTCGTGCTGTGCAGACATGAAGGGCTGTGAATGGGCTCCAGCCTCTGCTTGCCCGTCTGTAAGTAGGTTGCTAGAGACCCAGAGCTCCCAAATGTTGCCGTCTCCTGCTGTTTGGGCGGTGCTTGCTTCTGACCCGCTGTCAGGGTTCGCATTTTGGACCTGGTCCTTTGCCCTGTGATTCTTCCTGATCTTTAGCAGCGGCTTTTATACCGTTTTGTCCGCAGTCTGTGCTTTTTCTTTGATCAGATCAAAGAGGCTTCAGTTCTGGCTGTAATTTAGCTGCTTTAAGGGCAATATCTCTCCATCCATCCATCCATATCTGTCTGTCTGTCTGTCTATAGTTTTTATTATTATTTTTATATAAGATAAAAACAATATATATATATATAGAAAAGCAGAATTTTCAGCATCATTACTTCAGTGTCACATGATCACACATTTCATTTGTGAAAACAGTTGCTTTGTATTTTTGAAACGTGATCCTTTTTCAGGATTTTTTTTTAAATAAAATGTTCAAACAACAGCATTAATTTGAAATGGAAATATATATTTTTGTAGCATTAAGAGTATTTACTGTTAATTTTGATTCTTTTCTTTGAAAAGAAAGTTGTATATATTGTGTATATTATTACCACAAACTGTTGTTTTTTTTAGATTATGATTATGAATGCTTATCATCGTTTTGAATCATTATTAGCCATCTCATGGTGGCAGGAGGTGCAGCTTTAATGTATTCATTAAAGTCAAGTGTTTCATTTCTGTCCTGTGCCCTGTAATACAGTATATGATTATATAATTTACTTTGGAACAGTTTTTACACAGAAACTGCTAGTAAATTTCACAAATAATTACAAAGAAACTGCAAGCTACACAATTAATTAAACATGACATTTGAAATAAAAATTGTCAAACATACTCTAATAATCTTTGTTGTATTTACAACTTCGAAAAATCTATCATCGTTTTGAATCATTATTAGCCATCTCATGGTGGCAGGAGGTGCAGCTTTAATGTATTCATTAAAGTCAAGTGTTTCATTTCTGTCCTGTGCCCTGTAACACAGTATATGATTATATGATTTACTTTGGAACAGTTTTTACACAGAAACTGCTAGTAAATTTCACAAATAATTACAAAGAAACTGCAAGCTACACAATTAATTAAACATGGCATTTGAAATAAAAATTGTCAAACATATTCTAATAATCTTTGTTGTATTTACAACTTAGAAAAATCTTTTTTTTTTTTTTTACAGTGTTTAAAGATGTTTAAACTCATATTCAGTATATTCAATCTTGAAACTTTGAAAATAGCACTAGATGTATGTGCAATATCAGATTCAAAACCGTTTGACGTCGCCCACATTCCTGTCTTTTGTTTCTGCAACGATACCAAGAAGCATCTTGTTTGATTACCTGAACTCTCCGCTGTAGTGATCTGAGATATTCAATGAGACGTCCATAGGGGGCTCTCAGACAAGCATCTAGACGATTGGTTTTCCACGGCAGGGGAGTTAAAAAGCCTGCTTTTGCCATCCAGGATGAGCGAGAATTGTGTGATTGGGCTTGTTCCAGACGCTGCCAGTGTTTTGGAGGCCTAATGAGTTTTAATCATTCGTCCTTGTTATTGTGTGGCTGAGGGAGTGAGATACACTAGATAGATCGGTTCTCATTTTTGGGTGAATTATCCCTTAAAATCACTTTAAATATGCAATCGTGCATCTACTGTATATCATCAGCTGTGGAAGTTGGACTGAAATCTGTCACTCAGTGCCATTATAGGCCCGTTCAGACGTCCCATCACACACGAGTGAAGGATCTGCTCTCGTGTCTTTGCTGTGGATCTGACCCACAAATAATCTTGTCAGTTATTTGGCACAACCCTATCAGAATCATTGCCGCCGCTGCTTGAGAAATGTCCGATGAGATGCAACTCATTTGTCACACGTTGCCATGACCCAAAATGCGCAGGGCATCGGGGATGTTATTGTTTGGGCCAGTGTCTCATAACAGACTTTATCAAGAGGATTTTCTCAACATTATTTACAGCTGATCAGTGAGTTCCACTAAGCCACTAATTGGCTTATATATGTAGTGTCCTATCACCCGACTCTGATCGCGAATCACAGATCAGAGACCAGGGTTTCAATTGAATTGAGCATGAGTTTTCATTTCCAATTCAGTTTGTACATTTGAATTTGTATGTAAGGAAGTATTGAAATGAAAAGAAATTCATACACTGCCATTCAAACGTTTGAGGTCAGTAATGTTTTGTTTTTTTTAAGAAATGTATACGTTTTTTTTTCGGCAAGGATGCAAAAATACGATTAAAAGTGACGGTAAAGACATTTAAGATGTTATGAAAGGTTCTAAATATTAAAAATAAATTTTGTTCTTTTCATTTCATTTCTATTTATCAAAAAAATGTATCGCTGTTTCCACAATATATTAAGCAGCGCCATTTTCAACGTAGTAATAAATGTTTCTTGAGCAGCAAATCAGCATGATTTCTGAAGGATCATGTGACACTGAAGACTGGAGTTATGATGCTGAAAATTCAGCTTTGATCACAGAAATAGATTACATATTAAAATATATTTAAATAGAAAACCGTTATTTTAAATTATAAATATTAGTACAGTATGTTTTACTGTATGTTTGATAAATAATTCAGCCTTGGTGAGCATTAGAGACTACAAGTTTTGATAAGATACACTGATTTTTGGAGTCAAAAAACCTGGTTTGAAAGTTTTGAAAAACAAAAATGTTGAAATAGGTTTATTTGAGTGTTTATTGACCTAGATTCCTCTTCCTGTCATTCAACTTCCTTTACAGTGTAGCCAATTTACTACAAATTCACACGTATTATTTAAATGGGAGCCAGTTCTGAATTTTGCCCTGTCAGAGTAATCGTTCAAATTTGAGTCCATCCGTCTCGGGTCATTTTCTGAGCCCTTCATCTTCTCCATATTGCTTCCTGTCTTCTCTCTCATTGTTTCTGCTTCTGAAAGGTCAGAAATGCTAGGTAAAGTTGCCAGTGGCGGCTCGTCGGTGGAGGCAGGGGAGGCACAGCTTCCCCATAATTTTGAGGTGAAAATGGGAGGAGGACGATTTAATGTTAGTAAAATTAACAATTGATTTCAGTTCATGTCTCAGAATGTGTATTTTTTGTAATTTCACAGCTGTAATACCATAACGTGAAAGCGCCGCTTTTCTATCGCGAATGTGCCGAATCTGCTGATGTAATTACAACCGCTAGGTGATAGAGAAGGGGAGGGGGAGGCCGGGGGAGAGCTGAGCTCTCGTGCCTCTGTTGGTAAAAAAAATTTGCCAATCACCATCGAGTGTTCACTTTCAGCGCTGAGGAGTGTTGAGAAAAGAACCCTTGCAAGGGAGGCTAGCCCTTCTGTTATCAACCAATCATCAAAGACACGTAAATTACGTGATAATAGTTTGAACGTCCCCTGCTGCGCTGATAATGTACCAAGTACTTATGATGAGTAGCAATATTGAATATTTGATCGCCAACAGATTTACCAAGCTGTCATTTATCAAACAGTATATATACAAATTTAGGGAAAATAGCCTAAGCTGGATATAGGCTACAGCAGTCAGCTTAATTAAATGGCGCAACAGGCAGCTCTCTTTTAACACAGACTTTTAAGAAGGGATGGATGTTTGCTTCAAGTGATAGGCCAGGTAAGTGAAGTTATATTATCTTGCTGTATGTATGTCGTTTTCTTTACGTTTTCTGACTAAAAGCAACCAAAAAGCCATTTTAAAGTGGTTAAGCAAATTATAATAATCGGCAGGGATCCCCAGACCAATACAATTAGTGTGCCTCCTCTATTTTAAAACCCATGAGCCGCCACTGAAAGTTGCTAATGGTGCAGTCAGTGGGGAGTGGTTTTCAGATATCACCCCTCAGAGACACTTTAGAGCAGAAGGGGCTTCTCGTCTTGTGACGTGAAGACATCCACAGGTAAACGCAAAATGTCTAAAGGAAGAAAGATGAAATTCTGATCACGGCAGGGATCCCCAGACCAATACTGTTTTTCCAATGCAGTATTATTTCGAAATAATAAGTAATCTTTAGCCCACAGACTTTTCCATTTGTGGTGTGATTTATTTCAGACAAAATGCTAAATGCTACCCAAATCACAAATTTCGTAAAAAGTTCTCATTGTTAGGGCTGCACAATTAATCTAATTTCTAATCGCGATTACAATTATGGATGCCACAATTACGTAATCGTTCAAGGCAGCAATTATTCGTTCAAAGTCCACTTATGTTCTGCATGCTTAAGATGCTTTTCTTTTCTACGTTATCTTAAAGGTTTTTCCATTGTTTTAATTTTTGTTTTAGTATAACATTATAATACCATTCATATTTGTACTTTTTTTATAATTTAAAGAAGAAACCAATCCGAGGTTTAGTTGACGTTTGAGGCTTAATACTACAGAAAAGCACTAAAGTTTTTTCAGTTTGAGTGTTTTCAGCTTGTTTATTTTCATATAAAAAAATATGGCATGCAGTTGCATCAAACAATGGTATGAAGCAATTAATCGTTCAAAGTCCACTTATGTTCTGCATGCTTAAGATGCTTTTCTTTTCTACGTTATCTTAAAGGTTTTTCCATTGTTTTAATTTTTGTTTTAGTATAACATTATAATACCATTCATATTTGTACTTTTTTTATAATTTAAAGAAGAAACCAATCCGAGGTTTAGTTGACGTTTGAGGCTTAATACTACAGAAAAGCACTAAAGGTTTTTCAGTTTGAGTGTTTTCAGCTTGTTTATTTTCATATAAAAAAATATGGCATGCAGTTGCATCAAACAATGGTATGAACATCATTCAATGTAAATTTTGATCATCGTAATTAATAATCGCAATTATTACAATTTCAAGGGAATAATCGACGGTTATAATTTTTGTCATAATCGTGCAGCCCTAGATCACACTGTAAATCATATCATTTTTTTCCCATTTATTTTATTATAAAGCATGTTTCTTTAGGATTTTACTTGAGACCTTTATTACTCATACGCTTTAATAATTATTATTATTTTAAATATTGTATTTTTAACCATCTTTCTTCATGTACTTCATCACTCATACTCATACACATTTTATTTCTTTATATTCTTTATATTCTTTTATAAAGCATATTTCTTCCAGATTTTACTTGAGACCTTCATCACCCATATAATATTTTATTTTATCTTATATTATTATTTTTTTTATATATATATATATTTTTTTGTTAAATATATTTCTTTAGGATTTTTACTATGCATGTGTAAGGATAAAAGAAACTCAGATACTTTGATCTCCT
>NW_015505469.1:1139081-1139761 GCF_001515645.1 Sinocyclocheilus grahami
GGTGTCTTGAAGATGCCAGTGTATTGTCTGTTTCTCAGGAGATCAGGAGTATCAGGAGTTTCTTTTATCCTTACACATGCTATTTAGTATTTTACTATTTTATTTTTATTGTTTATTGTTCAAAGCCTGTTTCTTTATAATTAGCACTCATACTATTTTTATTTTTTATTAAATTTTTTTCAATAGGTAGTTTTCTAATAAAAAAATACCTAAAAACGACACATTTACTTGCTTAAAATAGCTTAGAAGATATGACTTGTTTTAATAGAATAAATCTTGAAATAAGTAAATTTTTTCTTACCAAATGGAAAATAGTTTTCTTGTTTTTAATGAAACTCAATAAATTCTGTTAGATTTATGCTTAATGACAAGAAAACAATATTTGCAATTGGTTCAAAATGAATAATTACACAACTTAACTTCTCCAGTAAATGTATCTTGTTTATGAATGTTTAGATGTTTTAACTGTAAAAGCAAGAAATAAACGCTAATTACAAAAGTGATTTTTACAGGTCAGTCAGACAGTTTCTTCCTGTTGAAGTGGACGCTTCTTAGCTGGGATATGAACCAGCCTTTATGCCGTTAGTCAGACGTCTGGCTTCACAAGACTAATAAGCTGATAACATTAAATAAAAGGATAGAAAAATTCCCATAACCTCAGCACACACTCTCTCTCTCTC
>NW_015505469.1:1141154-1141868 GCF_001515645.1 Sinocyclocheilus grahami
TACAAATTTGTGCATGAACGGTTAAATATGTGCCCCCTTTGAAATGCTAAATGACCCCTTAAGCGTCGAAACAGCCTCGTGACATTTCTTAAAAAATTGAAAACATTTTCCTTGCTGTTTTGAAATATGAGCTTGTTCCTAGTGAACTGCCTTGCTGTCTAAAGCAGCATCCAAACCAAGATGGATCCTCACCAGTGACTGATTTGGAACGCTCTATAGACAGCAACACAAATAGCGCCCTGCACTCTCAGTTGATTCTAATATAGTTTGAAATTAGCATGTTGATAAGCTATTGACATTACGCAAATGGAATAAATGTGTTAAGGAAAAGTGACCAGCAGCACGCAGTGTTAATTCATCACCTTTGGCAGCTCTAATGTTAAGCCCCTGTCTCTCCACAGGTTCTTTGTCTCTGAGTGTGTTCCTGGTATCGGTGGGTTTAACGGTGTGTGTCGTGTGGCTGGTGGCACTATGCGGGGTCTGTGGATGGTGCCAACGCAAACTGGTGAGTGATGTCACTTCCTGCACAGCAGGGGGTTTAAAGCGTCTTTAACAGATGTGGTAATAGACATTGACATCTGTGAGTGTGTAAAATTGCATATCCAATCAGCTATGGAAGAGCTGATATGCATTTTACAGTGTGTATTTAGTTTAATGGCTGTTTGTCTGTTACTCTCTGACAACAGTCTACCGACATCTGAAAGACCGATGCAT
>NW_015505469.1:1148770-1163949 GCF_001515645.1 Sinocyclocheilus grahami
TAGACAGCAACGCAACTGAAATGTTCGCAAGTCCAGAAACGTAGCGAGGAGATCTGTTAAATAATCCATGTGACATCAGGGGTTCAAATACGAAAGCTACGAGAATACTTTTTGTGGGCAAAAGAAAAAAAAAGACTTTATTCAACAATTTGTTTCCTCCGCATCTCCCTGTAGCGCCATTTTGGAGAATATCTGCTGAACGTAAGCAGCATATGCTGTTCTGTGTCAGCTGCATCACGCCGGATCTATTTCCTACGTTGTTGTGATTTGATCTGAACGGAAACCGCGTATCCGTGTGACGCAGCTGACACAGAACAGCATACACTGTTTACGGTCCAGGTTGCAGTTCTCGGGATCTGGCGTGTTGGTCGTGCCATGTCTTCTGTGCTTTGTGTGCTTTTCTGAGGTTTTCTTTGGGCTTTCTTCCTGTAGCTCTCTAGGCGGTCTCTCATTTCAAGGACGTACTGGACAATGCCCTTCTCAGACTTCATGTCTCCAGACGAAGCGGCCTCCCAACCTTTCCACAGGAGATCCAGCGGCCCTTGAACCCACCATCCATACATGAGCTCAAATGGAGAGAAGCCCGTTGATGCTTGTGGTACCTCCCTGTAGGCGAACAGCAGGAATGGTAGCCATTTGTCCCAGTCCCTTCCAGTGTCTGACACAAACTTGCGAAGCATGTTCTTGAGCGTCTGGTTAAAGCGCTCCACCAGTCCGTCGGTCTGTGGATGGTATGGACTAGTCTTTATGGCGGTGATGCCCAGCTGCCAGTGCAGCAATTTCATCAGCCGTGACGTAAAGTTAGTCCCCTGATCCGTGAGGATCTCCTCGGGTATCCCCACCCGGGAGAACAGTTGGACGAGAGCATTGATAACCTTCGGTGTAGTGATGGAACGGAGAGGGAAAGCCTCAGGATACCTTGTCGCGTAGTCACTGACGACCAGGATATATTGGTACCCTGCACTGCTTCTTTCCAGCGGCCCCACAATGTCCATGGTGATGCGCTTAAAGGGGACAGATATCACAGGCAGAGGATGTAATGGTGCCCTATCTCGTTGGCGCACAGCACTGGTCTTTTGACATGTATGGCATGTGGTGCAGTATGTTTGTACATCAGTGTACATGGAAAGCCACATGAATCGTGCGCTAATGCGTGCATAGGTCTTTTGGAGTGCCAGGTGCCCTGCCCATGGAACACTGTGTGCTAGGTGTAACACAAGGGGACGACAACATGTAGGGACAACAAAACGGGTAGAATCAGGGGTTTGCATGTACAGTATATCATTGACAGCAACATTTTTCCCCACACAAGTCAGCTTGTTTCCCCTGCACCACCTTAGTAAACAGCGGTTTCAAAGACTCGTCAGCTCTTTGCAGTTGTGCAATATTCTCTGGGACCTGCCAGTCATGAATTCCCAGGCCCTCGGTTTGGATTTTAGGGGCTGGTGTACCCAGGCCTTTCTCCAGTCGCCGTTGGCGATGTGTTTTCCTGGGGCCCTTGGTCCCACCTTGCAGCAGACTATGATGAAAGTCTGGCAATGGTTGCAGACCTGCTTTAACCTGGGCTTGTGTCATTACCAGACAAGCAACATTTACAGAATTAGAAGTGGATATACAAGTTTCAACAGAATGCAACAATTCAGTGAGCACTGGTAAGTCTCTCCCCAAAATCATGTCAGCAGGTAAGTCATCTGCAATAGCCACATTCAACAGATAAGTTTGGTCTTGCACACATACATTAACTTCTGTTTGGGGGTACTGCTTGACATCCCCGTGAACACATTGTACACTGACCAATTTACCAAACGGAACATGTGACATATGACTCTTTTTTTTTAGCTGTGACAAGGAGCTTCCAGTGTCCAACAAAGCATTCATACATTGTCCATTCACAGTCACTTGCACATTCTGTATTTTGCGCACATTGTTCACACTGTCCTCTTCCCTTGGGACATAACAAAATCCAGTCAGTTTAGCTTTACGCACTCGACACACTGTTGCTTTGTGACCCAGTTGTTGGCAGTAAAAGCAAACAAGTCTTTTCTCAGGAGCACCTTTCTGTGCCTGAGTAAGATTAGTCACCATTAGGCTCGCCAGAACTACTGGGAGCGTTTTTAAAGTTACCTTTCATGGGTTGAGAGCGCTGACTACTACGGTGAGCGTTGATGTACTGCTGAGCCAGTTTAGCAGCATCCAGTCCAGTGGTCGGCTCATGTTCCTTGACCCAGACTCGAATCTCGCAGGGTAGAACACGCAGAAACTGTTCCAGGACTATTGTCTCACCGATCTCCTCCTTTGTGCGCAGCTCAGGTCTCACCCAGCCTCGGTACAAGTTCCGCAGTCGATTGTACGTTTCCGTCGGAGACTCTTCAGCCGGAGTGGAAGTGGTCCGGAACCGCTGGCGGTAAGTCTCTGGTGAGATGTTGAACTTTGCCAACAGCGCCTCCTTCAGGTCGTTGTAAACTTCCGCTCGGTCCTCATCCATGGCCAGGTAGGCTTCCAGCGCCTGGCTTCAGGCTTCGTAGCTCGTTGACATACCGTTGCTCTCTCTGCTCCTGTGCGCTCAGGAAGTCACGCATCACTGCAAACATCCCGCCACTAGATGTTGGAGAGCCGGACTCTCGAGGTGATGTGGACTTGGGACGAACTGGTGGGGGATTCTCCTCTCCCTCCTCCTCTGTAGATTCCGCAGTGTCCCAGGTCACATCCAACTCAGTGATAGCTTTGGTCTGGGACCGAAGCCCCACCCTAGGCTTCCTGCCTCTCTGCGCTGTTTTGAGAGTAGCCATCCCACCAAATGTGAGACAACGGGCCTGCGAAGACCCGTTGTCACAGTCATATTGTTTGTTATTTTTATATTTTAAGATAGAAAGTCTGAGTGAAACAATACAATCTATACATAACATGTTTTTCCTAATTTCCAAACATTATGTTTTGAATGTAATTGTGTATTTTAGTATGGTTTATATATTGTTATAGAATATAATATTTTGAATTGGCTTTTATTTTTATATTTTGTTTTTGTGACATTTGTATTAGTTTTTGTCTTTTATGGTTCTATTTTTAAGTTTAATTCAGTTTCAATTTTGGTCATTTGTAACGAATCATCCACTGAAGGCGAGTGTAGTGAAGAACCCAAGTGGAGTTTATTTACAGAGAACATGACACATACACAAGGCAGAGATACATGAGGGCAAGGGAAGCATGACACAAACAGGGACCATGACTAAACCAAGTAATAAAAGACATGAACGAAAAACAAAAACCCAAACCCCACATTACATACCCCCCCCCCTCTAAGGGCGGCTCCAGACGCCCAAACAAATCCCAAAAAAGTCCAGGAGGGTGGTGGGGGAACTGGGGGAGGGTCAGTCCCATGAAGAGGAACATGATGACGGCAGAGCGCTCGGGTGATGACGGCAGAGCAGGAAGCCATGGCGGTGCAGACACATGGACAGACCACTTTCCTGAGACAGAACAAGTAGAGAGTTCTTGAATGGCCTCCTTGGCCGTGAAAGGACAGACAGCAAGTTCTTGAACGGCCTCCGTGGCTGTGACGGGGCAGGCAGTGAGTTCGGAAGCGGACGCCACCACCTCATGAGGTTCTGCAGCGGATTCAGGCACAGGAAAGGCCCTTGGAACAGACTCGTGGACAGGAGAGGCCTCTGGGGCGGACTCGTGGACAGGAGAGGCCTCTGGGACGGACTCGTGGACAGGAGAGGCCTCAGGGGCACAGTGTGCAGCCCACACGCTCCAAATGGTGACCGCCATTACAGGAAGGGCAGCAGAGTGTGGCAGGACATCTAAGACGGCGGGGCTTGAGAGCGCTGACGTCACCGGGATGCCTGCAGCTCTCACCGACATCATTGGTAAGTCCATCACGTTAGCTATCAGTCTTTCCAGTCTTGGCCCAAGCGCCGCGTCCGACTCAGGCCTTGGCGGCCATCTTGGCCGGGGACTCAGGCCTTGGCGGCCATCTTGGCCGGGGACTCAGGAAGATCAGCTGAGACGTGACGAGACTCTTGAATGGCGGCCATGTTGTGAAGAATCTCTTGATGTGTCAGCATGACGCGAGCAAGCTCAGGCTTGACAGACGTGACGTGAGCAGGCCCTAGGGTAGCAGACATGACGTTAACAGACTCAGGCTTGGCAGACATGACGTGATCAGGTTTTAACATGGTGGACATGACATGAGTAAATTGTGACTTAACTGGCATGGTGTTAGCAGGTCCTGGAGTAGCAGGCGTGACGTTAGCAGGCATGACGTGAGCTGGTTCTGGAGTAACTGGCATGACGTGAACACCAGACAAGACAGTCGGGACGCGAGTATGCTCTGGTGCAGAGGGTACAGCACAGTTGCGGGGCTCCTCATCCGCAATTCCCACAGTAAGAGGTAACCCAGCCAACAACAGAACAAAGTCAATATAACATTCCAGTGACCAACAAATAGTTCCCCCTGGCAAACTTGAACGAAGGGGTTCATCGACACCAAAACGAAAAATGTCTTTGAGGGTCACGTCATTAAAATCCACAAAGTGACATACCTCATAAAAATCGGCCACATACTCCTCTATAGCCCGGCCGCCCTGACGCAGGCAGAGGAGACGTGAAACTGCTGGGTTCATTTTGTTGGGTCGTGTATTCTGTAATGAATCATCCACTGAAGGCGAGTGTAGTGAAGAACCCAAACGAGTCATCCAAACAATAATCCGAGACTTGACTTGACATGAACAGACTTGACTTAACTTGACGAGGCATGAAACAGACTTGACATGAACAGAGGAAGAACAGACTAGACTCACCGACAGCAGGTAACAACATCAATACACGACGAGAGACAATGGCAACATGATGGCTACTTATAGTAAACAAGAGGGTCACATGACAAGAACAAACCAATGGGAAACAAGACACATGACTAGGACAACCAATCAGAACATGACACATACACATGACATTTGTATTCGTTTTTGTCTTTTATGGTTCTATTTTTAAGTTTAATTCAGTTTCAATTTTGGTCATTTGTAACGAATCATCCACTGAAGGCGAGTGTAGTGAAGAACCCAAGTGGAGTTTATTTACAGAGAACATGACACATACACAAGGCAGAGCTACATGAGGGCAAGGGAAGCATGACACAAACAGGGACCATGACTAAACTAAGTAATAAAAGACATGAACATGAAACAAAAACCCAAACCCCACATTACATCATTTTAGTTCTTTAACTTAAATATGTTTTATTTCATAAAATATATTTAATAATATTGATTTTTTTAGTAGCCAAGAAACATTTCTATTTTTGTAAATAAAATAATGATAATAATAGTAATAATCATCATCATCATCATCTGTTAGTTTTAATAAAAATAAAAGTCCTGTTGAAGAAATACCCTTTGGTTAAAGAAAATTAGGTTTGTTTTAGGGTCATTAACCATTTTTGTTTTTTGCACGGAGACATTATTTTCATGATAATTGAGCACATTTTCACAGCAAACTCTCATTATCTTAATGCATCCAGATGTTTTGCTTTTGAGTTTGTATAATTACCATTATTAATGGAAAAAGGCATTGCAAAGGTACTGTATAAATTCTACATCTTATTTATTTACATTTACACATTACATTGATTTATTTATCATAATTATAAATAATTGACACATTTTTTGCATGACAATAATGAGAATTTGAGGATAACATGTACTTGATTGTCAAGTAAATATCACAATCCAAAGAAATTCCTTGTTTCAAGCAAAAAGTCATTGATGAGTCAACATCAGCCTGATCCAAACCCCTTTACAAATGGACTTTGATTGTTGCAGAAAATAAGGATTAGTGTTGTTGTTTTAATTAAAGCATCTGTGGTCAGTCTTTTGATCAGCAGCAGCAGAACAACAGATTCTTAATGAGTGAATGAGCCGGGATGTGTTATGTAAGGCTGCACAGCGAGAGTCTCCCTGGCCTTTATGTTTCTCATACCTCATACTGCCACACCGCAGGGCTCACTAATGATTCATATGTTTTTTTCCCACAACACCCCACGCTCCATGCCGGCAGACTGCCTGCTTTCTCCTTCTCCTCCTCCTCCCAAATAGATTTGACCGAGCTGGGTGGTTTCAGGGCAAGACTACAGAGTTTCTCTCTGTCTGATCCGGTTCTGACGGATCTGGAGAATGTGGAGAGATGAGAAAGCAGCATGTTGAAGTGTATGGAAATCTCGCTGAAGTTGATGTCTTGTATCTGCTGGAATGATTTAATTTAATATCAAATGCTGTACATTCATACTGTAAAAGGTCTGTTTCTATCTATCTGTCTATCTGACTTTCTGTCTGTTTGTCTGTCTGTCTGTCTGTCGTTCAGTCTGTTTATCCATCCATCCATCCATCCATCTCTCTATCAGTCTATCCATCTATCGTTCTATTTAGTTCCATCTGTCATTCTATCTATCTGTAGTTCTATAGTTCTATCTATTGTTCTATTATTGTATGTATCGTTCCATCCATCCATCCATTGTTCTATTTACCATCCATCCATCTCTGTCTCTCTATCAGTCTATCCATCTATCATTCTATTTAGTTCCATCTGTCATTCTATCTATCTGTAGTTCTATAGTTCTATCTATTGTTCTATTATTGTATGTATCGTTCCATCCATCCATCCATTGTTCTATTTACCATCCATCCATCTCTGTCTATCCATCAATCTGTCTGTTAAATCTATCCATCTATCGTTCTGTCTATCCATCCATCTATTGATGTCTATCCATCTATTTATACATCCGTCTCCCCACCCATCCATCCATCTATCATTCTGATTTATTTGTCATTAAATCTACCATTTTAAATCTACCATTAAATCTACCATCTATCTGTCTGTCTATCTATCCATCTATCGTTCTGTCTATCCATCCATCTATTGATGTCTATCCATCTATTTATACATCCGTCTCTCCACCCATCCATCCATCTATCATTCTGATTTATTTGTCTGTCTGTCTATCCATCATCTATCTGTCGTTCTGTCTGCCCATTTATGTTTCCATCATCCATCCATCCGTCGTTCTGTTTAATCCATCCATCCATCTATCGTTCTGTTTAATCCATCCATCTATCATTCTATGCATCCATCCATCTATCGTTCTGTTTAATCATCCATCCATCCATCTGTCATTATGTTTAATCCATCCATCCGTCTATCGTTCTGTTCAATCCATCCATCCATCCATCTGTCTATCGTTCTGTTTAATCCATCCATCCATCCGTCATTCTGTTTAATCCATCCATCTATCATTCTATGCATCCATCCATCTATCGTTCTGTTTAATCATCCATCCATCCATCTGTCATTATGTTTAATCCATCCATCCGTCTATCGTTCTGTTTAATCCATCCATCCATCCATCCAACCATCCATCCATCCATCCGTCGTTCTGTTTAATCTATCCATCCATCTGTCTATCGTTCTGTTTAATCCATCCATCCATCCATCTGTCTATCGTTCTGTTTAATCCATCCATCCATCCATCTGTCTATCGTTCTGTTTAATCCATCCATCTATCATTCTATGCATCCATCCATCTATCGTTCTGTTTAATCATCCATCCATCCATCTGTCATTATGTTTAATCCATCCATCCGTCTATCGTTCTGTTCAATCCATCCATCCATCCATCTGTCTATCGTTCTGTTTAATCCATCCATCCATCCGTCATTCTGTTTAATCCATCCATCCATCCATCCATCCATCCATCCTGCATCTGTCTATCCATCTGTCTATCGTTCTGTTTAATCCATCCATCTACCTGTCTATCCGTATCCTGTCATTCTGTCTATCCACCTGTCAATTCATTCTTCTATGTATCTGTGCATCGCTCTTTTCATATATCATAGTTATGTTAATAGTTTCCTGTCCATCTTTCTTTGTCTAGCTCTTTTCTTTCTGGTGTGACTGTTGGGATCATTTCTCACTAGTAAATCATGTAAATAAGATGAAGCAGAGGAATGCAGATGAGGTGAAGGAGTGTCAGTGAGGAGATCTGAGGATGCAGCTCCCTCTGTTTGCTCTTAACATGTGAGGAAGAGCTGGATCTGCTGTGAGACCAACTGTGAAAGATTTCCCTTTCTCTTACAGACCGTCTCGCTCTCTCATATTTCCCCATGCTCATTCACCTTTCTTTTGTGATTGTGAATTCTGTTTGAAAACCCACTCCTAGTCTGCCTTTGCTGTTTTTCCTCTCTATTTTTTTTATTTCCCTTTGCTTTTTTTCCCCCTCTTTTGGTTGCGTACTGCATGCCTGTCAGACAGCTACACTAGCATTTCTTATCTTAAAGGGGTCATATGATGCAATTTCAATTTTTCCTTTCTCTTTGGAGTGTTACAAGCTCTTGGTGCATAAAGAAGATCTGTAAAGTTGCAAAGACTAAAGTCTCAAATCCAAAGAGATATTCTTTATAAAAGTTAAGAGTCAACCACGCCCTCCTAAAACGGCTCGTTCTAACACGCCCCCACATGTCTACGTCACGATGTAGGAAGATTTGCATAACACCGCCCAAATGTTCACGCAAAGAAAAAAGGTGTAACTTTTATTCTCGCTGTAGTATTGTTGCTGCCACCATGTCGAGACGCTGTGTGTTTGGTTGTGAAAGCGAAACTACTTTGTTTGGCCTTCCAAAAGAGGACACGACTAGAAATCAGTGGTTAAGTTGTATTTACAACACTGTTCCAGAACACTTCAACCCAAATATTCATTTGTGTGCAGCACATTTTATGGAGGACTGTTTCCTGATCCTGGGAGAGTAGACTACAATGCCGGCTGTTCTGACTCACAGACTTTAAGTACGTTTTCATTTAAAGAATTTGCCACTGACGATTCAAACGCGAGTTTTGAGCAGTGTAGAGTAGCGCTTGTTTGTCATTTCTCCGATCACAAATGCAGAAATTGGTTTATGTTTACGCAGCGCAATGTATAAGTCATTAAAATCCGTAATTATGTCCCCACTGGATGCAATAAATGCCTCGTTTATAATGGGTTTCAATGTTATTGTCTCGTCGCTCCGACCGGACAGGGCATCACAGTATGGTAAGGGGCGTAACATTTCTGTCACACGCTTGAGGTATTCGACCAATCAAAACGCACTGGATAGCTGGCCAATCACAGCACACCTCGCTTTTCAGAGCGATGCGCTTTGTAAAAATCGACGCGTTTCAGAAAGGCGGGGCATAGAGGAGAAACAATAATGTACAGTATGTGGAAAATAATGTGATTTTTGTACTTTAAACCGCATAAATACATTTCATTACACCAAATACACAAAATAATGTTCTTTTTAGCAGCATCATATGACCCCTTTAAGCAACTGTGTCTTTGTGAGTGGAGGTGTGAGAAGTATGATTTATTCATACTTTATTCATATAATCATACTTTTTTAATAAATTTTTTTTTCTTTAATATATGGGACCAACACAGAAACTGAATATCAATTGTCTGATATTTTAGTTTTTGCATATAGTAATAATCTTAAAATCAACATTAAGTAATAATTACCTTTATTTACTTTAATGCACATGTTCTTGTACATAATTAAAGCAAATGCATGTTGTTTAAAAAAAAATTAAAATAAAAAAAATTAAATAATAATATATTAAAATGTAATATATTAAATGTGTAATAATCTCTAAAATTATAAAATACCCTAATTTATGCAACTAAGATATCATGGATTTTAAGATTTAATTGCGGTTATACTTTATTCAGTCCAATAAGCAATAGTCAACCGTACAGCCAGCCTTGATTTATTTTACAGTCTTAGTACAACACTTTATACTGCTCATCTGTGGTTCAACTATAAAACATCTAGTTTACAGAAGCTGCAAGTAACTTATAATGATGCAATGAGAATTTTACTAAAGAGACCTAGATGGCATAGTGCAAGTGAAATGTTTGTGAGTGCAAGAGTAATCACTTTTAAAGCACTGTTACGAAATCTTATGTATAGATTTATCTGCCGGCTAAATGCTTCAAAAATAAGGATTAGTACTACACGGTATCAGTCAAAGCTGTGGAGACATTGGTATTGTTGTATTTTGTAACTTTTTATTGTGGCGGTAGATGCTGTGGGTTGTATATGTTGTCCTATTGTCTTGTTTTTTTTTTTTTGGACCTTGAGTCTGTAATAAAGATTGATTGATTGAATAGTATATCAAAGATGCTAACAATTGGCTGTGTTTTACATGTCTGGAAAAAAAGAGTCATAATTAGTCAAAATGCATGTTGTGTTTTCTTGTTGCAAAATCTCGCTTCTGGGGTCTCTTCTGTGACTGTTGAATTTCTTTTACTAAATTCCTCTCCCTGTCATTCCAATCCAAATTCTATTTCCACTTCCCGTGGGGCGTGGCACGATTTCCAGTTCCAGCTCATGTCTCCTATGCAAATGAGCGTGCTCTTGTCGCAAAATCACAAGACGTGTGTACCTGTGTATGAACACGCTTGTTTCACTTCCTCTTTTGTTCCCATTCATTACATGGGTAGACCGATCATGGCATGTTGGCAGGCGGCGTAATTTAAATGCTGGAAACTGGCAGGCTATTGCTGCGCCCGGGCCAAGACGCTGCTCTTTCTTCCTCCCGTTCGGATCATTTATCATCTCTTACACAACCGCTGGCGGCTGATGGCTTTCAGAGGACTTTGTAATGAATACTCCACCTGCAGAATCACTTTGAGATGGATTGGCCAATCAAGAGATGGTGGGGAGGAGTGCATCTTTGACAGACAGGAAATGATGTAATTAGCCTTTATGTAATTGGTTGCATCGATCAGTAGAGTTGTCTCAGTTGTCTGCCAATAGCACGACTGTTTGCATATGGTGCGTTATGGAAGCATATGAGTGTTTTCTCAAGCTGAACTGAACCAGGCTTGAATGTCCATTGAAACAAAGCTTTTCAGTTTTAGGTCTAATTATGCATTGAAGGAGTGTTTACACAGTATTTGGCCACATTTGCCTTAGTCTCTAATGTTTTTCAGACATTTTCCTATACCTAGAAAGTGTTCCACACAGGCACATTCAAGAGTTCATAATTAGTCAAAATACGTTTTATTTCATGGGACATGGTGGAAGAGCACTTTATTGCTCTAATTGAATTAATAAATTAATGTAAAATTAATGTAAATTATATCAACTATATATATATATATAGTTGATATATTTTTATATATTTATATTTAGATTATGTATTAATTTTCATCAGTTATTTTTCCAATCAATATAATTTTATATATTAATATTAATCTGTAAACCAGGGTTATAGTTAACTAAAACTGTTACAAATATTTTCATTACTTGGAATAAATAAACATTAACAATGTTTGACCATATTAGCATGACTCTATTTTATGCATGCACTGAACAAATACAGTGTTGTTTTACATTTTTCATCGTTATGCTACATATACTTATGTATATGTTATTCACTTACTTTGCACAGAAATATCTGGAGTAGCACGCTCTTCCAAGCACTGCGGAAAATAACAAACAGCAAATGTGTCATTACTAACTGTTATTGATACACATATGTTTTTAAACATGTTTCATATTCCCGTCCTATCTGTAATTTATTCAGCAGTGTTCATTTGTATTTATAGTTTCAGAAGTGTTATATGTGATTCTCACACCAGCTGTGGCATTTGTCGTGGTCAGTACTATATGAAGAACACTGGCTTGTTGTTTGCAAATATCAGAAAACGGCTATGTTCTCATGTTCTGGCTAATGCCGTACTGCCATCATTTCATATTTTCAGTGTGCCCTGTCTATGCTGTAGCAGTATGCACATTTTCATTATGCACAGACTCATGATTCGGATACAATATGGAAGTGCATCTGACTTGACCTTGAATTTTCAAAGTTATGAATGAAGCTGAAATTTTCTATTTAAAATTAAACCATTTTTAGTTTGTTTTTTCTTTCTTGTCTCATACTCTTTTTTTTAGATAAAAGCGATCGTTTTAAATGAGCAAAATAGTCTGAATCAATCATTCAGTGTAGTAAGATTATTAACAAAAATGTAGCATACTACCATTTGAAACGTTTCTTAATCTGTAATTCTATATGGTTGTGCAGTAAATTGGTACAAAATAGGAACAGTGGATTATTGGGATTATTGTTTTTAAAAATGAAAACATTAAAATAAATAAATAAAGATAGATAGATTATTTTATTTCAATTAACTTTAATTTGATTTCAGTTAGTTGCCAAAGCATCTTTTCTCGTTTTCTTTTAGTTTAACTTGAAGTAATCTAGAATAAAACAGAAATAAAATAAGAACAATATAGACATATTTTAGGAAACAAAAACTAATAAAATGAAGAAAGAAAAAAAAAACTTTAGCTAAAATTAAAATGAAATCAGAAAATATAAAAATAAAAACTCATTAAAAAAACCTATAATAGTATACCAGTTAAAACATCGCTGGTATTATACAATAATTGGCTAATGCCATTTATTAGTTTAGTCATTGGTTTTGTATGTTGCCATTACATAATATGCAAATCTATCATGCATATTCAGTGGTCCCAATTTGCTATCAATACTGAGGAAGCAGAACTGCTACCACAGGCAAAATATTGGTATCAGGCCAACCATAAAGCCTTTTTAATTCTGAACACAGCCAGTGTTTCTGAGCAAACCACAGCAATAACCTCGAAGCGCTTTAAAAATAGTAAGTGTGTGTGAAATGATGGCTTTCACACATTTGATGATGTTTATCAGGTCAGCAGTGTGAAGCAGCACACTTCCAGCACTGGTCCACTTGGAGCACTTGCTCTGGTATCTACACTCTTAAAAATAAAGGTGCTTCACGATGCCATAGAAGAACCTTTTTGTCTAAATGGTTCTATAAAGAACCTTTAACATCTGAAGAACCTTTCTGTTTCACAAAAGGTTCTTTGTGGTGAAAGAAGGTTCTTCAGATTATAAAAAGGTAAGCAAGAGATGGTTCTTTAAAGAACCTTTGACTGAATGGTTCTTTGTGGAACCAAAAATGGTTCTTCTATGGCATCGCTTGAAGAACCTTTTGAAGCACCTTTATTTTTAAGAGTGTACTGCAGCCTGAATATTAATCAGCCAATGCGCTAATTAGACATCAGTGCAGCCCACAGCAGACGGATGCTGTTTTTATATCTGCACAAGAGGCCAGACAGCTAATCACCTGTGACCGCACAAGGGCAGGGAGAGCCGTTCATTGTGTACCTCAGCCTGCGAATCAGACATTTAGATTTATTTTACTAAAGGATGAGCCCACAACACCAGTGTGGAACGTTTATATGCATTATGATACTTAACTGTATAATAGAGTTTTAGTACCATGTTGAAATAAAACTAAAATCTATGATTTCGAGAATGAAGTCGTAACAGTACTAAAAATGGTTATTTTTTTAATGTGAATTTTTTTTATATATATTTAAAATGTTAAAATATATATATATTTTTTTAAAGTATACTTTATTGTAGTGCTGTCAAACGATTAATTGTGATTAATCGTAGAGCTGGGCAGTATACCGGTTCATACTGAATACCGGTGTTTATTTTTGTTATGATATGAGTTTTTAAAATACCGCAATACCGGTGTATGTCGCTTAAACAACGTTCGGAACGCGACATTTTAGTTTAACTTGAAGTAATCTAGAATAAAACAGAAATAAAATAAGAACAATATAGACATATTTTAGGAAACAAAAACTAATAAAATGAAGAAAGAGAAAAAAAACTTTAGCTAAAATTAAAATGAAATCAGAAAATATAAAAATAAAAACTCATTAAAAAAAACCTATAATAGTATACCAGTTAAAACATCGCTGGTATTATACAATAATTGGCTAATGCCATTTATTAGTTTAGTCATTGGTTTTGTATGTTGCCATTACATAATATGCAAATCTATCATGCATATTCAGTGGTCCCAATTTGCTATCAATACTGAGGAAGCAGAACTGCTACCACAGGCAAAATATTGGTATCAGGCCAACCATAAAGCCTTTTTAATTCTGAACACAGCCAGTGTTTCTGAGCAAACCACAGCAATAACCTCGAAGCGCTTTAAAAATAGTAAGTGTGTGTGAAATGATGGCTTTCACACATTTGATGATGTTTATCAGGTCAGCAGTGTGAAGCAGCACACTTCCAGCACTGGTCCACTTGGAGCACTTGCTCTGGTATCTACACTCTTAAAAATAAAGGTGCTTCACGATGCCATAGAAGAACCTTTTTGTCTAAATGGTTCTATAAAGAACCTTTAACATCTGAAGAACCTTTCTGTTTCACAAAAGGTTCTTTGTGGTGAAAGAAGGTTCTTCAGATTATAAAAAGGTAAGCAAGAGATGGTTCTTTAAAGAACCTTTGACTGAATGGTTCTTTGTGGAACCAAAAATGGTTCTTCTATGGCATCGCTTGAAGAACCTTTTGAAGCACCTTTATTTTTAAGAGTGTACTGCAGCCTGAATATTAATCAGCCAATGCGCTAATTAGACATCAGTGCAGCCCACAGCAGACGGATGCTGTTTTTATATCTGCACAAGAGGCCAGACAGCTAATCACCTGTGACCGCACAAGGGCAGGGAGAGCCGTTCATTGTGTACCTCAGCCTGCGAATCAGACATTTAGATTTATTTTACTAAAGGATGAGCCCACAACACCAGTGTGGAACGTTTATATGCATTATGATACTTAACTGTATAATAGAGTTTTAGTACCATGTTGAAATAAAACTAAAATCTATGATTTCGAGAATGAAGTCGTAACAGTACTAAAAATGGTTATTTTTTTAATGTGAATTTTTTTTATATATATTTAAAATGTTAAAATATATATATATTTTTTTAAAGTATACTTTATTGTAGTGCTGTCAAACGATTAATTGTGATTAATCGTAGAGCTGGGCAGTATACCGGTTCATACTGAATACCGGTGTTTATTTTTGTTATGATATGAGTTTTTAAAATACCGCAATACCGGTGTATGTCGCTTAAACAACGTTCGGAACGCGACACTGTTTGAAAGGGGTCCCTTTTCACTGTTGCACTGTGGTGAGGGAACAGCTGCATGTGTTACTAAGCGTGAAAGTTCCGAAACTGAAGCTGTAGAACTAATAGAACATGATGACACAGAAGAACTCATCCACAATATCCACA
>NW_015505469.1:1166026-1207126 GCF_001515645.1 Sinocyclocheilus grahami
CCATAGAATATTCATACTGACAAACCTAGCGACTTTTTTGGATAAACCTTAGCTATGGTTCAGTTGGAAGATTTCGCCAGTGCTGTCCCGCGAACGTGAGGTCTGACTTTCCCGGAGAAGTGTCACCTCTCTCGGCGTCTGTTCTGTGCAGTGAGCGGCAGAGAAGCAGCGCTTTCAGTTGGCCGCACCGCAGCCGACTCGTCAATAAATTAGTACAAAACAGCGTTTCCAAGCACCTGTCACTTACTGATTGTTTGAAAATATAAATATGAGCGTAGTTCGTCTGTTAATATCACATGCACTTTTTGTTTGTTTTTTTTAGTTTGTTACTCAGACGCAGGCAGTGCGCTTCATGAGACAAAAAAGTAATATAGCCAAAACAACCGCATAGCCGCTCTTTAGTGTAGATGCGTGTTGATTTTATCAGACGATGCCGCGATTATAAATGAGAGTGACTCCTGGTTAACATGTTATAAAAGGGGTCGTGTTTAGTCACTATTTAGTGTGGTATTTTTGGACAATATTCACTCATCATGACAGTAAAATAGGGCATTCTAAGTCAATATACTGCAGTATTTCCTCTCTCAATCAGTAGAAAATATTGTTAACATCTGGTCATGCATAAAAAACAAAATACCGTCATGTACCGTGAAACCGGTATAATTTTGAAAAATACCGTGATATAAATTTTTGGTCATATCACCCAGCACTAATTAATCGCATCCAAAATAAACGTCATATATGTATGTGTACTGTGCATATTTATTATGTATATATATATATACAGGAAATACACACACATAAAGTATATATTTTGGAAATATTTACATGCAGATACATTTATATATTTATATTCTTATATTTTATATTATATATAAATATATTTAATATATAAACAACATATTTTTCTTAAATATATACATGCATGCGTTTGTATTTATATATACATAATAAATATACACAGCACACACACACATATTATGTAAACCAAAACTTTTATTTTAGATGCGATTAATCGTTTGACCGCACTACTTCATTGTTTCTGTATTGTTATACATTCATGTGCATACATATACATATACATCTAACCAGCTAATAAATGGTTTGTAATATTTGGTTTTATTTTTTCAAGCCATAAAATGTGCTGTATAAGAAGTAATATTACTATGATACGATACGATACGATATTATATATTATATTATATTATATTATGTGGTGTCAAAATTAGCGCGCTAACGCAGGCGATTAATTTTTCAGTTTAATGCGTAAAAAATATTTAACGCAATTAACGCAGGGGCGGGACTAGGGTTGGCCACACCACTCACAACTGCTACTTCTGTCACTTTTTCTCTTGACAAGAAGTGCATTTATTCAGTCGCAGAATGACTGAGAACGGGATACGTTTCAGACGCGCTCCACTTCACTTCAGCGCCAGGCGCGAGTCAAACGTGTGCTGAAACGGTACTGTGCTCGCAGCCCGTGCTCTTCAATTGCATGCACAAAGGCGCCGGCGCGCTGTAGCCTGTATCCTTTCATATCAAAGCGTGAAATAAACTACGTGCATGCAACGTCGTGGTCATTTAAGTCATGAAGTTACCAATAAGGCGATTAAAGCTGCCTTAAAACTATGCATGCATGTAATATATTTTATATGAGTCACATTTAAGAACATGTCTCTGAAATGGTTTTCAAAACTGTCCTGGAGCAACCCAGCACTGTCACTCATCTAACACACCCGATTTAACTCGTTAGCTCATTAATTGACTTTAAGACCTGAAGTGGGTCAGAAAAGGTAAAAAGAGTTGAGAGAAAATATGATGCGTGTCAGATCCGCGTCACGTTCAGCAGCGGCAGCTCTTAAAGACATAGCAGCCAAAACAATCTAATAACCAACTGCTGTGATGTCTGTTAATCAAAGGACAAAGAGCAAAAGATGGGAATAAAATAACTTTTATAGCTTTAAGGATTCATCTATATTTAATTTAGAATTTAGTGTTTAATAACTTCAATTTCAATTTCTGTATAATTCTGCTGAAGGGCACAGGTAAATATGACATTTATTATGATGGGTTTATGTGAAGATTGTTTTAAGTTCACTTAAATTGTAAGTTATTTTTTAAAGTCTAATAAAGGTTAAAATTGATGGCTCTCAATTATACTGTAATGTTGAATGGCTATAGTCAATGGTTAAATATTTGATATCAGTGACTTTGGTCATTGATACTGGCCTTCAGTCATATAAAAAAAATGCCATTGAACAAATATTCTTTTTAAATACTGTCTTTATGTTGTTTGTACATTAATTTGAAGATTGAAAGTGAAATTATTGCAATATAGAAGTATATTTAAAAACTTTAATATTAGGTGGGATTAATCGCGATTAATTTCAGAAAAATGTGATTAATTATTTTTAAAAATGTCATAGATTGACAGCACTAATTATATTATAGTATATTATATATTATAATAATATTATTATTATTATATATAATAAATGTCATATTATATTATTATATATATATATATATATATATATATAATTTATTTATTTTTTTATTTTTTTTACATTAGTTTTCTTTTTAATTGAGCGCATTTAAACTCCCAATTTCTTATTGCCATAATGCAAAAATATATATATTTTTTTATATATATTTATAATCAATATAAATGTAATTTACTGTACAACTAATAACATAACAGTTTTGAGATAGTAGAATAGATAGTGAGGTAGTAGTATTTTAAGAATATTATGTAACTCAAAGACCTATTTTGAGATAATTCTCAAAACATTTGACTAGCATTGTTCCCAAAATAGTTTAATAGCACTAAAACACCATCATAATTCATTTATGGTAAAAATATTTTATTGTTTCTTTCTCCAGGACAAATCATTTAGGTGTATTTGATTTGCATACAATAATTTGCACAGCTCATTTGCAACACAAGAAATGAGCCAGTCAGTGAATAAGAATAGGTTGCCAGAAAAATTACACCGTGATTTGCTACTTTGCAGCATTAAATCATTTGAAAAATAAGATTTAAATCATGTTTGATGTGACAGTTACTAAATGTATTACCAGCCAGATGGTGAGTAAACAAGGTACTAGCCTGTTGGTGTGAAAAAATTTCAAGAATGGCCCAGTTTTACTTCTGTTTAGAGCTTGGTGAGTATTTATTGTTAACCTTCAGTGCAGATAGAAATTATTTTATGTGTCTCTTGTATGATTGCATGTGTCCCTATACCCCTCTAATGTAGTGTGTGTGTGTCTGTTGTGAATGAATTAGTGCCTGGACCAACTCCAGTAGATTCAGAGTTTTATTATCATATTAAGTGCCTGCATCGACCCAGATTAAATATTAAATGGGGGATTCATTTATATAGCTTGGAGTTTTAATAGAGACCAATCAGACATTGTCAGAACAGATGAAAGCACTAAACATCACGGCTCAAAGACTGGCAGTGTTTAAGTCACAGGCCGGTCCGTTTGAAAATATACTTCATTTATAACTTAATTTCTTTCTAATGTGCATAATATGCTAGAGTTTTGAAAAATATTTTATGTGTGTTACACAATGTGAGACTTCATTCAGTTGTTTATTTGTTATTAATATCTTGTGCTTTGTAGCCATCCATTATGTTTCAGATAAAATTATAAAACAATGAAATGAGATGAAGCATCTAAACTATTAACTGAATTCTTTTTTGCTTAATTTACATAAAAAAACTATATAGTTTACTGTTATTATATATGATTTTAGTCATGATGCTCAGCACTAATTGGGTTTCTTACCTCTTGATATGTTTTTTTCTTTTTCTGTATCCGTTGCTTCTGCTGTTTTTATAGAGATTAAAAGTTTGAAACCACAGTAGGTTATGAAAGACTGGATCCTCTGTGAGTCAGATCCAGAGTACTGACAGCACAGAATAAATATGACTTTAAGTTGTTTGTGCAAGATATCCATCTCAAAACCCTTTTCATCTCACCCTTAGAGCTATTTTTACATCAGCTCTTGTGTTGAGAAATCTTTTACTTTTTCAAGACAAAAACACAGGAACTCTGGAACGCTGTTAGACGAGAGAAAGCTTCTCTTAAAAAGTCTCTCTGTGTCTGGATCGTTCCACTCAGCCAGTTACTGTAGTATTACACCGGTGTTTTCTCTCTCTCTCTCTGGACTGTCTGTCTATCTGAACTCTCTTTCTAAGGTTTTGTTTTCTCAGTTTGACTCTTCCTGAAGATGCACTGTGGCTCTTTCAGCTGTCTTTCTGTCTGTCTGCAGTGATCTCGACAGGGACTTTTGGAATAACAACGACAGCAGCACTGTGCAGCAGCGCTGGAGCTCCTATCCGCCCAAGGAGTTCCTCCTCAACATGTCCCCCTACGCCCCCTACGGAGACCCTCGCCTCACGCCCAAGTGAGTCTTGGTTTCGGCTGGTAAGGGACCCCTTCTCTCTGCGCAGGGCTGTACTGAAAGGGGAAGTCCATTCAGTCCTTTCTGTTCCGGCCTTCAGTTCCAGCGATCCACTTTAGCTTACAGGGACTTACTGTACCTGTGTCATGAAACCTAAAAGGTGATTGTCAAAAAGCAATGTTCGGATCATATTTCACCCAAAAAAAAATAATACATACACATATATTATGTAATTCACCATTGACAGCACTAATATATATTTATATATATATATATATTAGTGCTGTCAAACGATTAATCGCAATTAATCTCATCCAAAATAAAATACAATTTTGTTTACATAATATATGTGTGTGTACTGTGTATATTTATTATTTATATATAAATACACACACATGCATGTATATATTTTTGAAAAAATGTTTGATATTAAATATATTTATATATATAATATATATACATAATAAATATAGACAGAATACACATATATTATGTAATTCACCATTGACAGCACTAATATATATATATATATATATATATATATATATATATATATATATATATAATTAATCGCAATTAATCTCATCCAAAATAAAATACAATTTTGTTTACATAATATATGTGTGTGTACTGTGTATATTTATTATTTATATATAAATACACACACATGCATGTATATATTTTTGAAAAAATGTTTGATATTAAATATATTTATATATATAATATATATACATAATAAATATAGACAGAATACACATATATTATGTAATTCACCATTGACAGCACTAATATATATATATATATATATATATATATGCAAAAAATAATATTATATAATCTAATGTTTATATAATCTATGCAACAACAATAAACTTTTGCATTATTTTCTTGACAATTCAGCATGACACCCCCACTTGTAAAAATCATACTATACTATACTATAATTACTATAATACAAAATTAATACAATATTAACATTTTACACACACACACACACACACACACACACATATATATATATACATAATGAAATAAAATAAGACAACAAAAAAAACAATATATATAAAACTCCACTACATGGAGATATATAATTTTTGCAACAAATAATATTACAATATTTTTGGCATTATTTTCTTGACAATTAAGCAAGTTTTAACCTCTTCTTTTTACTGTGATGCATAAATACTAATATTATGTAATATTATTAGTAGGAGAATTAATATGTAGTATTAAATGTTAGTATACATATATGTGCATATACAGTGGGTACGGAAAGTATTCAGACCCCCTTAAATTTTTCACTCTTTGTTATATTGCAGCCATTTGCTAAAATCATTTAAGTTAATTTTTTTCCTCATTAATGTACACACAGCACCCCATATTGACAGAAAAACACAGAATTGTTGACATTTTTGCAGATTTATTAAAAAAGAAAAACTGAAATATCACATGGTCCTAAGTATTCAGACCCTTTGCTCAGTATTTAGTAGAAGCACCCTTTTGATCTAATACAGCCATGAGTCTTTTTGGGAAAGATGCAACAAGTTTTTCACACCTGGACTTGGGGATCCTCTGCCATTCCTCCTTGCAGAGCCTCTCCAGTTCTGGCAGGTTGGATGGTAAACGTTGATGGACAGCCATTTTTAGGTCTCTCCAGAAATGCGACGACGGCCAGCTCTAGGAAGGGTTCTGGTCATCCCAAACGTCTTCCATTTAAGGATTATGGAGGCCGCTGTGCTCTTAGGAACCTTAAGTGCAGCAGAAATTTTTTTGTAACCTTGGCCAGATCTGTGCCTTGCCACAATTCTGTCTCTGAGCTCTTCAGGCAGTTCCTTTGCCCTCATGATTCTCATTTGCTCTGACATGCACTGTGAGCTGTAAGGTCTTATATAGACAGGTGTGTGGCTTTCCTAATCAAGTCCAATCAGAATAATCAAACACAGCTGGACTCAAATGAAGGTGTAGAACCATCTCAAGGATGATCAGAAGAAATGGACAGCACCTGAGTTAAATATATGAGTGTCACAGCAAAGGGTCTGAATACTTAGGACCATGTGATATTTCAGTTTTTCTTTTTTAATAAATCTGCAAAAATGTCAACAATTCTCTGTTTTTCTGTCAATATGGGGTGCTGTGTGTACATTAATGAGGGAAAAAAATTAACTTAAATGATTTTAGCAAATGGCTGCAATATAACAAAGAGTGAAAAATTTAAGGGGGTCTGAATACTTTCCGTACCCACTGTATATAGATCTAGCATCTATAAAACACAGCTATTAAAGCCACAGTAATAGGCTGGAATTTTTTTGTCATAAATGTTTTTATAATAAATCATTTTAATATTTTCTTCCCTTAGTTTCTTGATAATTGAGCGCATTTAAAACCCCAAATTCTTATAACATAGCATTAAAGAGAATTTGTGTGAAAAATGCAATTAAGTGTAATTTAAATAATATCCTAAGGGCTCCAATAAAGGCTTAATTTTTCATGCAAAATATTATTTCTTATCTTTTATTTAGATTTTTAGAGTAAATTATTACTTACTTTTGTGAAATTCACCTCTGATCTCATGCTTAAAATTAAGCTGACTTGTTTTAAAATCTTACTTCTTCAAGGTCAATTTGCATGACCCACAATACATGCCCAAAGCCTGGGAGTCGCGCCAGTCGTATTTCCCATTGACCCCATCTGTAAGAGCTATGTCTAGGGTAGTGCATGTCATTTTCTAGCATTCTAGTTGGCTTTTTATCATTCAGCGTACGCCACAATCCAGCCTGAACCCAGATGAAATGTCCAATCTTTAGGTCAGCCCATCACTCTCAGCGAGACGTGGCTTGAGTTCCACAGAAGGTTGTGAGGTTCGCTTCAGTCTGCCATTTCCTTGAGTTTTAATTGCTTAATTGAAGTCATTATCTTCGAGGGGAAGTAGTTTTTCTGGATTAATTCCCAGGATAAATCAAAATCGAATTGATAGGAGACTGATACAGACTGCAGATCCCTGCCCACTTCTCATACACATGCCCATAATTACATTCCCTAAATTCTCTCTCACATATAACATCAGTTGTGTGTGTGCTAGGTCCACTGTAGAATCGAATGTTCAATATATTTTTTTAATTTTATATTATATTTTATTTAATTTAATTTTTTATCCACTCTTTTTCATATAATAAAATGCTTATTTTTTCTATAATCATAAATTTTCATACAAATCAAATTAGACAAATTTGTACGAACTCTCATCCACATGTCAATAATTATAGTCATTCCCTCCCATATATTAAACACACTGTTTAATATATGATCAGTCAGATTTCTTTTCAGTTCATCCACTGTGGAACCTTTTGTTTTGTTTTGTTTTTTGTTTAGTTTAGTTTAGTTTAGTTTAGTTTAGTTTAGTTTAGTTTTTAGTTTAGTTTAGTTTAGTTTAGTTTAGTTTAGTTTAGTTTAGTTTATTTTTTAGTTTAGTTTAGTTTTTAGTTTTTAGTTTAGTTTAGTTTAGTTTAGTTTAGTTTAGTTTAGTTTAGTTTTTAGTTTAGTTTAGTTTCGTTTCGTTTCGTTTTCGTTCCGTGTTTTGTTTTATTTTTATCCACTTTTTCCCCATTTAATGTAATTGTTTAATATTTTTCAAAAAAAATTAAATTTTCGTGTAAATCATTTTGTCCAAATTCATACAAAATCGCCAACTCATAAAATAGTTGTGTTGTCTCATGAGATCAGAATAGTAAAAAATGGTCTATATGACTAATATATGTACGATATATGCCTTATGTCCTGCGTTCCGTGTTTTGTTTTATTTTTATCCACTTTTTCCCCATTTAATGTAATTGTTTAATATTTTTCAAAAAAAATTTAATTTTCGTGTAAATCATTTTGTCCAAATTCATACAAAATCGCCAACTCATAAAATAGTTGTGTTGTCTCATGAGATCAGAATAGTAAAAAATGGTCTATATGACTAATATATGTACGATATATGCCTTATGTCCTGTATTCTAAGATTTCAGAAGTCATGCATATGTGTATAGACAGAATCTGCAGACATTTTTTAGCATTTTCTGCACTGATTTTGGCAAACTCTGTGATAGATATGCATTCCCATTCTGTGGACGTTTCTGCAGACACAGATTGCATTTGAGATTTCCACCGGAGCTCTCAAATTTCATTCGGGAATTTCATTCCGGTTCTCTGTTTAGAAAAACCACAACTGCAAATGAAGTTTGAGAGAAGATTAACGACTCACATTTTGCCTGTTCATCACACAGCGCTGTCATGTGACCTCAGAAGACTTCTAGCACACGAGTCATATGCACTACTTTTACCTTGTGTTTGACAAAAGAAAGACACTAAATACCGAATATCTTTGTTTATTATTATTTATTGTTCCATTAAGTAGTGACTGATGGATCGCTAAAACATTTACAGATTCACGGATCCCAATTGATATCTCAAGGCCCCTGTTCCCTACAGCCCTGCCAGCAGCACTAATGTCTCTAACTGCTAACATTTCACTCCCAGCCCATGGACGGTTTCCATGGAGACGGACAACCCTCGAAATCTCTGACCTCTGACCTTAAAGGTTTAGATGCATTTAGAGCATCTTGATTGGAGGTGCACTGCTGTCTTGCCATCTTATCTGGTCCTGATTGAATGTCGAGGGTTGACCGTCAACAACACTGCTGTGTATTTGTGTCTTTATGGTAGTTGTTGTATTTTGTCACCTGTCACTTCCCCTTTGTAGTTTGACTCTCAGTATGTACCGTACTGTTATATCAGTGTGACACAGTTTCAGGAGTTTCCAAAGCATCTTCACATTTGAGATCTGCTTCTGATTGCTGCTTCAGGTTATTATTTTTTTTCAATAATCTTTGTAGTTGCTTTTTAATTAAGAGACAATTGATTTCACTTACTTATCATAGTCACCTTGTATTTCCTTACATTTAACTGTATAATATCTATTAATAGGAGCCTTTCTGTGTCTATTAATATGCTATTTTGTACATGAAGGTACACTGACAACAATTAATTGATTATTATTTATTTATTTTACCATTATTTTTAATTATTTAATTTTTTTAAATATTTAAATTGAATGTTTAGTTTAATTTAGTCAAAATTAATACATTTTTAGTTTTGTTTTATTTTGTTAGTTTTATCAATTCTTTAATTCATTATATTTCAGTTTTACTAATTTTAGTAATTCAGCTTAAACTTATTTTATTTCAGTTATATCAGTTCAAATGTAAGGTTTTCATCTAGTAGTTTTTACTTTATTGTATTTCAGCTTTTTAAAATTTATATTGAAATTATTTGTAAATGATTTATTATTTTACGTTTCTGTTTAGAATTAATTCATACAAAAATGACTGAATTAAATGAATTGGATGTTTAACGTTGGTTTTATTTAGTTCATTCATATTTTATTAGTTTTATATTTCTGTTTAGCTTCCGTTCATTTTTATTTCTGTTTTAGTTTTAGTCATTTTAGTAATTCAGCTTGAACTTATTTTATTTCAGTTAGTTTCTACCTTTTTCATTTGAGATCAGGTTTTAAAATGTAAGGTTTTTCATCTAGTATTTTTGTTTTGTTTTATTTCAGCTTTAAAATTATATTTAATAGTTTTAGATTCTGGTGGAAAGGTGGGGGCACTTTGCCCACAATTTCAGTGAAAAAGGGGCTCATTCATGCTGACCAGTTGCTGCAAATCACTGTCAGTGTGAACACCTTTACTAAGTAGATATTTAAAGACTAGAGAATAGAAGGTAAAGAGACTAAGACACAACCTACCGTGGTCAGCAACCTTGCCATCTGCTTAAACAAATGTCAAGCACCCTCTGTTTCTGTTCACCCCGAGCTTGATGCACAAATGTTGCGTCTGTGTCTTAAATGGCGTTGATCGTCGATCTGTTGCCGTCTGCTGTGTTTGAAGTGTTAACCTTTGCTCTGTCTCTGCCGTCTCTGTGTAACTGTACTGTCCAGATCTAGTCAACGTCAGTCCCTGTCTGACATGAAGGGAAAGCAAGAATGATTAAAACATGATATGACCTGCTGGCTGGTGTCTCTTTCACAGTTTGTGCTGATAGAAATGACTGATATCAAAATATATGTATGCGATCAAATGGAGTATTTTAAAGTTTGGGGTAGGTAAGATTTTTCAGTATTTTGGAAATAAGTGGCTGCAATTATGAAGGCTGCATTTATTTGATCAAAATACAGTTAAATACAGTAAAAACTGTAATATTGTGATATATTTATTTTTATTTATTATAATATGTTAAAATCGAATTTATTCCTGTGACGATAAAGCTGAATTTTCAGCATCATTACTCGAGTCTTCAGTGTCACATGATCCTTCAGAAATCATTCTAATATGCTGATCTGCTGCTCAAGAAACATTTCTGATTATTATCAGTGTTGAAAACGGTGTGCTGCTTATTATTTTTGTGGAAACCGCGATGAATTTTATTTTTCAAGATTCTTTGATGAATGTAAAGTTCAAAAGGACGTTTATTTGAAATAAAAATCTTTTATAACGTTACAAATGTTTTTACTGTCATTTTTGATCAACTTAATGCGTCATTGCTAAATAAAAGTATTACTTAAAAAAAAAAAAGAATCTTACTGACCCCAAATTTTTGAATGCTAGAAGTAGGGCTTGTAGAAGTAGTGCTGCACAATTTGGTATAAATGTAATCATATTGCGACTATTTTGACAGATACTGTGATTTGGAGGCCAAAAGAAAAAGACATGAAATCTTACTGAAGCAGCAGCTCTCATGTTGAACTGCGTGTGCAAACTGCAAACTAGCACATTAAAGCTGTAAATGAAGTTGTGTATTAACCACGCTCTGCTGATGATTGGACAAATTACTCTCCATGCTGAAGTTCTCAGCTTTTCTCTTTCAGCTGACCCAAATCCCACTCAGCTCTCTTAGCATTCACAAAGTTTGATTGGAACCCACCCTGCTGGAAAAAATCACACATATATTATGTAAACAAATCTGTTAACACATTTTTGGGCGCTTTTCAGATGGCCAGACTAGCAGACCAAATGGCTGTCCAGTTATATTAGTATTATTTATATATAATTATAGTAATACTATATAATTATAGTATTTATTAATATTTTGAATTAGTTTGAATTAGTCATTTTTATATTTTGAGTTTTCATTTTAATTTAGGTTTTTAGTCATTTTGTTATGTGCCTGTCATTTTATTTTATTTTTAATTTAATTTTTATTTTATTTTATATTATATCTTATTTGATCTTATCTTATTTTATTTTATTTGACAGAATCTGCACACATTTATTTTAGGCATTTTTGTTATGTGCCTGTCATTTTATTTTATTTTTAATTTAATTTTTATTTTATTTTATATTATATCTTATTTGATCTTATCTTATTTTATTTTATTTGACAGAATCTGCACACATTTATTTTAGGCATTTTTGTTATGTGCCTGTCATTTTTATTATTTTAGTTTAGTTTAGTTTTATCATTTTTAATATTTCCATTTAACTTTCAGTTGCAGTTTTAGTAATTTCAGTACTTCATTTTCATGTTTTCAATATTTATTTCATTTTAGGTTTTAGTAATTTTTGTTATGTGCCTGTCATTTTTATTTTATTTTTATTGATTTTTAATATTTCCGTTTAGCTTTTAGTTTCAGTTTAAGTTTTAGTAATTTTAATACTTTTTTTTAAGTTACAATTTTCATCTACAATTTTTTCTTTAATTCAGCTTTGTTTCAGTTTAAAATTTATTTCATTTAAAATGATTTTTATTAATTTTAGTTTAGTTAACAACACCGGCTTAGCTGTGCTGAGAGACTAGCTCAAACCAGACAAGACCAGCAAGCTAACTTAGACTGGTTTAGGCATTGCTTTAAGCATGCATCGGGCAGTCCACTTGAATTTTTAATTTAATAAAATAATGCATAAAAAAATGGGAGTAGGACACAATATTAAAACATTTCACCCTCGCTCATGAATATTAATTACTGTACATGCAAGCTGATGGTACAGTAAAAAGGTGTTTACTGTAATAGTCGTTTGGCAGAGGCTTGGTCTTAAAGCTTTTACGTGGACATTTTTAGTGGTTGTAAACAGCGAAAAACGCCTGTAACTATATTCAAAATGTATTAAATTGTAGCCTTAAGCTGTTTAATAATCACTCAAGACCAAATCGTGCAGCCCTATAGAAGAAATAACAGCTACAATGAGGTATACCTCATTTTGATTCCTTTCAGACCAAGAAAAATTGATCTTTTAATCAAGTTCTCACAGTGCCGTTTATTCGGCTTCTTGCAGGGACAGTGTTAGACATCAATATCGCTTTTCTTAGGTGTGTGACCTAGCAAACAAATAGGATGCAGCAATTCCAACAGCATCTGCCTTCCTGTTACTGTCCGCCCATGTTCCCAGTAAATCAGCCCCGTGCACCTGCTTGCTCTCCCCGCACTCTTTACAGGTCCCGTTACACCTGCTCCTCACTGCTCTGCCTGAAGGCTTCTGTACAGTCTGTTCCTGAAGCTTGCCTCCTTCTTCTAGCTCTCCTGAACTCTCTCTTCCCTCTTTCAGCGGATCGCTGGAGAAGGGGGAGGTGGGTGGGGGGGCGGTGGGGGGTCCCAGTCGCAGTGACAGCTGCATAGGCGCGGGGACCAGCAAGTCCGGGAGGTGGCACACTGTCCAGAGCCACCTGCAGTCTGGCAGCTTGAGACCCAGCAAGTGAGTGTCAGAGGCTGACTGCCTTTTCTTTCAGATGTTTGGGGCAACAAAGCATGACGGCTGTGCAGAGCAAACTGGTGTCATTTTTGGGCGAAAACCTATCTTGTCATTTTGAAGGTTTTTTTGCTGTGCTCTTTTCTATACTACGACTGTGACCACGACTGCCAAGAACAGAAAATTAGCATAAGAGTAGCCAATAGTCATAAGATTCTATATCATATATTGGCCCCCACATGTGTTGTACAGTACTGTTCAAAGTTTGGAGATGTTACGATTTTTGTTTTTATGTTTTTGAAAGAAGCCTTTTATGCTCACCATGACTGCATTTATTTGATCAGTAAGAATGGTATTGTTGTGTAATATTATTACAATTTAAAACAACTTTTTCTGTTTTAAAATGTAATTTATTCTTGTGATGATAAAGCTGAATTTTCAGCATCATTACTCCAGTCTTAAGTGTCACATGATCCTTGCTGATGTTAAAAAGTTGCTTAAAATTTTGATGAATAAAAAGTAAAAAAAAACAAAAAAACATTTGATATAGAAAGCTTTTAGAACATTTTAAATATCTTTACAGTCACTTTAGATTTTTGCTGAATAAAAGTATTTATTTATTCATTCATTCATTCTAACTGACCCCAAACTTTTGAATGGACATTTGATATAGAAAGCTTTTAGAACATTTTAAATATCTTTACAGTCACTTTAGATTTTTGCTGAATAAAAGTATTGATTTATTCATTCATTCATTCTAACTGACCCCAAACTTTTGAATGGTAGTGTATGTGAACGATGTGTGTATATGAGTAAATAATGATACAGTGTTCGGGAGAACTATTCCTTTAACTAGCAAGCAATTGTTAAAACCAGTAAATTCATGTATTGAAATTTTTGTTAAATTTAGTTTAGAATAGCAGGTAATTTCACCTGAGTAGAAAGAAAATGATGGAATAAAACCAAGGTACTATTGTTTGGAGCTAACAAATAACGGAGTTGCATTGACTTAAACATCAACAGTACAATAATATTAATCATAATGCTAAATAGTAATGGTTGGCTTATGTAAATATCATTGCAAATTTTTTTTTTCAGTGTCACACACCACTAAAAATGGTTTAATGTTTGACGCAGTGAATCAGTGACAGTTTTGAAATAATGGACCAATCAGATGAGTTTGGGGTTACGATAATTACATTTCTATATGTGTGTTTACAATTGTTTATGTTAGTGATGAGTTAATGCCTTCTGTTTAATTGAATTACGCTCTGTCTATCCGTTTTTGAGTGATGACATTTCTCACATTAAGCTGTCAATCTTAGCTTTCAAGTATTTGAAAAAGTGTAGCACTGTGTGATTTGTGACTACACTCACAAAAATGAAATAAACCATAGGCCTATTTGATTGTTTTTAGTGCAGGCTGACTGGGGGTTTTGTAGGATAAGTGGAGGCTTTTAATGGACATGATAGGGCTGGATGCTAAATCTAAGAAAAGTATATATTTTATGAAATTTGTCAGCCTTGGGACAACAATGCTTTACAACAACAAAAAAAATGTTTTGCTTCAAGATGGTAATTTATATATTTTGCTTTAGTGTGCAAGTAGGAAGTATCAGTTTTCCAAATATTGTAATAATTTTTATATGAAGTCCTACAACATCAAAAAGACACTAAGCAATAATTAGAGATTAATAATTACAGATTAGCGTAAATCCATACAAGAACTGAGACGTTTGCACAGTACTGAACAGTATATTTATTTACTCTTAAATGACATAAAAGAGTCTTTAAGAAACTTAAAAGGCTAATTAAACAAACATTATAACTAGGGATGTAACGATTCACTCAACTCACGATTCGATTCACGATTTTGATAACACAATATTATATTCGCAATATCAGGCACATAATCATCAGGAATATAATGAGTAGTTGAAATATTATCCAGGCCTAATGTAACATCAAGTAGGTTTCATTGTGTGTTAAAACACCACCTCACATCACCGAGCATTTTAAAAACTGAGACACCTTAACATTTTGTTTCACTGTTAAATGACATTTAAAACCATTTGTTTATTTGTTTTCTATTTAGCCGCATCTCTTTCAGTCCTCCAAAGATCTTGACTGTCTCTCATTTCATGTTTCCGTCCACTCCCATCTTCGACCTATAATTGGTTTCTATTTTTGGGTAGGTAAGTGTTGCGACCCTTCCCCTCGTATCGTTCTACTCCTCCTCTTGCTGTCTTATACACACATTCTCCATCAGAATTTCTATCATCTGACGTCTTGAAGCTCTGTAATAACAAGCAGCTACAGGTTTCTGCTAAAGCTCAAGGATTTGCTGGAGGACTCTGAGAATCACCTTCTTCTTCAACCCGTGTTTGGATAAGTGCAGATCAGAATGTCAGTTTTTGTCAGGTCTGCTTTGAGAATCGTCCAGAAAATGATTTTCTCAACAACAAAGATTAGGCATTTCCTCACTAATCAAATATTTAGCTCAGATAAGATGACAGTTAAAGGGATAGAACACCCTCATTTTCTTTCTTCCTTGGAACACAACAAATTATTTTATTTTAAATTTAATTTAAGATTGTTTCTTCAACATTTTGTATTTGAGAACTTTTTCACTCTTATGCTATTTTATTTTACTATTTATTTGATTTTAAATTAAGCACGTTTCTTCAAGATTTTTGTATTTGAGAACTTTAACACTCAGTATTCTTTTATAAAATGTTATTATTATTTTATTTTGAGCTTGTTTCTTCAGGATTTTGTATTTAAGACTTTTATTACCATTTTATTTTATTTTTAATAAATATCCTGGCCACCCTTTTCCTTATAATGAAAGTAGATGGTGTGTAAATAATGACAGTATTTTTTTTTTATTATTGAACTGTTCCTTTTAATAAATAAGTGTGCTTGCTAGTCTCACCTTAAACTTAGTTTTAGCCCTGAGAGGATAAGATCCTTTATAACTTTCTAATATGATTGCTGCTGCGTTACAGACGATATGACAGAAGCATCAGTAATGTGATGCACAGTTTCTCAGTTAGCCACTGAATATTTAACGTTCATATGAGGAAGTACTGGCCTAAAATTGGTTTTTCAAGCCCAGTCTTTAACAAAGCGCTTGTACTTTAATGTCGAATTTCACACAGTATTCATGTCTGTTGAAGGCTAGAGGCTAGACGAATCCAACGAGAACAACCTTTTTTATTTTTTCCCTCTAAAGACAGCGAAACTTCATTTGGAGTTTTTCTTTCATTCTTTGACGCTTTCTTTTGCTTCTGTGTTTTCTCACTTTGATCATTGTTTCGACTGAGTCTGCAACCCCCACACGCTTCTTTTTCTTCCTTGCTTTCTAAACCTATTTATAACGCACAGAACTGAAGCAGATGAGATGAGAAAACGAGTAGATGGGGAATGTAAGTTACTTAATGACAGCTCAAGCTGCATAATGGGTGTAAGTGCAGGATGATATACCTCATTACATACATACATGCATATATATATATATATATATATATATATATTTTTTTTTATTTTTTTTTATTTATTTATTTTTTATATGTATGGAATGGTATTTATCTAACAGTCATGTGTGAAATGAATGCCGTCGCAATGCCTGTGGCATTATAACGTGATTTAAAATAGGACGTGTGCATGGACCAACTTTCCTTTGTTGAACCTGAAACTAAATATCTATCAACCAGTCAGATGTTTGCATGAGGGTTAAGCTAAAGACACTTTCACCTGACTCACTCTCAACCTTTGACACTCAGATATTGTACTATTTTACTATCCATCTTAGAATATATCAGAAAATAGTTCTCTGAACTTTATAACAAGCCTTTAATATTGAAGGACTCAACCATAAGTATGATACACTGGCCTTGGACCAGTGTGAGAGAGTTTTACATTCATTGATTTTGTGCGTTCATTTTTTTGGCCTTGAAAACTTTTAACATTTGGTTTTCTGTGATATATTCTACATTGTTGTTGCAAATTCTTGTAAATTTGGTAGTAAAATAATGTTATGTAGTTGAATAATAAAGATACAATTTTGCCTAATAGCCTTAGAAACATTGGCAAAAATTTGTTAAACTAGAATCAGTCAAAAATGTTTTGCATTTTATGACTTTGTTTTCCAGCCTTTTTTTTTTGGTGAATTCATAAATCTTAATTTCCAATCTTTTCTTTTTGTAATAGAACACAAATAAAAATGTAATGGAAACCCAACATTTCATGGACATTTTCTAGTAGATTTGTTTTTAAAAAGCATTACTAAAAATCAAAATTTACCTTTGTTTTTGGCAGAAAGTAAAAATCATATTACATATATATCACATACCTAACACAGATTGTGTTAGATGGTGTAATAGTTTAACAAAGAACATTGATTCAGGAACACGTCCTACTTGTCTAAACCACGTCATGCCCTATGATAAGAAAGGCCTATTCACCAACTCTAATAATCATACTAGCTATCCATCAAAAATCCCAACTACTGCATAAATAATCCTTGTTTTTGCTCTAGGTTGTGTTTGCATGTTGGCATTGCCCATGATTCATCATGTAGATTGACTGGTAATCATTGGCTCTGAGTCAACATTTCGCAGACTGTTATTGCAGAAATAGTTTGAACTTCAAATGTCACATTAAAACACTTGAGTTGCATACAATATGACTTTATAATACATTGGAGAAGTTTGACATGAGTCATGTGAAAGGGCATTTACTTAAGGTTATGATTATGATCATTCAACGCGATCACATGAGAATAAGGTGAGAAAAAGGTTTTTTCTTTTTTTTAGAAAAAAAAGTAAGCAGGTCCACCCCTAAGCCAGACCCCTAAACATAACCATCACTAGGATCAGATCATACAAAAATGTACGAATGAGATTGTATACATTGATACGAATTAGCCACCAATTCACCAAAACGTAAAATAGTTACAAAATGCCATGAGATTGTGTTAGATGGTGTAATAGTTTAACAAAGAACGTTGATTCAGGAACACGTCCTACTTGGCTAAATCACGTCATGCCCTATGATAAGAAATGCCTAACTAACTCTAATAATCATACTAGCTATCCATCATAACATTCAAAAGACATCACAGACTCTACAGTAGTAATTCCTTCATCTACATGAATTCATGTCCATTAATGTGCCGCCGTTCCTCTTGCAACCTTGACAACTGTATAAAAAGCCTAGTTGTAGCAGAGTTTGAGTTACTGCTGACATTCATTCCAAATACTTTCACCAGGGACGCCTCACTTGAATGCTGTCTGAGAATTACAGCACTGGGACCTCGATAGGGGTGTGTGGTGCTTAACCCTGGTGCAGTAAATCCTCCAGCAGAGCATCAAACAGAACAGCTCAACGGGACTTTGCACTAATCAGACATGACGCAGAGCAAAGGAAGATGTTGGGAGGGGTCGAATGGATAAAAATTATAATTGAATTGAGATGCCGGAAGATGTAGAGAGGTCTTTAGCAGAAGAAAGTTGGGTTTACAAGATGTATGCCTTTGTCAGGTCATGCCACAAGAAACACAGCTACCCCTTTTCCATTGAAATGATGCAGGGGCTTGTCCCGGAGGAACTGTGAACATTATCAAAACCAGTTTGGTGCAAGGTCCTATCATTTTGGACTTTTTGGGGGTACTCTATTTGGTGCCTGATTAGAAATTGATCAAAATTTTAGTCTAGCATTTGGCAGGCACTTGGAATTGGATCCAAGGTATCTATTTCAACAGTTCATGCAATTCCTGGGTATCGAACCCATAACCTTGGTGTTGGTGCCATTAAACAAGGTCACAATAAAGTGCTACATTTTTGATTATGCTTCAGCTTAAAAAAACATAACTGACTACTGGTTCCAGATTTGGCTCCATTACACCAGCACTGTCACCCTATCAGTGGAAAAGGGGGGAATGTAGTGTACATGTATTACATTGTGCTAACGTTGCTGGCTAACTTTGCTTTCTTCTTCTTCCCTCATTGTGCATCTGTCCCCCCAATGGACATCTTAAAATGTCTATACCTTCACGTTTTCTACCCTTCCCCCTCTCAACTCTGCGGTCTTGTTTGTTTCTCTGCCCTAACACTCTTCCTCATTCTGTCGTCTTTTCATGTCTGGCTTCCTCTCCCTCTTCCTCTTGGGACTCTCTGGTCTTCATTAATCGTGTCTACCTTCTCTTCCCTTTATCTTGTGACTTCCTTTCTGTCCCTGTTTCTCATCTTTGTCCTGCCCCACAACTCGGCCCCATTCGTACGATGCGGTGCCAGTTTTGGGGACCCCTCTCTTTCCACCACCTCCACCTTGGAGCATATCCCGTCCTCAGCAGCCCGCCCCAGGCCCCTGGTCAGGCAACAAAGCCTCCAGCAGCCCCTTACCCACCAGCCCCCGCCAGGCCCCAATGACCCCCCAGCCACCTCCCAGAGTCTGGGCCAACTGCACACTGGGCCTGGGGGTGGGGGCCACCGGGGGGGCCCGCGGGGGGTGCGTGGTAGCCCGGCTGGGGCAGGGGCGTCCCGCTACAGGTCGGGTGGAGGGGCACGATCGCGTTCCAACCCTGGAAGCTGGGACCACATGGTGGGACAGATACGGAACAGAGGCATGGACGTCAAGTCATTCCTGTGAGTATCAATTATTGCCAGTTTATACGGATCTTATGAATGTTGTTCTTAAGCCGGGTGCACACTCTGCGATTTTTTTTATTAGTCCATTACGGTTGTTGCTTGTCAGACTGTACGAACATGATGATCATGTCACACTGTGGGATCTCAGTTGTCATTAATGTCAGACTGTACGACAGTCAAGATGAGTTAAAAATGGGAGCGAATTTTGTCAGAGGTAAAATTTGATCGCAACGTACATTAATCGGTGAACATGTCAGACCAGCAATCAAAGACTACAGATTTTAGCCTAGGATTATAGGAATATTTTAGGATTTTCAAAACTTGTCACAGACGACCAAATCATGGCCAAAATCGCATAGTGTGAGCTGGGCTTTATAGGTGAAGTGTGACATTTTAGCACCACTAGTGGCATCAAAAGGAACTGCAGATATAACAAGAGTTTCTTACAAGAGCACGCTAAACTGGCACTGGAGAAAGTATGAAGTTACACACTTGACCTTTAAGCTGTAATGCACTTATTTAGTCAGCCAGAGTGGATTTACCCCAATGCTGTTTTGCTTCCTTACCACTGTTATGATGTCTGCAGTTTTAGGGGCTCATCTTACAAGTTGATTAGCTGATATTACTTCATGCATGTGCTCCGCTTGTTGACCTCAAGACTGTAGATTCAGTGGTGTTGAACATGTGGTAATGGTGGACTGGGTATTTTGGGGTTATACTGAATGACTCTTTTGAAAATCCATATTATAAGCCATATTATATATAATAGACCTATGATTGTAGCTGAAGTTTGGCTTTCAATAAAAAAAAGAAAGGGGTAGAGAGAGAGAGAGGGGGTGCATGTACCCCCCCCCATGTTTTGCATAACTTAATTATATTAATATTAATTCAAATAACACTGAATTAATTATAAAATGAAAGAAATGCTGAAGTTGGGCTTTCAAAAATAGTAAGTGGATAAGAGAAAGGGTTCAAATATTTCACCCCCTATGACATTATATTTTGCATAAATTATATAAATTATTTTAATATGAATTCAAATAAGGTTGTATTAATTATAAGATTAAAATTATACTGAAGTCGAGAGAAAGGGTGCATGTATTTTATCCCCTTTTGAAACTGTATTTAGCATATTTTGTATTAAATTATAATAATATATTACTGTGTGTGTGTGTGTGTGTGTGTGTGTGTGTATATATATATATATATTTATATTCAAAGATTATTTGCTATTTATTGCATTATATCATATCAGTATTTTTTTGTAAAAGTGTTTGTTTGTAGAAAGCTCTGGATATTGTGCAAAAACATCACAAATATAGCAAGACTATTAAAAAATAGCATTGCATTAATGTTTTTAAAATAGAAAAACTTCACTCAGACCCCTTATTCAAAGATTATTTGCTATTTATTGCATTATATCATATCATATATCATATCAGTATTTTTTTGTAAAAGTGTTTGTTTGTAGAAAGCTCTGGATATTGTGCAAAAACATCACAAATATAGCAAGACTATTAAAAAATAGCATTGCATTAATGTTTTTAAAATAGAAAAACTTCACTCAGACCCCTGATTGGTTTAGGGGTCCCTAAATAGTCCTTTTTTCAGGGCCCAACATGTGTGAATATTCACCGTGTTTACTGTGATCTTCACGTCTGTCTGATGAACCAGTCACTTTATTAATGCTTCCATAGTAATGTCTCCATTTCTAATGAAAGCTGAATGTAATTGATGTTTTTGCCCTCAAGCGAATCCTCATAATATTCGTGTCTAGGATACCATCACTGCATCCAGCCGTGTTCACTCTGCTGAAAAGACCAGTGTGGATTTATGATGGTTTGGTGTAACAGTATAGCCAAATTTCTCCCTTTTGTGCTGGTTAAGCTATTAAGAAGCCTGATGGAGACACCAGCGTCCAAAAGTGTCCCATCTGATCATACGCTGTCCTTTCTTAATGCTCTGCCACTTGGACTTGCTTGATTCATGACTTCTCTTACGCACTGTTGCATGCTCATGTCTCCCTGGGCTCTTTGTTTCTGCTCGTGCTCCGTCTCTTACTCATGCCTGATTGCGTCCCGTCTCTCTCTGCGCCCTTCTGTCTGTCTCTCTGTTTGCCCATCTGTTTGGTTCGAGTGTCTTCTTCATGGCTCTACACCTGTCACCTGTATGCCGCAGGGTAGAAGAGGAGCCCGAGGACGGGGATTATTCAACTGTGTCTATCTTTATCTTTAAGGGAACACAGATTTCAATCTGCGGCGCAGAGGAGGGTACCTCTTTACATAATCGATGAGTGTTTATCCACGTCTGAGTTGACTAGCTGTTCAAACACGGCGACTGAATCTAATGAAGTGGCTCTGTGTTATTCAGGAGCCTAATCTATGACTAACAGTGCATTTTGAATGTGTTTTTAATCACTGGTGTGAATGTGCGTCTTTAAAGGTGAAGTGTGTAGTGTTGTAGATGTTAAAGTTGCTAATTAGTTGATTAGTTAATTGTTTATTGAATTAAATATGCATGACATGCTAATTAATTGATCAAATAAATCAGTGTTTATAAACACACCTAAATTAAGATTATTTAAAGATGTAAAGATAGATGAGCATCTTGACAAACAATGTTGGCTGAGCTAGTGGTGTGAATTTGGTGTTTTAGTATTTAGTAGTATAGTGTTATTTTAGTAGTTTATAAAATATTATAGTATTTATTATTATTTTGCATTAGCTTTGATATTATTTATTATATTGATGTTATATTATATTATTATATTTTACATTTATAGTTTTAATTTCAGTTTTAGTCATTTTGCTGTTGGTGTTTCTATTAGCTTTTGTTTTTATATATTTCTATTTAGATTTAATGTATATTTTCATTTTATTATATTTATATATATTTTAAGTTTTAGTTTTTTTTTTTTGTTTTTTTTTTTATTAGTACTTAAACTTATTTTATTTCAGCTAGTTGCCCAGGCAACATTTCTCAATTTTATGTTTTTACATTTAGGGTTATCATTTATTTATTTATTTATTTATTTATTTATGTTTTTATTTTATTTTATTTTTGTGTACTTCATCACTCATGCTATTTTTTATTTTATTTTTATGTATTTTATATTCTTCTATTAAGCATTTCTTCAGGATTTTGTTCTTGAGACCTTCATCACTCATACAATATTTCATTTGCTTTGTTTTATTGTTTTATTATAAAGCATATTTCTTTACCATTTTTATTTGAGACCTTCACTCAAATGCTACTTTATTATTTTTATTATATTATATTTTAATAAATTTAATTTTCTATTTTTAAAATGGCAGATGAGGGCTATTTTTTTAACTTGTTTGCAACCAGCCATTGTTTTTGCCTTTCTGTTTGGTGATGCTTCTGGTGCAGGAATTACACGCTTCATGTTTACTTGTGTAATATCAAACAAACATGCAGTCGATGAGCGGAGTTCATGCTCAGTAACCGCTCTGACAGATTCAACAAGTAATTTGTTAGACTGATTGAAACCCCATTGTATGTTTGTTTTTGCATGCAGCCAGCAAATACATAGACATGTTGTTTCTTTGTATTGTTTCATCGCACCCAGTCTTTCTCTCTCATCACATTCCATTCAGACTGTGTAAGTCAAATATAAAATAAATCAACATATTTATTTGCCAGTGTTGAATAGTGGTGCAGTAAACACTGTATTGTTAGAAGAGCTAATCCAATGCAAAGCCCAGAAATTCAGGTCTTAAAGTCCCCATGAAATCAAAATTTAAGTTTTTTGGGTGTTAGTATCAATATGTTAGTCTTAAGGTTATCTATAAGGCAGTGTGCTCCAAAACAGTGACAAAATTCACATTTAGAAGATATAAGCATTCAAAGCTTGCAGTTCGTCACTTCCGCCAAAATGGCACAACAATTTTTTGACGTCACATCATACTTCAGCTTCTCATCAAACTTTCGGTCCAATCAAATGCTCTCTAAAAGCCGAAGCGCCCGCCCCCTACACTATAAAATAGACGCTGAAGCCGCGGCTGAAATCGGTCACTTGTCCACAGAATTAGTATTTTCTGTACAGTGAATGGCACGTAGTGCACTATATAGGGGACAGGGAACAATTCAAACAGTGTAAATATGCTTTCCATTGAGGAAAAAAAGAAGTCTGGTTTTGCGCTGTGTCACGCTAACCACCGCACCGCACACACACTCTGCTCTGGTCCAGAGACACGATAGCACGGAGCTGATCACATGCGCTGCGTGTTTCTAAACATTTCAGGGGACCTTTAACAACTAAGGCTAAATCAAATATCCAGTGTCTTTCATGAAACCCATTCAGTGATTTTAATGCCCTTCCTGATAGACAAAAGAGGAGGGAATGAAAGGCAGGAGAACTGCTTTTCTATCAACTCACAGTGTTTACAATTGAGTTCTGTGTGTCTTTGTGGTTTGCGATCTTACACACAAGCCTGTTTGACAGTGTATCTGTACCAAGGTCATTTAGCAGCATACAATCCCTATAGTATATATTGTGTGTGTGTGTGTGTGTGTGTGTGTGTGTGTGTGTGTTTAATGGTTTAGAGAAGTCAGTATGTGTTGATCAACTCTACACAGCATTGATCTCCTGTCCTCACCATCATTTCTAGCATGATTAACTGTCACGGATGAGTAAAGTGAGAGAGAAAGAGACGGTTCACACCAGGTCTGAGGAACCAAGTACGATTTCCATTTAGTCATAGAGAACTTGACATTTTTTGTTTTGTTTTAAGGTTTCTGCCATCTCTGTTGAAGGAACAATGAAGAGCATGACTTGTGCTCTACCTGTCAGTCAACGTTAGAATGTCAGTCAACGTCTACAAGTTAGAAGTTCAGACACACTTGAGTAAATTTGTGTTTGAAAACATATTTGTGACCCTAGACCACAAAACCAGTCAATTTTATGAAATTGAGATTTATACATCACATGAAATCTGAATAAATTAGCTTTCCATTGATGTATGGTTTGTTAGGATAGGACAATATTTGGCCGAGATACAGCTATTTGAAAATCTGGAATCTGAGGGTGCAGAAAAATCTAAATATTGAGAAAATCACCTTTAAAGTTGTCCAAATTAAGTCCTTAGCAATGCATATTACTGATCAAAAATTAAGTTTTGATGCATTTACATTAGAAAATTTACAAAATATCTTCATGGAACATGATCGTGAATGAATGAATGAATGAATGAATGAATGAATGAATTGGACCAGCTATTGAAGGGAAAAAGCCAACAAATGGTAACTCATTGAATAATATTTAAAAGTTTTCCAAGATGCACCTCATTAAGTTGGTTAAATGAATATTCAAAGTGAGCAGAGCTGTAATCTAGACAAATGTGAAGCCCAAATATGAGAGAGTTTTCATTTCTTTAACATTCTTGGTCTCTTTATCATTCCTATACTTCAATATGTTTTGATGGCTTTGCTATTATCCTAAAATATTGAAAATAGTAAGAATAAGATTGGAAAGGATGTGTACAAACTCTTGACTGGTAGTATAAATGTGTTGGGTGTGTAGATTGATCTCAGCATTCAGTAGATATTTGTGTGCAACAAGTTTAAATTTAATATCCAGCACAGTTAATATCCTTTAGCGCACTGGCAATAATCTTTCACTTTACAGGATTGTGTAACTGTAACCGGCTCCAGCTCTAATTCCCTGATACCATGATTGTCTGACAGGCAATTAAGCTGCTGCCTGCTCAGGGGACGTGAGTGATTTGTGCTGTAGCGCTGGAGCCGTGAAGCGCTGAGCTTTTACTCTAGTGGACTATAGCAGTGCGCTTTATTGATTTGAACACACACAATAACAAATGAGTGATAAACAGATTCTGTGAATATAAACAAAGGGAAAGCATCCCATTCATATTTAAACAAAAAAAGATGTAAAAAAATGTATTCATGTAAAAAATAATAATACAAATGTATTAAAAACAAAAGCCATTTCAAAATTTTTAATCTCTTTTTTAATACATCTTTCATGGTTTTGTTAAAATGTAAAAAAAAAAAAAAGGATAACAATAACAATGGTTGCAGAATAAAATGTAAAAATAAAAATAAGTACAGTTTATTTTTCAAAATGTTTTTTTAAGTATATTACAATGAGAAATAACGTTTATTTAAAAAGTGGTTGGAAAATAAACAAATTGAAATAAAAAACAAATAAATATACATTTGCAAGGGTTTTTCAAGTTTTATTTAGCAACAAAAATAACATTTATTGTAAAAAATGTTTAACATTAACATTAAAACAACTAAAAATAAAAATAAAACGGTTTAGTTTGTCAAGTTTTATATTGCAACAAACAATATTTATTTAAAAAAATATTAAAAGGTTTTTTAAAAAGAAAAAATTAAATACATTTCAAAATACGAAATACATATCAATACATATGAAATCAATAAATTTTCAGGTTTTTCTGTATTTTTTGTAACAAATACATTTTTAAAAAATGTATAACATTTTTCAAAAAGATTTATAACTATGACTATGAATAAAAATATGAATATTACTTTAGTATTGTCATGCAACTTTGTCCTTTATTTCTGTTTAAGTTTACTAATAGCATTTTGTGTGCAGCGCTCAATCAATCGTTTATAATGAAACTCCCGGCCCTGACCCCTCCTGTGCTTGACCTGGCGCTATCTGAGATCAGACAAGAGACACGCTGTGAATGATCTCCCTTTAGGACCCTGCTGTGAATGTGAGCTGATGGCTCTTGTGAAGGCCAGTTACAGCCCTTGTAAGGGTGATGTTTTAGACTCACCGTAATCGATGAACGAGTGTGTGTGGGCTTAATGCGCTCCTGCGTAACACTGATTCTGCCGTAGCCCACAGCAAAGCATGTTTTACATGCCAGCCTGATGACTCCTTTATGAGTGTAAATCGTTATAAAATCAGTGGATTAATGGCATCTGAAAGAAAGGGGAACATTTGTAGTTAGAGAGATGGAGGATAATGTATTGCTCAGAGGTTGCTCTTTCAGAGCTCAGGAGATATAATGGACTTTGTCTCAGGTGTCTCTGCTAGGATTCTTTAGGGGAAGAGATTTTTTGCATGCATTTGCAGTTTTGAGGCATTGTTTAGACCTCTATTGACGTTTTCCATTTGGTCTCCATTTAATCATTAATGCTGTTTTATTTGTAATTTTTTAAGATTTCAGAGACATAACGCCATTTTCATATGTGTTTCATTTAAGCGTCAACTTTGTCTCAAATCAAAATACTACATTTACACTGCTATTCAAAAGTTTGGGGTCGATAAGATTTTTTTATTGTTGTTGTTGTTTATAAGTCTCTCATGCTCACGAAGGCTGCAATTATTTGTTCAAAAATAATTAAATTGTTCAGTAATATTGTGAATTATTTTTACTATTTAATATGTGTTTTCTAATTCAATATATTTTAAGATGTAATTTATTCCTGTGATTCCAAAGCTGAATTTTCAGCATCATTACTCCAGTCTTCAGTGTCACATGATCTCTCAGAAATCATTCTAATATGCTGACTTGCTGCTCAAGAAACATTTCTGATTATTATCAATGTTGAAAACGGGTGCACTGTTCAATGTTTTTGTGAAAAAGCCTTTTTGTGATACTTTTTTATTTTCAAGGTTCTCTGACAAGGAAATCGGTATGTCAAATAGGAATCTTTTGTAACATAATGTCTTTATTGTCATGTATTGTAACGCATCCTTGCTGAATAAAAGTATTTCTTTCTTTAAAAAAAACTTAACTTGCCAACATACACTCTTAAAAATAAAGGTGCTTCACGATGCCATAGAAGAACCTTTTTGTCTAAATGGTTCCATAAAGAACCTTTAACATCTGAAGAACCTTTCTGTTTCACAAAAGGTTCTTTGTGGCAAAAGAAGGTTCTTCAGATTATAAAAAGGTAAGAAAGAGATGGTTCTTTAAAGAACCTTTGACTGAATGGTTCTTTGTGGAACCAAAAATGGTTCTTCTATGGCATCGCTTGAAGAACCTTTTGAAGCACCTTTATTTTTAAGAGTGTACACACTCCAGATACAAAAATATTCAAACAAATATACACACACACACACACACATATATATATACACAAATATACACACATATACGCACATCAAAGCTGCATTTTTTTATTTAAAAAATACAGTAAAAACTGTATTATTGTGAAATTATTACAATTTAAAATAACTGTTTTCTATCAGAATATATTTTAAAATGTAATTTATTCCTGCAATGCAAAGCTGAATTTTCATCAGCCATTACTCCAGTCTTCAGTGTCACATGATCTCTCAGAAATCATTCTAATATGCTGATTTGCTGCTCAAGAAACATTTCTGATTATTATCAATGTTGAAAACGGGTGCACTGTTCAATGTTTTTGTGAAAAAGCCTTTTTGTGATACTTTTTTATTTTCAAGGTTCTCTGACAAGGAAATCGGTATGTCAAATAGGAATCTTTTGTAACATAATGTCTTTATTGTCATGTATTGTAATGCATCCTTGCTGAATAAAAGTATTTCTTTCTTTAAAAAAAAGTTCCTTAACTTGCCAACATACACTCTTAAAAATAAAGGTGCTTCACGATGCCATAGAAGAACCTTTTTGTCTAAATGGTTCCATAAAGAACCTTTAACATCTGAAGAACCTTTCTGTTTCACAAAAGGTTCTTTGTGGCAAAAGAAGGTTCTTCAGATTATAAAAAGGTAAGAAAGAGATGGTTCTTTAAAGAACCTTTGACTGAATGGTTCTTTGTGGAACCAACAATGGTTCTTCTATGGCATCGCTTGAAGAACCTTTTGAAGTACCTTTATTTTTAAGAGTGTACTGTTATTGTACAATCTTTTTGTAAAGCCTTTTTCTTTTTCTAGCTTTCAGACCAGACTTTGTCAAGTCAACATCCAAGTTTATTTTGATCAACTTTTGTTTTCTACTTTATATTGGCTTTTGCTCACCACTTGTTTGATTGTGTGTTTTGTGACAGAGAGGGGAAGATGGTCGTACTGTCCCTCGCGATCGGATTGGCCGAACAAGATGACTTTGCCAACCTTCCAGATCTACAGGAGGCGCCAGCCAACAAAGAAACCCCTCCCGCAGACAAAAGGTAATGGCTGATTTAAAACAGACAGTTTCATTTCCATATGCAAGTCTCAAAATAAGTAGATATATACATTTTAAATTGCTTTCTCTGGGCTAGAAATATCCTTTCTAGGAGCAGTTTTTGTCCAGTACAGCATTTTCTGGAAGGGGTTTGTTGGTGTTTGACAGTTTGCCCTTGCTTGTTGATGCTGTAAATTCAACATCTGTGAGGGGAAAAGGCATATTTCTTTATTGCTGGACATTTAATAAACCCTAAACTGTAAAAAATGACCGTGAATGTAACGGTGAAAGACTGTAAAAATGCTACAGTAAAAACCTGTTAAATGGTTAACGGTAAATTCCCCTACTATATACGGTGAAAAACTGTATTGGACATTATATGTATTGGACATTAGTTTTATGGTAGTATACCGTTTTTGGAAGTGAAAAAGACTGTATAATTTACGGTGAATAACCGTAAATTGACATTCCCAGAATTCCCTGCGTTACATTTCAAATTTTATGTTTTTTTGTTGAAATAACTGTTGTTTCTTGTGTGAGAACAGTTGTGTGTTACATCCAATGTTGTTAAATGAATGTTTATTGCATTATTTCAGTTTCATGTGTGTTACCATGATGGTGTTTAGTGTTTGTGTGAATGACACTGTGCACCTTCTATATATGTTATTATTTAAAAGCTGCTTGTGATGGGCTTTGGTTCATCATGTGACTTTCTCATCACCACCTGCATTTGGTGGTTATCAGTGTATTACAAAGGTACAAAACTGATTTCAGTACTTCAATAGGTTGGTATATTAACATTATATCAGTTAATGAAATTACGGTATTTAACTGTAAATTTAAATTAAAACCGTAACACCTAAAACGTTGCTACCGTATTTTTTTACAGTAACATTCCGGCAACCGCAGCTTCCGGTTTTTACCGTAAATTTAAAAAAAAATTTTTTTTACAGTGTACTGTATTATATTTGATACATGGATTTCCTCTAAAGGCCCCTAAATTATAAACATGATAAAAATTTTGTTGAAGAAATGGTTGTACACAATCTTCTACATGCCTTGTCTGATTGATAGTTTTGATTTTTTAGCAAGTAAAAGGCTTTAAAAACGTCCACCTTCAGGTTGTGGTTCACATGTCTTTTTGCTGTGAAGTCTTTACTGATTTTTTAAGTAAACATAAGAATAACTTTTATATTGTTAGTAATATTGGGCATCAGGCTTTTGAGGAACATTTGTTTTTTATCTCTCAATCCTCATTGCATTGCATTGCATTTATATGTTTTCAAACTACTGAGCTTTGATCATAAAACCTAAGCATTTAAATATTATCTTACGAAGACATATTTTTGGGAGATATAGAGTGACACCTGATATTTATACGCATTTTGTGTATGTAGTCTGCTATACTGTTATAAAATCTCATTGATTTACATTACAAACTATCAGAATTTCATCTTACTTTTTGGCTATATAAATATCAGCTTCTGCACCAAATTGCATTTTTTACTCAGATTGAGCCTCTGAATAAAACGTTTTTTCTTTTTTTTTGTCCTCCTCAGGTACAAGCTTCATATTCTTACTATATCACACTATATGAGCCATAAAAGTCTTATTTATCAAATATGACACAATTTCATGAGACAATTTTGTGTAAAGGTCCAATAAACTCTTCCCTTTTTTTAATGATTTTTGTGGACTATAATTTCATGTCAGGCTTTAAAGATGATTTTTTTTCTTCTCTTTTTTTGAAATGCCAAATATTTCATTTTATCATAGTAGATGTTTTAGAGTTGACTGTTCTTTTTGGAGGGCTTTTAAAATGGGCATATATTTGTGTCTGTCTGCTGCTGTTCTTGACGTCAGCTTTTGGTTAGTGCCACTCGGTCAGTCCACAGGAAGTGGAGGTGACCAATCAGCAGTTAGTCATTGGCCAGTCCTTAAGTATGAGGTCCGTTTTTTGCTAATGAAGTACTCCATCTACACAAGCTTATCACAAAATCAATGGTCGCCTTTGTGTATCCTACCCGGTTATCAATCACCATGTCAATGAGTCGTTCCAGTGAGTTTATTGTCTCTGCTCGTAATGTTTGACTTTGTCTTAAAGGAATAGCTCACTTAAAAATGAAAATTTGCTGAAACTTTACTCAGCATCAGGCTATTCTAAATGTAGATGAGTTTGTTTCTTCATCAGAACAGTTTTGGAGAAATCTATCATTACATCACTTGCTCACCGATGGATCCTCTGCAGTGAATGGGTGCCATCAGAATGAGAGTCCAAACAGCTGATAAAAACATCACAATAATCCACACCACCCCAGTCCATCCATTAACGGCTTCTTAAGCAAAAAGCTATGTGTTTGTAATAAACAAATCCATCACTGCTTGATCTGTGCGTATTGCTCTCCTGATTCAGATGAGATTACTTTTTCACTAAAGAAAGCAAAATTATGGCTAGAGGACTCGGATTAGCAATGGTTTGAAATCCTTAATGATGGATTTGTTTTGTGTGGATTGCTTGTGGATTATTGTGATGTTTTTATCAGCTGTTTGGACTCTCATTCTGATGGCACCCATTCACTGCAGAGCATCCATTGGTGAGCAAGAGATGTAATCCTAGGTTTCTCCAAATCTGCTCTGATAAAGAAACAAACTCAGCTACATCTTGGATGGCCTGAGGGTGAGGACATTTTCAGCAAACATTCGTTTTTGGGTGAGCTTTTCCTGTTATAATGATGCTTGTCTTATGCAGGAATAATCAACAAATGTGGCTTTCCTGGAATTTGTTGGTTAGCATTACAAAAATGAGCTTTTGCTTATGTTGGTTTTTATTATTCATGTGAGGAATCTTATTGAGTTTTTTTTTAAGCTTGTTTGGTCTTGAATCCTCGTCTGGCTCATTTGGTTTGTCATTTTGAACTTTTTTGCTATCATCACATTCCCTTTGGTAGCCCTCTCTCTCTCTCTCTCTCTCTCTCTCTCTCTCTCTCTCTCTCTCTCTCTGTGATCCTACTGAACGGTGTATTGATGGGTGTGAGTAATTAGATCCCTGTTCTGCCGGTCATGTTCTCTCTCTGTGATCTGTGTTTTTCAGTGAGGTGTCGGGATCGCAATGGGGGTGTGCTCATTATAAGGGAGTGTAGTCCCAACTAAAAATACACCCTCCTCCGTCTGGCTGAGACACGTATCATGCACACACTCACACACCCGGTTCTGGCTTCTGCCGGGAGAATAAGTCTTGACTCTTTAAACACACATCAACCCACACAAATACACACACAGCACTTTATAATCAGACACTCTCAGGAGTTCACAGTCTCGCAGACCAGTTAAGCTGGAGTGTAGAGGTCTACAACAGGACGGATTTTTCCATCCTACTCCAGCAAGTTTCATTCCCCACCCGCCCGGGAATTTTTTTTCTGTGTCCATCTGCTCCCAATTTATAATAATTTTCATCCCGTCTGCTCAGTCGAGGTCCATTCCTGCAATCTGCCTTGATCAGAGAAAACCTTTTTTAATAATAATACTACTACTACTATGGGAAAAGTCATAAAATGATTTATTGTTGATGTTGTTGTTTATTGTTTTAAAAGTATTATTATTATTATTATTATTGAATATTGCCATCTTAAAACCATCCAAAATTCATGAAATGCCATAAAGTCTCCTCAAAATGTTTGAAAACCCTAACCAAAGTGAGGTTCTGGACAAAATCACCATAAATAATTTCTTGGCATAAATGCATAAATACAAATATATATATATTTCATGTTTTCTGTTCATGCATTTTTTATTTAATCAAATATGTTTTAATAGTTTGTTTTGTCCTTTTTCAATGCTAAGTCATTTATAATGACAAGGATTTATGCTGATATTGTTCAAAACCCCACTTTGCCTGTGGCGCTTCAAAACTTTTGGAGGACAACTGTATATTTATGCATATTAGAGTACTGCATTGTTCCTCTGGCTTTCCCTGCATTCAAATCAGTTGTTATTGTTGTGCACTGTATGTGTGGAGTTATATTTCTGTGATGCATAGAGAACAGAACTTACATGTCATATTCTTTGAAAGGTAAACAAGAAAGTTTATATTATTTAAAACTATTAAATAAGTTAACCAACCATCTGAAGATTTCAGCACACTGGCCGTCTCTGCTCCATAAACTCAGCCTCATGTTTCAAATCTGTAAGACTTTCTTTTATCTGTGGAACACAAAAGAAAGTCAAATAGACATTAATGAGGTCTAAAATAACATTGGACCCCACTGACTTTCATCGTATTGACAAAATATCTTGTTTTCCACGGAAGAAAGGAAGTCATACAGGTTTGAAACGGTTTCAATTATGACAGAATGTTCATTTTCAGATGAACCGTCCTTTTAAAAGAATCACTAAAACTGATTTTAAACATTTCAAAATAATGAATTTATGGAATATGTCCCAACGCTACAGGGAACTGTGCTTCACAAATGCATTATTGAAGAACTAACTAAATAACAACTACTCTCACAACTACTCACGTCTACAAAAATGTAGTCCCCCACTGAAGCAAATCTAATATTTTCCGATGAGAATCAAAGAGTGTTTGGAAGTCTTGATTAGCTCCGTCCTGCATCAGTCCTTCTTGCCAAAAGAGTGTGTGTCAGGAACCGACTGCCCTCAGGTATTGTTTTCCACAAACCTATTAACAAGCACAGTCATTTATCCTGGAAGGAAGTTTGCCTCTCGCCGGCCTGTCCTTCTGCCTTATGTTGACGTATTAGACTCACAATAACACACAAGCACAATAGCACCAGTGTAAGACCCAGCGGCCTGTGGCGAGCCGGATGATATCCACGAGAGCCTCACTCGGACACACCCACTCAGAGTTTCTGTGTCCAGTCACACTCAAGAATGACTGCGTGTGTTTACTTCTTGACTAAAGCGGTTTCACACCCTAGTCAACTGCCTTGTTTCTTACTGTCTTCATAAGCATCAATCCCGACAGAAATGGGACCTCATCGGTGACTGATCTGGGGCTCTACTTTGGCAGAAGCTCGTACACTCACACAGTCACTCAGTACTTATGTTAGAACATCTTTTTTAGCATATTTAAAAGTTACAGTAAAGAAATTATTTCATATGAATGCTGTTGTTTTGTTTGAATGTCTTTCTATTCATCAAAGAATACTTAATAGATAGATCACAGCTTCCACAAAAATTTTGTGCAGCACAACTGTTTTCAACATTGATAATAATCAGAAATGTTTCTTGCGCAGCAAATCAGTTTATTAAAATGATTTCTGAAGGATCATGTGACACTGAAGACTGGATTAATGATGCTGGAAATTCAGCTTTGCATCACAGGAATGTAATAGGCTACGTTTTTAAAAAATATTCAAAATCAGCAAACAGATTTTGTAAATTGTAATAATATTTCACAATATTACTGTTTTACTGTATTTTTAATCTAATAAATGCAGCCTTGGTGAGCATAAGAGTGAGCAGGTTTAATTTCAAAAACAAAATCTTTAAACCCCAAAGCTTTAAATGGAAGGCTATAGGATTTCAGTTGATTATATTTTAATTACAACATTTTGACATTCAACAAATATTAATTTGATCTAAAAAATTGCATTCTCATTTACTATTCTTTTATTTGTTTGTTTGTTTGTTTATTTGTGATGAACGCCTCTCAATCGCATTGAACAGCAATTGACATACAGCCTGCACGCTTTACTGCATTCTTTATTGAGTTTTATATCATATGCATTATTTTCTTTTGCGGTTTTCTCACTTTTTTCATTTCAAAGAAATTTAAAAAGTTTTTAAATCCAATTCCCTTTGAACTGCCAAAACATGGCCCAATTTCTGTATTGTCACTATATTGCAAAGTGACAAAGTGCAAATTATTTCTTAAATATTTCTTTAGAAGTCATACAAAAAATGCATAATACATAATTAGAGTTGTGCGCTGTTCAGAATTCAGTCAGTCAGTTTGAATTTTAAACAGGTAGGTAGGTAGGTAGGTAGGTAGGTAGGTAGGTAGGTAGGGGGTAGGGTGCCTGTCAAAGCATCAGACTGTGATCAAAGCTCACCCTGGCCCTCCGGGGTCCGTCTGGAATGGTCGCCATGGAGAGTGTCCTTGCTCTACTAATAACTGCCTTCAATCACTCCACTCAGTAGCCAGAGCACTGTCACTAGGGCAACAGCAGGGTCACACCCACCAGCCTCCATTATCATACAGCACACAAATTATGTCGTTTTGGGGTTTTTTAAGAAGTTCCTGCTTTTTGTTAATTGACATAGCAGAGCAGGACAGGGAAGTATTAAAGAAAACGGGATACACTAGGCCATCTATCTATCTAAATTGGGATTGTTTTTGAAAGAATTATGCTCACATACAGTATGACTGCATTTATTTATTTATCAGAAATACAGTAAAAACTAATTAAAAAATTATAATATTGTAAATTATTACAGTTTAAAAGAACTGTTTTCTATTTGAATATATATAAAAAAAATATTTTATTCCTGTGATGATAAAGCTGAATTTTCAGCATCATAAAATAAATCATTCTAATATGTTTATTTGCTGCTCAAGAAACATTTCTGATTATTATCAATGTTGAAAACAGATGTGTCGCTTCATATTTTTGTGGAAATCGTGATACATTTATGCAGTATTCTTTGGTAAATATAAAGTTCAGCTTTTATTTTAAAATATGTACGTTGTTACAAAGTAAACATCTTTAATAGAACATCCTTAATAGAAACATTTATTAATTTCTATTATTTTTTACAGGTGCATCTCAATAAATTAGAATGTCATGGAAAAGTTCATTTATTTCAATTCAACTCAAATTGTGAAACTCGTGTATTAAATCAATTCAATGCACACAGACTGAAGTAGTTTAAGTGTTTGGTTCTTTTAATTGTGGTGATTTTGGCTCACATTTAACAAAAACCCACCAATTCACTATCTCAACAAATTAGAATACTTCATAAGACCAATAAAAAAACATTTTTAGTGAATTGTTGGCCTTCTGGAAAGTATGTTCATTTACTGTACATGTACTCAATACTTGGTAGGGGCTCCTTTTGCTTTAATTACTGCCTCAATTCGGCGTGGCATGGAGGTGATCAGTGTGTGGCACTGCTGAGGTGGTATGGAAGCCCAGGTTTCTTTGACAGTGGCCTTCAGCTCATCTACATTTTTTGGTCTCTTGTTTCTCATTTTCCTCTTGACAATACCCCATAGATTCTCTAGTGGGAAATAGAAAACCCAGTATGGAGTTAATGCAGAGTGATTATGCTTTCACTCCATTAAACTAACACAATTGGCTTGAATATTTTACTAATATAAAAAAAAAAAGATGGACTCAAATATAACAGGGACTCAAACTGGTGAATAATGTTTAAAGTAGCTCATTAACCTAAACCTTCTGAACTTACAAACTTCACGAACTTCATTGCAGCATTTACACTTGCGGCGCATTGGAAAAGAAAAGTGCAATATATTTTCTCTGTCACACTATTGAAAACTGTAGTTACAGTATATTAATCACTTCTTTACCGTTTGCTATTCAGTTAGTAACTCCCTAACCCTGCTATCCATTACAGTATTTACCGCTGTCTCTGTCTCTCACACAGCTCATAAAAGCCTACGTCACACCAAAAGAGAAGTGCGAGACAAACTCGACTCCTCAGAGGATATAAGCAGAGAGGAAGAGTGAGTAACATGCGCTCAGACAGTGTCTTAACCTGCTCCCCCGATACCCGAGCTCTTCATCAAAGCACTTGTACTCTCCGTGTTAAAAAAAATCATGCTCCTTTATGCTCTCATCCCTCGCTCTCGTTCCTCCTCCCGTGGCCCAGTTTGAAATGAATCACGGTGTAACAGCGCCCCGAAGCCACTCCCCAGGAGCCCCGCCGAATCAATCCGTTTGAAAAACAAGCCATTCATATGAGAAATGCATCTGTATCAATATTCACCTGCCACAGCTCAATTATAGCTTTCCATTATATTGTCCTGTGTGAGCCACTTATGAGTATGATTATAATAGCAGAAAGCACATTCGGATGATGTGTGCTCATGAGAGGACGAAGCCGTATTATGTTTATGGATCGGCATTGAGTAGCAAAGGCCATTTGGGTTTGTGAATCAAGCAGCGGGGCATCAGATGTAGTCTGTACCGCCAGTGGCCCCTACTGAGTGCTCATGCATTCAGAGTTTATTTGTTTCATGGTTAATTGTGCAGTGCACACAATTGCACGTCTCTCATGTGCTTACGGTGCTGTGATTCACGATGATTTGAGCTACAGTGATGTGATGGGACATGGTGGCCACTGGGTAAAGGTACAGCATTGGTTATTTCCTCACACAATGTGTGTGACAGTGAGTTCAGTCGCTCATACATGCATTTAGAAAACAAAGAGCACCAGATTCACATGGTCTTTACATATTTCAAAAATTTATGTCATTTTATATTTCTCTTATTTTAGTTTTATAATGATAATAATAATGAATATTATATTTTATTTTACTGTTTTACTTTTTAATAATAATAATTAAACGTATTAATAAATAAAATATTAAATACAAATACTATTGTTATTATTATTATTATTATATAATTATCCGAAATATTTATTATTATTATTCATATTATTATTATTATTATTAAAACAACAACAGTGTGCCTGTAAAGTGGACTGAGACACATCTCACAACTATTAAGTTAAGGTTGTAGAAGCCATTGATTTTTTTTTCTGGATATCTAAGCAGCAGCAGTATAAGATGTTAAATCGCAATATATGACAAAATAATCACAATATATGTTGTTTGGCCAAATCGTACAGCCCCATACATTTTGGTTAATAAAATATTGTAAAAGTTTATTTGTTACCCACCTTCTGTATTTATTTCATGTACCTCCATGATCTAGTAAGTGATGCTGACACAGTGATCTACAGAGTAGGTGTGTTCCTGTAGATTTGTGTGCTTATTCTCTTATGATGTAACTAAAGGAAATGAGTTACTCTAGCCAGACAACCACCCGTGGACCACCTGCAGAGTGTCCGTGACAGCCGATTAATTGCGGTGAAGTCATTTGTACAGCAATAATCATAAAGGGCTGCTAAAATTGCACAGAATAAGCTATTGTATGCCATTAGTCAGAAGTCTGGTTTGTGAGAATAGAGCCGTCTGCTTTAGCCTGTGGAGAGAGAGAGCGAGAGAGAGAGAAACAAGAGAAGCTTCCTTCTCAAGATGTCCCTGAAGTGGAGCCCTTGACTGCATCGTGACATAATGGATTTGAAGTGTTTTTGTCACGGAATGCCAGGAGGAAACAAGGTAAGTTCCATGTGCAGTTTATTGAAAATAATAACAGGACAATAGATATCCTGCCATTGTTGAGTGAACCGCAGGTGGGATTTAGGACTGTAAGAACAAAGGGCTTGATAACACACATCTTTTTTCTATATTCTGGTTTCATTGATGCTGTCTGAGCCATTTAAAGAGATATTTCATCCACAAAGGGTCATTTTGTCATCGTTTATTCACCCTCATGTTGATTCAAACCTGTATGACTTTTAGTTTTCCACAAAAGGACACATTTTGAATAATGTGCTATATGAGTAATTTGAAAAAAGTTGCAATTACAGAGAATAACTGGAGCTTTCATTGCTCAAAAAGGACACAAAACCACCATAAAGTCATCAGAATGTAGTTCATAAATCTTGAGGGTTTGGGTGGCAAACCCACCTAAATTGAGTTGTTCTCATTTTCTCCTTCACTAAGGATTGAATCATTGAGTCAGTCAGTTGAACTTGAGAACCGAATCATTGATATTGTGACCAAATTATTCAGGCGATTTTTGTGAACTGAAGCAAATAGAATCATTGAAAAGATCTGACTCAAATGATTGTTCTTTTCAGTTGGATCTTTTCAATGAATCTTTTGATTCATTTAAAAAGATTCCAATTGCATACTGTAGTCAAAAGAAAAAAGATCAGTAAATAATTACTTACATTTTTGCTTGTTACTCATGTGAAGATTCAAAAACTGTTAGAAGGTTTGGAGTCAGTAAGTAACATTTTTAAAAAAGTTTTTGAAAGTAGTCTCACTAATTCTGCATTTATTTTATCAGAAAAATACAGTACAAATAGTAAAATATTATTACAGTTTAAAGTAACTGTTACCTGTTTAATTATATTTTAAAATGTAATTTATTTGTGTGATCAAAGCTGAATTTTCAGCAGCATTACTCAAGTCTTCAGTGTCACATGATCCTTCAGAAATCATTCTAATATGTTGATTTGCTGCTCAAGAAACATTTCTGATTATTATCAATGTTGAAAACAGTTGCACTGCTTAATATTTTTTGGAAACCAAGATATCATTTATTTTCAGAATTCTTTGCATGAATAGAAAGCAGCATTTATTTGAAATAGACATCTTTTACAACTTAATAAATGTCTTTACTGTCACTTTTGAGTTAATTCATTTTCTTTCAAATCAATCAATCAATCTTGCTGACCCCAAATTTTTGAACAGGAGTATATAATGCTTTCATGGTGTTTTTTGGTCATTTTTGAGCTTGACAGCACCAGTCCTCCATTTCCTTTCAATTTATTGTCAATAACAAGTTCACCTTTCATATTACACAGAAGAAAGAAAGTCAAACAGGTTTGGAACGACATGAGGGTGAGTAAATGATGACAGAATTTTTTTCAGTCCTTTAACACTCTCATAGTTTTAGCTCAAGTGATATTAAATGTCGAGCTTCGGCAGTCCGATCAGACACGAGATCAGACACGGATTTCAAGAAAACTGCCCACACATATCCAGTCATCTTCCTCACCGCTGTCCTCTGCATTGTTGCCAGATTCACTGCTGTGTGTCATTTCAGAGCAGAAGCATCGTGCTGAGACGGACAGCTTAAGTCACTGTCAGACACACACACACACACACGTTTCACTATTTCTGTCTCCCGTTCACACACACACACACACACACACGCACAGATAGCGATAGAACCGTTCAGCCAAAGAGGCAGGGCCGGGCCGGCTCAGTATCACCCTCCTAGTGATATGGAAATAAAGAGCGGCCAAGTGTGACAGCATTGGGCTTAGCGAGACACATGCGTGCACACAACATAAATACAGCTTTAACTCTCTCCCGCATGTTTGGCGACAGGGTTCATGGAGGAAGACGGGTTAATGTGCGCTAGGCTACATGGTTCAGCGCTCCGCCGGTGTGTGATGCATATGTGTCCGACAGGCCATCGGCAGCTTTTATAAGGGATGATGGTCTGGTGCACTGGACTGTGTTTGTCTAGGATATCATTCACAAATTTAGTGCTTTAGATCAAGCATTTTTTAACTTCTTAATGTGCCTTTTTATGTACAGCCTCCGAAGAAAAAGTACAAAAGCTGTCACTAGGGTGGTACCCTTTCAAAAAGTCCTAATATGTACTATTTATGTATACTAATGTGTACTTTTAATGTATCATTATGCACCTTTCGGGTGAATAAGGTAGAAAGGTGAACCTTTTGAAAAGGTACCACCCCACTGACAGCTTTTGTACCTTTTTTCTAAGAGTGTTCACTAGTTTTGTGCAGTGTAAGAAAAATCGTAAATGATGACAATATTATCTTCAATAATTTTGTTGTATATCAGGTTTTTTGTACACACTTGTAGAGTAATATTAGCTGTATAAACCTGAAAAGTTGAAATCAAATTTATGTGTATTGAACTTCTCACAATAAATATTGTTCCAAGGTACATTAACAGATAATATTACCATAAACCCCAGTGAGCAGCTAAATGTGACAGTGGTGAGGAGAAAGATGCGCAACACAATGCAAACTGTTCTTTTATGAATTATGTATGTGTCACAAGGAAAGAGAGATGAATATTAAGTTTTCATTTTCACAAAGCAATTTTTACTGTTGAAGTCTGAGATTGTCAACAGAATAAAAATTAATCTGTTAAAATTATTATTATTATTTTGTTTTGTTTTAAGTAAAAAACAAATAACTATTTATTGTGTTAAACATGACAAGTTAAGTTTCTATCCCCTGGTTTCACAGACAAGGCTTAAGCCTATTCCAGACTAAAATGTAAGTCTGAGCGGTTTCATCTGAAAGAAACTTGCACTGATTGATCTTAATCAATCTTTATCAATGCCTTTGTTTTGTCTCAAGATGGACACCAGTAATGTTTT
>NW_015505469.1:1207136-1207416 GCF_001515645.1 Sinocyclocheilus grahami
TTTGTCCACTGGAGGCAGTGTTTTGTAGTGATTAAAGGTTTCTGGAGGAAACAAAACAAAGGTTGGCACACCAAAAATGCACAAATGTATTACTGAATTATCACACAGGTGATGTTTCGAGCACGCAGGCTTTATTATTTTTTTGTTTTGCTAAAGGTGTCTCAAGGACAATTAACCTTGTCGTGTCAGGATAAATAAAGATTTTATTTTATAATTTACTTTTTACCCTAAAATTAAAATTAATTTAAATTTAAAAATGTACATAATTTGTCATGAAAAT
>NW_015505469.1:1209679-1210991 GCF_001515645.1 Sinocyclocheilus grahami
TTCTGTAGAAACAGCTCGGGTTCCTCCTTCAGTGTAAGTCTATGAGACTTTTCTCCTGTTTTGCCCACCAGGTGAACATTGTAGTAAGTCTCATCAGTCGCAAAAGTAACTGCTGTCCTCACCTCAACAAGCCGCTTGATCTAAAGTGAAGATCATTCATGTCCGGGCACAAGGTACATGCAGAATTGTAATACTTTGGATTAGGTGTTCGCACCCCTACATATGAGCCGTATAATAGTGATTTGTGCACCAGAAAGCACTAATTAATCTAATAATTAACTCTAAAGAGACTGAGAGAATGCTTATGGTCCAAATAAAAGATGAGCAACACAGAAAAGTAATAAACTAGATCACAAAATCAAACTTCAGCAGGTTAATTCATGTGAGAAATACCTACAAGCAGCTGAAGGCTTCCCCCACAGAGGCTGGATTAACCCGAGCACCAGAAATAGAACACTAGACTACTGCATAATGCCTGCTGTTAAAAACAGACTGAAACAATACAGTATGTGCTATTCCAGGATAAACGTTTCAACAACTACATTGTCACATGGCCTCATTATCAAGGGCGTGTCTACGTGGTGGCCAGGGGTGGCATCGGTGCGCCCCCCTACCAGATGTCTTGTGATAGGCTTGTTTTTAGTAAATTTCTAACTGCATCTGGCAGTGGCGGATCCTGGCATGTGTAGGCACCTGCCTAGGGCCGCTTTCTTCTCTTCTTTATACTTAATTTTAGGCGGTTTCTATAGTGTGATCTTAATGACAATGTCGAGAGCGCATAATGTTATGTGATCCATGTGCGCGAGGATGATTCTCTCCACTCCCATGCGAATTTCTTTCACTCACACAAAACTGGACGTGTGCTTTTAAATATTGTTATTTTATGAATTGGCTCTGCTCTCGCTCAGATATTGCGTGTACACGCTCAAACGTTGTCTTCGCATCACTGAAGACGAAGAGCTTTTTTTCTAATTCAGGTGAAGAGTAGGCTTATCTCACTAAATAGAAGCAAGCTGATTATAGTCAGCCTTCTCTAGTTATTTATTTTATTAATAGCCTACTTATTTTAGTTAAGTGCTTAAATTGTAAATATGCATTTATTCAATAATTTTATTTAGTGCATTTGTATTTTGTTGTTTTTGTATATAGTTTTGCAATAAAAGTGTATCAACCAGGTTCCAGAAATAATCACTGAGAGTGCTTCTGAAATGAGTGAGGGGGCTCTAGTCTTAATGCACATTGACTAGAAAGCTTGCAAAGAGTGCTCATAACCACTAAAAACTGTCACTCTTTGTTTAGTGAGTGTACACGA
>NW_015505469.1:1211116-1216821 GCF_001515645.1 Sinocyclocheilus grahami
TTAGTGGCTGTTTGTTTGAGCGTCCCTATTCATAGGCGAACTCTATGGAAAAATGTAATTCAAATTCTCTTTTGCCAGTCAGATCAAGGAGTCAAAAAAGAACTATTACATCTGATTTGTTTGTTGCACTAACAATGGTTAAGCATGTTGCATTGTGGGATATAATATTCTGTGTATTGTGTTCTGCACATGTTTGCAAATATAGTGTGATCTGGGTGTTCTATACTGTTCAATATATATAAGGGTTAACTTAACATTTATTCTTGATCATTGATATGTCAATTATGTGTCAGATAAAAAGGCCAAATTTTATTTTTGGTATTTAATTTAAAAAAAGTTATCCAAGTCCATTCAGTCTAATGTCACTATGAAAACAAATATAGTGAATGTATCTCTGTATTATGTGCAAAAAATGCTTATATGCATAACATGTAAACTTTGCATTTATAAAAACACAACTGCTTGCACACTGTAATACAGAAAAACTAAGGTATAGAAATGTATGCAAAATGTAAATACTTGCATGAGTTTTCTAAAATGTACAGAGGAGATAAAAAACAGTAAAATGTAAGTTGTGCACTAAGGAAAATATGAACTCGCTTATGCATTTGAACAATTTTGTGCAGTTTGTCCTCTTTTTTAGATGCATTTTGCATAGAAATTAGTTATTCACAGCGGTAAAAGAATGTGGCGACTGGATGTTTTCCATGCATGGTACTCATATGCTATTAATTGATATTCAAATTTGTTGATTATTTTCATTATCGATTTTACCGTTTAGTCGTTTGCTAGTATGCACACTGCAGAAACAGTACATTCAGAATGGTGGGATTCTATGCACAGTCTTACACTGTGTCCAATGCATCAATGTTTCAACGAGTATCCCTGTTTTAGACCAAATGCAGAACTTGGTATGTTTTTTGATAAGAGTGCTGCATTTTTTGTGTAGTGGCATGAGCTCCAAGTTGAAAGAAGCACTTGCCAAACTCTCCACATATCCTTCCATCCGTCAAGCGATGCTGTGGTTTAGCACCAGTGGATCCAGCAATTCACTCATATGTGGGTTTCTGTTCTCCACAGGCGGTTGGATATTCATGGGAACATCATCCACCATACAGCGACCATCTTTGAAGTCTCACCCCAGTCTGTCCACATGTTGTCAGTTTAGCTCCATGCATCATGCACATGTGTATCAACACGCATCCACATTGTCATGCTCATCTCTCGCTCCGTGCCTGCCTCATATGTTCACTACTCTCATCTCCTCCCACCCTAACCCTTCAGTCATCCATCCTAGTCTTCTCCTCCTCCTTCCTCTAAATTTATATCATTTTCTCGCATCTCACAGCACGTTGCATATAGAGTTCTGTTGACGTATCAGCTATTTTATGGCTTCAAATGGGACTCATCCAACCAGAAATATATCTGTTTTGTAACATGAGTTTTCTTGTTTTGTTTTAACTGAAGTGTTTAACAATGCGAAGTGCTTTCAGTTTTTGCACTGATGCCAAACTTATCATTCTTTTGATGTGAATAAACTTTTTGGTTTGCGTCCAAGCTCCAGAATGAAAAAGGGTTTGGAAAGTATTTAATTTTATCCAAAAACAGTTATTTAAGATTACCCAAATCAAGAAATAATATACACAACCATGCAAAAGTTTGGGGTCAGCAAGGTTTAATTCAAAAAGAAAACTTTTATTTAACAAGGACACGTTAAATTGATCAAAAGTGTTACAAAATAATTCAAATAAATGCTGTTCTTTTTAACTCTGTTCCTCAATGAATCCTAAAAAAAGGATTTACACAAATTGTGTAAACAGTTTACACAAAAATATGTTTTCAGCTATATTTGTTATAGTTTTGAGCAGTAAATCAGCATATTAAAAATAATCTCTGAAGGATCATGTGACACTGAAGGCTGGAGTAATTATGCTGAAAATTCAGCTTTGCATCACAGGAATAAATTACATTTTAAAATATATTGCATTAGAAAACAAGTATTTTAAATTGTAATAATATTTTAGAATATTGCTGTGTTTACTGTATTTTTTTATCTAATAAGTACAGCCTTGGTCGACATTAGAGACTTATTTAAAAAAAAAAATAGTAAACATTTTTGAATGGTAGACCAGTGACCTTAAATTACTTATAAATGGTTTCAGTCTGTGCTATACTGAAGTTCAGACCCTTCTAGGTGGCTGTTGGCACGGCGGCGGTAAGCTGTCAGGCCACATGAGTGTTCGATTCATCTGTGTCTTCAGTTCAGAGCAGGACACTCAAACAGCTCTGAGGAAACAAACACACATCACAGGTCTGTCCTTGACTGTCGTATGCAGTGCTTTAATGATAGATTGATTTATCAGCTGGATTCTGGCTATTTTTTGATTATTGCATTGGCTGATAACAATTTTGGAGGTGAAAGATTTTTTTTAAATACTTTATTATTAATAATAATAATACTTTTATTCAGCAATTATGCATTACATTTATTAATTCAATATTTATAAAATTACAAAAATGTAGTGAATTAGGTATTTTACTAATAAGCAGGTATTTTACATTTTTGTATTATAATTATTTTAGGTATTTTAAAAATGTATTTTTATGTTTGTTATATTTATACTTTTGTTTGTTTGTTTGTTTGTTTACTTCATGGACGCAAACCAGTTATTCAGTTCAAATGAATGAGGATGTAATGAGTAAATGTCAATGTGATGAGGAAGGATACAGATCTACAGACTCTTAGCTGTTGGATGTGTCCAGACCAAAAAGAATTCCCCAAATTTTAGTGTTAGTCTGTTGGTCTGGGCAAGTAGTGTGTTACACGTGCATATTAAATAGCCATGTGCTTCTAATGCTGTCAGTGCAAAATGCACTTTACCAGTCATTTACTGAGAGTCTGTTCATGAATCCTTGTGCAGGCTGTGATTGCAGGGCTTTCCAGGACTACATACAAAACCATGCTGTAGTCCTCGAGGCCAGCAGCCCGCATGTTCACCCTCACAGTGGTGTAGGTAAGGTGAACACAGACCCTGTTAAATGGATTCGGGAAGACAGCTGGGCCACATTGGGCCACTGAGCATGTCCAGACGATCCCAAAGAAGCCACTGTGAACTGAGAGGAGAAAGTGTTGTTGTAGAATAAAGCAAAAAACAACAGAATCTCTCTAGATTTGTCTCTAGTGAACAGCACCATGCTGAAAGAGCAACGGCTGAGCAATAAAACTGTTTGTCTGGAAGCAATAGAAGGACCAATTTTAGTGTTCAATGAAACACATCAGCGCTTTTAACCACTTAAGCCAACCGTGTCAGAGGTTAGAAAGATTTTTGTGCATGTCAGCTTTAATGCGCTTAACAAAATAACAAAAGCAGCCAAATGTCAAAAAGTATTCAAAATGTATAATTTAACTTACAAAGGAGTGGGAAAACATGTTCAAAATACTCTGTTTAATGTCAAAGAACTTTACAGCAATAGGCTTTTTTCACTTAAGTCTGTATTTTTCTGTCACCGTTTGTATGTAGTCATGACTCATGTTGGCATTTTCTTCTGTTTTTCTTCCTTCTCACTGGCCATTATTCTAACCTTACAATCAGGATTAGGCATAAAATAATGTTGTGCATGTGAAAACTGGCTGAGAATTGAACAAATAGTTGTAACCTGACTTGGCAACGTGATCTCATAATAATTCGTATGTATTTTACATAAGATGTGGTTCTATAAAACGTACATTTACGTATGTTTTTACAGGCACTAAAACGTACAATACTGACGTATTTTCAGCCTCTAAACGTATAAATACTTACGTATTTTCAGCATTTAAACTTACAAAACTGACGTATTGACGACACCTAAAAATGAATCCTTATGAATACGTTTTTAGTTGTCATATGAATTACCTTGTTTTCAGTTGCGTTATTAAATTGTTTACTCATTTACTTATGAAATGATAACATTTCGTTTTGTTGTGATTTCTGCTGCCAGCTCGTTTCCAAGAATATGCCTACATAATGTTAAACACGACTTCACTTTAAACCTTAAAATAAATAAAATTTCTGTAATCATTTAACCTTTACTTGTCATGTAATGTTTACTTTGATTGTCATGGGCCACAAAAGGCGTTTTCTCTGACATGCTGTGACTGACAATAGAACTATAAAAAACGCAAAAAAACGTAACATAATTACGAAATGAAACTATTTTATTAGTGCGCTGTAATCCAAATCTTCGGAATCCATACGACTGCGAAGAACAGACCCAAATGCAAGCCTTTATTCGGCGATCTGCTCCCCCATCCCGAGCAGCGAGTCCAGTGACCGTAAGCAGCAAAGCCCGCGCTGACTGATGTGCTCTTTACAAATTCAAATGTTGCCGCTTCAAACGACAGGTTTTACGGCAGGATAATCAAACGCTCATTGGCATTCGTCACAAATTGCGACATGCCGTGTTTCTGTGTTTGAATGATGCGCGCGTGCCTTCACGAGTTCACGGAGTGGATCGGGAAAATTATCTGGATAATATTTTCAGCAATTAACAACATAAATTCTGCTCTGGATCACACAAACCTACTGTATTCCGCCAGAGAGGACTGCGGGTGCAACGCATCGTCATTTGGATTACTTTTAGTACTGCTTTTGACATTTTTGCAATAAATAAATGATTGTAATTGCATTTATCTGTCTGTCATGTTTTTCTTATACTGTACAGAAATGTTTAGGTTTATAGGTAGGAGTGGAATTAGCGACTATAAAAATATTTTAATGCTATATTGTTACTAAAATGGTTATTTTCCTGCGTATTTCAGTCGTTTTTTCGGTCGTTTTATGTCCTTTTAAGTGAAGTGAAGAGTAAATTAAAGAAAAATGTTTCTCAGGGAAAAGATAGAAGACAAGAAAGACAAAGTCTAATGTCCAATGAAATATATCAGACATTTTTAACCACTAAAGCCAACAGGGACACTTCTAGCCCATTTCTAAAAATGTTGCTTTGATATTCACCTCCAGAAATGAGAATGAATCCACTCTTCGAAATCTCTTCAAACTCCCGTGTGCTTAAACGAGAAGCTGGAATATTCAGAAAAACACAAGGCTTCCTCCCATACACATCCTCAGCTATTCTTCACCATCCTCACAATTATCAACACGATTTGCTGCTCTGAAGAGCGCTGGCCACTCTAATGATGCTCTACTGGGTTTGTTGCTCTGTTTGTCTCACCCACTCTTTCTGGCATTTATTTCAGAGAAATGATATCGCCTTTCTGTTGAGTGGCTGAATTGCCAGTAATAATGATGATAATTGCAGACTCATGGAGCATGGCTGAGATTAACTCCCTTGAATTAATGATTGGTGGGTACTTGGAAGTGTTGCTTCAAAGTAAATGTCAGGAAAACAACATTTGACAGATTGCCAAATGACCCTGGGTTGGAACAAGAGCTTTCAGGGCTTGGTTTTGTTTTGTTTTGGGAACAGCTCTCAACAGGTGGAGACAGGGTCTGAAATGAACTTTGCCACACCAGCAGGTGAATTCAACTCTATCTATCTATCTACATCCATCCATCCATTGTATGGAAAATGCACATCCATCCATCTACCATCCATCCATCCATCATCTATCTATCTATCTATCTATCTATCTATCTATCTATCTATCTATCTATCTATCTATCTATCTATCTATCTATCTATCTATCTATTTATCTATCTATCTA
>NW_015505469.1:1216973-1221268 GCF_001515645.1 Sinocyclocheilus grahami
CTAAACTGGAATTGAGATTCGAGGACTCACTGAAAACATTTACCCAGCCTCATACTGTTTCAGATGATTCTGTATGATATTGTTTTTCATTTGAGCACAAAATAAATTTTAAGCTATTTTCCATTTGTTGATATTTTTCATAGGGCTCGCATAAAATTTTGATTGTAAATTTAGTACCTTAGTTTGAAGATCAATATTTTTGGAAAGTGTAGTGCCTCATTGATTCACTGACCTTTTGTTGAAAAAGAAGCTAAGAATTCTCTTTTTGTTCTAATTCTGTTTTCAGTTTTTTCAGTTTTGGGCTCTATTCATTGAAGGTCTTCATTATTCTTTCCATATTAAGCAATGAAATAATGGCAATGCCATAATGTCAGGCTATTCCGGCTGTTCGTTTCAAAATCTTTTGTGAATTGTGCACAACACAGTTTATAAATAATCATCTCCTGTCACCCAGAGAGCCACACGTCAATCTAGATCCAGACTGTGTTTTGGTACCTGATGTAGTTGTCATAGCACAATATATTCAGTCTCCCATAGGTCACTTTGCTAAGAAACCGCCTGCCAAGAAAATGAATATGAATGCAAATGCAATCATTTTGTTTTGCTTTTAGTCCAATGTTGACCTTGGTGTCACAATAGAACCTCTTAAACATGCTCTCGAAGGTTATAACAACCTTAGCAGAGTCCGCTGGTTAAAATCTGATGCTTACACAATCTCCATCCAGCCCTGCGGGAGACATTAATGCAGTGAAGTCTGCGATGACCTCTTGATCTTCCACCAATGGAAGGATTTTAGATGTAAAACCCTTAAGTATGGATGCGAACAAAGGCCGCATTTTTTCCAGATTGCCCTACGGTTACTCATTCATGCTTATGTAAAAATCCACAGGAAACCTTGGATATTACATAATTGATATGGTGGGAGGAAACATATAGGAACTTGGGATATTGAACATATTGAACACTGATGTGCAACTGAAAGCATGTCTTGGAAAGTCTGAAAGAAACATTAGTGGTTTCTAGTAAGAAAACGCTGTATGAGATCTGAATATATCCTATTTTTTGCACATTGTTCATTGTGTTTAGAATATATTTACATGTTATTCAAGAAATGTTTATTCTTGCTGCTCCTCTGAAATGACTTTCTTTTTTGACTGACGTCATCTAAGCTTTGAAGCCAACTGGTTAATTTTAACCAAAAGCCTACTAGCTATTGAGTCATTTGCCAGGGGGTTTTAAAGTCAGCATGAAAAATGATTGGAACTGCTTTTTGAATGAGAAAAAAAAAATGTTGGATTGGACCTGATTTTGAGAATTGATTGAGAATTGAGTGTTGGATTGTTGTTGTTTGCTAATTTCCACAATCTAATGTGAGTGACCAGTTTCTGGAGTATAGAAATTCTCCTGGATTAGTGCACAAGTCATCTGAGAACAGTAGAGATGTCATTGCGAGAGGAAGGGAAAGTTCATGTTTTTGATTAAAGATTTTGAAGTAATATGAATTTTAAAAAAATGATGTGCACTGATAAATCAGGTATTATTAACTGGGATCTTGAAGGGTGCTATTTTAACAGTAAGAAACAAAGCCCAAATCTGTTTGTATTTTTAAATGTTCAACTCTTCTTTCTTGCAATGTATTTATAAGAATAGTTTGTATTTGCTTAGTACCTTTCTAGGTTTTTTTTTATTTATTGCCTCTTTTACCTTGAGCTCACTTGTTTTATATGGCTCTATTTTCTGTAGAACTGTTATTTATCATGGAAAATGTTATTCAGTTGAATCGAGTTTCTGTATATTTGATTCTATTATACTTTATTAGTGGGTATAATTTTTTTAAAATCTTTTTACACAGTAAATATTTTCCACATAATATTTCATTAATTTGCTTTGACTTTGATAATGTATAAATGAGCCTGTATAAAATATGTAACTGCCTTTTAAATTTTTGGTTGTGAAATGTATCATATCTCAGGGTCCTTAGCATGAAAGGTTTTTAAAAAACTCCATTGCCTGGTCAAAAAGCCTCCTCAAGAGTGAGTGACAGTGGTGTTTTAGGAAATTAGTAGTCCAAAATCTAAAGCAAGATTGCTTTCTGGTCTAAATTGATTCTGTTATGAAAAAAAATCCTTAATTGAATATCTTTGTGATGAAATCAAGTTTACTAGCAGTTTCTGAGTGAAAATTGTTTCTGTACCTTTTCCACAGAAGAAAGTCAGTTCAGAATGACCCAAGGGACAAGTGAAAGTAAATATTACAAAACGTCTCCAGGTTACACATGTAACCATGGTTCATATAATCAAACGTGTAACCAGGGGATGTCTGCCCATTGACTGGCCACCAATAGGGGCGTGGTAGGCCACAATGGCCGCCACGTAGACCTTTAGGGTGGAGTGGGTCAACCCTGTGGAAAATCGGGCCTGCAGGAACTCCAGAACTATACCAACCGGGCAGTTAGCTGGGTCGAGCTGGCGGTCTCCGCACCAAGAAGTGAAAAGCTTCCACTTCAGAGCATACAGTTTCCTCGTAGAGGGAGCTCTGAATTGGAGGATGGTCTCAACAACCTCAGTTGAGAGACCGGAAGCTACGAGATGTGCCCCCTCAGGGGCCACACCCATAACTTCCAAAGCTCCGGGCAGGGGTGGAATATCGTGCCCTCCACCTGTGAGAGGAGATCCCTCCTGATGGGAATCTCCCATGAAGAGCCGTCGAGGAGAGAAACCAGGTCCGAGAACCATACTCGGCCCGGCCAGAATGGGGCTACTAGCAGTAGGCAGACCCTGTACTAGCGTACTCTCTCCAGAACTCCCGGGAGCAGAGCAATCGGGGGGAAAGCGTACAGACGAAGCCTCAGCCAAGTCTGCAGCATAGCGTCCAGTCCGAGAGGAGCTGGATGAGTCAGAGAGAACCAGAGGGGACAGTGCAATGTCATCTGAGTCCACCTGAGCCTGGCCAAAAATTATCCATATCTGCTTCACCACCTCGGGGTGAAGCCTCCATTCACCAGGCCTCGGCCCTTGCCTCGACAGGATGTCTGCGCCCATATTAAGATACCCAGGGATGTAAACCACTCTTATAGAAAGGAGCTTCCCTTGGGCCCACACAAGGATCTGGTGTGCTAGCTTGTATAAGGGGTGCGAACGCAAACCTCCTTGGTGGTTGATATAAGAGACCACCGCTGTGTTGTCGGTGCGCACCAGCACATGACGATCTCTTAGGTCTGGGATAAAGTGTTTCAGTGCTCGGAACACGGCCAGCATCCCTAGGCAGTTGATGTGCCAAGTGAGATGGCGACCGCTCCACAGACCGCTGGGTGACCACTCATGACCGCACTCCAACCGGTGAGGTTGCGTCACTAGCGTTACGCGACAAGGAGCTCCCAGCACTGGTCCTCTGTGCTGGAGAAAGCACACTTTTCTTGGCGTTTAGTCTTAACCCCAATTCGTTCATGTGTGCAAGAATGACATCTCGATGTCGAACCGCCATGTGCTCAGATTGAGCTAAAATCAACCAATCGTGGATATAATTGAGTATGCGGATGCCCTGGAGTCACAGGGGAGCCAGAGCTGCATCCACACACTTCGTGAAAGTGCGGGGTGAGAGTGCAAGGCCGAAAGGAAGTACCTGGTATTGGTAAGCTTTGCCACGAAAGCAAACCTCTGGAACTTCTTCTGACTGGGAAGGATGGAGACGTGGAAGTATGCATCTTTTAGATAGATTGTGACAAACCAGTCCTCGGACCTGATCTGTGTGAGCATCCTGAACTTCAGTCGCATGACTGAGCGGTTTAACTGATGCAGATCTAAAATCAGATGCAAACCTCCATCCTTTTTTGGAACTGTAAAGTACTGGCTTTAGAAGGACTCTCTTTCGTGAGGAGGGGCCACCTCGATGGCCTCCTTCCTCAAGAGAGTATCTACTTCTTGTTCCATTACCAGAGCCTGCTCAGGACCCACCAGGGTGGGAAGGACCCCATTGAAAGGAGGTGGAGGAGATCCAAACTGGATTCTGTAGCCCCTCTAGTTTCAGTAGTTGGCAGTAGTTTCCACGCTGCTAAATAGTCTACTAAGGGAATCAGTCTCTCGAGACTGACCTCAGGTCTAATCAGAGCAGCTAGCTCGGTGCCCTGAAGCGGTGCACCGGCAGGCGACGGCCAAACTAGCTGCTCTGGAGACCTCCGTAGAGATAGCAATCCTCTTAGTACCGTTACGACGCAAGCGGGGCGTCGAGAAGGAAGACCCTGTCCTTCTCCCTCATATCAGACAGGGTCAACCCCAGATGCCTCTCCGCTGCCACCA
>NW_015505469.1:1221924-1222570 GCF_001515645.1 Sinocyclocheilus grahami
TGCTTCGCTCCCAAGCAGACCACGCACAGACTGTGTGTATCACTGGTCGTTATGTAACGTGGGCAGGGAGGAACACACAGCCTATAACGCGATCTGCTTTCGTCCTTCAAATGCTTTGTCTTAGTCTTAGCCTTAGACATAGTGGAGTTTACTGGGAAAAACAACACCAAATAAGACTCACAAACAGAGAGTATGACTGACACAACACGGAGTGCTTGCTGAATGACAGAAACGCCGGTTCCACCCTACAGCGCATTTCCTCCAGATATTGTGAAGTCACAATGTTGCTCATTTAAATAACTCCCACCCACAATATATATTAAAAAACATACCACTTTGAAATGTCCTGCAAAATCTTTGCTTGCAAAGATTCTGCACGATCCTCTTGTTTGTAAAAATTCTCAGGGTCTAAATCAGGCAAAAATGAACATCATCATTCATTTTTCCAATAGAGCAGATGAAACTCGCAGTTATGATAAGGGGCGTGTCATTTCCGGAACATTTGCCAATCACAACGTAATGGGCCAGCTAACCAATCAGAGCACATTTTGAGTTATGGAAGGAAGGAGGGGTTTCATCGAAACAGAAACTAAACAGGTCAATTGAGAGACTGGGAAGAGAGGTACTGCAATAATGTAAAAAAAAT
>NW_015505469.1:1222580-1225851 GCF_001515645.1 Sinocyclocheilus grahami
CCAGGTCACCACAACAAACACTGTGACAGTTTTAAGGTGTGTGTCATTTCCCAGCTTGCTGTTCCAGTCATGTATTTTTGTTTGTCTGTGCTGCTGCAATCATTGCAGCGGAGACGCACTGATTGGTACAAGCGATGATCCCTAGATATCCTGCCATTGTTGAGTGAACCGCAGGTGGGATTTAGGACTGTAAGAACAAAGGGCTTGATAACACACATCTTTTTTCTATATTCTGGTTTCATTGATGCTGTCTGAGCCATTTAAAGAGATATTTCATCCACAAAGGGTCATTTTGTCATCGTTTATTCACCCTCATGTTGATTCAAACCTGTATGACTTTTAGTTTTCCACAAAAGGACACATTTTGAATAATGTGCTATATGAGTAATTTGAAAAAAGTTGCAATTACAGAGAATAACTGGAGCTTTCATTGCTCAAAAAGGACACAAAACCACCATAAAGTCATCAGAATGTAGTTCATAAATCTTGAGGGTTTGGGTGGCAAACCCACCTAAATTGAGTTGTTCTCATTTTCTCCTTCACTAAGGATTGAATCATTGAGTCAGTCAGTTGAACTTGAGAACCGAATCATTGATATTGTGACCAAATTATTCAGGCGATTTTTGTGAACTGAAGCAAATAGAATCATTGAAAAGATCTGACTCAAATGATTGTTCTTTTCAGTTGGATCTTTTCAATGAATCTTTTGATAAAAAGTACAAAAGCTGTCACTAGGGTGGTACCCTTTCAAAAAGTCCTAATATGTACTATTTATGTATACTAATGTGTACTTTTAATGTATCATTATGCACCTTTCGGGTGAATAAGGTAGAAAGGTGAACCTTTTGAAAAGGTACCACCCCACTGACAGCTTTTGTACCTTTTTTCTAAGAGTGTTCACTAGTTTTGTGCAGTGTAAGAAAAATCGTAAATGATGACAATATTATCTTCAATAATTTTGTTGTATATCAGGTTTTTTGTACACACTTGTAGAGTAATATTAGCTGTATAAACCTGAAAAGTTGAAATCAAATTTATGTGTATTGAACTTCTCACAATAAATATTGTTCCAAGGTACATTAACAGATAATATTACCATAAACCCCAGTGAGCAGCTAAATGTGACAGTGGTGAGGAGAAAGATGCGCAACACAATGCAAACTGTTCTTTTATGAATTATGTATGTGTCACAAGGAAAGAGAGATGAATATTAAGTTTTCATTTTCACAAAGCAATTTTTACTGTTGAAGTCTGAGATTGTCAACAGAATAAAAATTAATCTGTTAAAATTATTATTATTATTTTGTTTTGTTTTAAGTAAAAAACAAATAACTATTTATTGTGTTAAACATGACAAGTTAAGTTTCTATCCCCTGGTTTCACAGACAAGGCTTAAGCCTATTCCAGACTAAAATGTAAGTCTGAGCGGTTTCATCTGAAAGAAACTTGCACTGATTGATCTTAATCAATCTTTATCAATGCCTTTGTTTTTTCACTTATTGCAAACCAGTTTGGCTTTATTTCTTTCATATGGTACATGCACAAAGGTTGCTAAATTATGTTACCATTATGGTGATTAGTGTTGGGCACTTGGTCATTGACTTTGGCTGAATTAACTCAGTTTCAGCAATTGTTGAAAGTGCACACTATCACTGTTTTCAATTATATTCCATGGTCCTGACTGCGCTGACATAAATTTTACTATGTGCACTTTTTGAAATCAGTGACTGGCAGCTGGATTTGGACATATGTGACTTCCCAAATAAGTATGAATGTCTTTAAAAACAACTTTCAGTTTTGAACTTTCATTATCAAGTTGTTATTAACTGTCCCATTGAAAGAGCTCTTCTTATAACCCCTGTCATCCAATGTACACAAGCTATTTTTAACGGATTTTAACTGATTTATGTATAGATCTTATGAAACAGGAGACAATTCCTTTGATGCTTTGAAACGTTTTACCAGTTTACCAGTAAACATAACTTACGCAATTAAAATTTTCAGCTCTACTTTCAGCAGAGGAAGCAAAAGAAATTACAAAGTTATCATATAATTCAATAAATCTTATGTTCTAACCTTATATGTGACCCTGGACCACAAAACCAGTCATAAGTAGCATGGGTTTATTTGTAGCAATAACCAACAATGCATTGTATGGGTCAAAATTATCGATTTTTCTTTTATGCCAAAAATCTGATATTTTGTAAATTTCCTACCGTAAATATATCAAAACTTAATTTTCAAAACTAAGAACTTCATTTGGACAACTTTAAAGGCGATTTTCTCAATATTTAGATTTTGTTTTGCACCCTCGGATTCTAGATATTTAAATAGTTGTTTATCAGCCAAATATTGTCCTATCCTAGCAAACCATACATCAATGGAAAGCATATTTATTCAGGTTTCAGATTATGTATAAATCTCAATTTCACTGGTTTTGTGGTCCAGGGTCACATATTGTTTTTCCTTTACATCATTAATGTGTTAATAGAGATATATGCAAGCAAAAACTATGTTTGTCCCCAAAACACTAATTGCATAAACAGACAGCTGGCCTACTGACACCCAACCCTACAAAGCCCATGCTGGTGAACCAGGATATGCTGGTCCACCAGCTAGACCAGCACCAACCAGCATGGACCAGCTTGGAATACATGCTGGTTTATGCTGGATTTTTCAGCAGGGAACTCATCACCGTGTTGCTAGGTCATTGATATGTGGTTGCTACTGTGTTCTAGTTTCTTACAGGCCCAAGTCAAAGTCTCTGTGATGTTCTGTTCTGTAGAAACAGCTCGGGTTCCTCCTTCAGTGTAAGTCTATGAGACTCTTCTCCTGTTTTGCCCACCAGGTGAACATTGTAGTAAGTCTCATCAGTCGCAAAAGTAACTGCTGTCCTCACCTCAACAAGCCGCTTGATCTAAAGTGAAGATCATTCATGTCCGGGCACAAGGTACATGCAGAATTGTAATACTTTGGATTAGGTGTTCGCACCCCTACATATGAGCCGTATAATAGTGATTTGTGCACCAGAAAGCACTAATTAATCTAATAATTAACTCTAAAGAGACTGAGAGAATGCTTATGGTCCAAATAAAAGATGAGCAACACAGAAAAGTAATAAACTAGATCACAAAATCAAACTTCAGCAGGTTAATTCATGTGAGAAATACCTACAAGCAGCTGAAGGCTTCCCCCACAGAGGCTGGATTAACCCGAGCACCAGAAATAGAACACTAGACTACTGCATAATGCCTGCTGTTAAAAACAGACT
>NW_015505469.1:1226030-1269668 GCF_001515645.1 Sinocyclocheilus grahami
CTCTAGACACACCCCTGCTCATTATGCATGTTTAGTTAAGCAATGGCATCCATTTATTGTGTATTTTGAACTTATTTTATGTGAAGGGGATGTGTGATTTCTGTAATGTTAGTGGCTGTTTGTTTGAGCGTCCCTATTCATAGGCGAACTCTAGGGAAAAATGTAATTCAAATTCTCTTTTGCCAGTCAGATCAAGGAGTCAAAAAAGAACTCCTATTACGTCTGATTTGTTTGTTGCACTAACAATGATTAAGCATGTTGCATTGTGGGATATAATATTCTGTGTATTGTGTTCTGCACATGTTTGCAAATATAGTGTGATCTGGGTGTTCTATACTGTTCAATATATATAAGGGTTAACTTAACATTTATTCTTGATCATTGATATGCCAATTATGTGTCAGATAAAAAGGCCAAATTTTATTTTTGGTATTTAATTTTAAGTCCATTCAGTCTAATGTCACTATGAAAACAAATATAGTGAATGTATCTCTGTATTATGTGCAAAAAATGCTTATATGCATAACATGTAAACTTTGCATTTATAAAAACACAACTGCTTGCACACTGTAATACAGAAAAACTAAGGTATAGAAATTTATGCAAAATGTAAATACTTGCATGAGTTTTCTAAAATGTACAGAGGAGATAAAAAACAGTAAAATGTAAGTTATGCACTAAGGAAAATATGAACTCGCTTATGCATTTGAACAATTTTGTGCAGTTTGTCCTCTTTTTTAGATGCATTTTGCATAGAAATTAGTTATTCACAGCGGTAAAAGAATGTGGCGACTGGATGTTTTCCATGCATGGTACTCATATGCTATTAATTGATATTCAAATTTGTTGATTATTTTCATTATCGATTTTACCGTTTAGTCGTTTGCTAGTATGCACACTGCAGAAACAGTACATTCAGAATGGTGGGATTCTATGCACACTGTGTCCAATGCATCAATGTTTCAACGAGTATCCCTGTTTTAGACCAAATGCAGAACTTGGTATGTTTTTTGATAAGAGTGCTGCATGTTTTGTGTAGTGGCATGAGCTCCAAGCTGAAAGAAGCACTTGCCAAACTCTCCACATATCCTTCCATCCGTCAAGCGATGCTGTGGTTTAGCACCAGTGGATCCAGCAATTCACTCATATGTGGGTTTCTGTTCTCCACAGGCGGTTGGATATTCATGGGAACATCATCCACTGACCATCTTTGGCGTCTCACCCCCAGTCTGTCCACATGTTGACAGTTTAGCTCCATGCATCATGCACATGTGTATCAACACGCATCCACATTGTCATGCTCATCTCTCGCTCCGTGCCTGCCTCATATGTTCACTGCTCTCATCTCCTCCCACCCTAACCCTTCAGTCATCCATCCTAGTCTTCTCCTCCTCCTTCCTCTAAATTTATATAGTTTTATCGCATCTCACAGCACGTTGCATATAGAGTTCTGTTGACGTATCAGCTATTTTATGGCTTCAAATGGGACTCATCCAACCAGAAATATATCTGTTTTGTAACATGAGTTTTCTTGTTTTGTTTTAACTGAAGTGTTTAACAATGCGAAGTGCTTTCAGTTTTTGCACTGATGCCAAACTTATCATTCTTTTGATGTGAATAAACTTTTTGGTTTGCGTCCAAGCTCCAGAATGAAAAAGGGTTTGGAAAGTATTTAATTTTATCCAAAAACAGTTATTTAAGATTACCCAAATCAAGAAATAATATACACAACCATGCAAAAGTTTGGGGTCAGCAAGGTTTAATTAAAAAACTTTTATTTAACAAGGACACGTTAAATTGATCAAAAGTGTTACAAAATAATTCAAATAAATGCTGTTCTTTTTAACTCTCTGTTCCTCAATGAATCCTAAAAAAAGGATTTACACAAATTGTGTAAACAGTTTACACAAAAATATGTTTTCAGCTATATTTGTTATAATAATGTAAGTAATGATTTTTGAGCAGCAAATCAGCATATTAAAAAATAATCTCTGAAGGATCACGTGACACTGAAGACTGGAGTAATTATGCTGAAAATTCAGCTTTGCATCACAGGAATAAATTACATTTTAAAATATATTGCATTAGAAAACAAGTATTTTAAATTGTAATAATATTTTAGAATATTGCTGTGTTTACTGTATTTTTTTATCTAATAAGTACAGCCTTGGTCGACATTAGAGACTTATTTAAAAAAAATTTGTAAACATTTTTGAATGGTAGAAAAAAATTATAGAAAAAAAAATCCAGTGACTTTAAATTACTTATAAATGGTTTCAGTCTGTGCTATACTGAAGTTCAGACCCTTCTAGGTGGCTGTTGGCACAGCGGCGGTAAGCTGTCAGGCCACATGAGTGTCCGATTCATCTGTGTCTTCAGTTCAGAGCAGGACACTCAAAACAGCTCTGAGGAAACAAACACACATATGTACACTGATACAGCAAACACCTCATTACTTTATGTGGTTCTGCTACTATGACAGTTACAGATAACCTGCCTGAAGGCCACAGAAGCACATGGCCACAGGTTTATATACTCTGCTGCTCCGAGTGTAATGTACTGCTTATAATAGACTGTGCTCACAGGTCTGTCCTTGACTGTCGTATGCAGTGCTTTAATGATAGATTGATTTATCAGCTGGATTCTGGCTATTTTTTTATTATTGCATTGGCTGATAACAATTTTGGAGGTGAAAGATTTTTTTTAAATACTTTATTATTAATAATAATAATACTTTTAATCAGCAATTATGCATTACATTTATTAATTCAATATTTATAAAATTACAAAAATGTAGTGAATTAGGTATTTTACTAATAAGAAGGTATTTTACATTTTTGTATTATAATTATTTTAGGTATTTTAAAAATGTATTTTTATGTTTGTTATATTTATACTTTTGTTTGTTTGTTTGTTTGTTTGTTTACTTCATGGACGCAAACCAGTTATTCAGTTCAAATGAATGAGGATGTAATGAGTAAATGTCAAAGGATACAGATCTACAGACTCTTAGCTGTTGGATGTGTCCAGACCAAAAATAATTCCCCAAATTTTAGTGTTAGTCTGTTGGTCTGGGCAAGTAGTGTGTTACACATTCCACAGAAGAAAGTCAGTTCAGAATGACCCAAGGGACAAGTGAAAGTAAATATTACAAAACGTCTCCAGGTTACACATGTAACCATGGTTCATATAATCAAACGTGTAACCAGGGGATGTCTGCCCATTGACTGGCCACCAATAGGGGCGTGGTAGGCCACAATGGCCGCCACGTAGACCTTTAGGGTGGAGTGGGTCAACCCTGTGGAAAATCGGGCCTGCAGGAACTCCAGAACTATACCAACCGGGCAGTTAGCTGGGTCGAGCTGGCGGTCTCCGCACCAAGAAGTGAAAAGCTTCCACTTCAGAGCATACAGTTTCCTCGTAGAGGGAGCTCTGAATTGGAGGATGGTCTCAACAACCTCAGTTGAGAGACCGGAAGCTACGAGATGTGCCCCCTCAGGGGCCACACCCATAACTTCCAAAGCTCCGGGCAGGGGTGGAATATCGTGCCCTCCACCTGTGAGAGGAGATCCCTCCTGATGGGAATCTCCCATGAAGAGCCGTCGAGGAGAGAAACCAGGTCCGAGAACCATACTCGGCCCGGCCAGAATGGGGCTACTAGCAGTAGGCAGACCCTGTACTAGCGTACTCTCTCCAGAACTCCCGGGAGCAGAGCAATCGGGGGGAAAGCGTACAGACGAAGCCTCAGCCAAGTCTGCAGCATAGCGTCCAGTCCGAGAGGAGCTGGATGAGTCAGAGAGAACCAGAGGGGACAGTGCAATGTCATCTGAGTCCACCTGAGCCTGGCCAAAAATTATCCATATCTGCTTCACCACCTCGGGGTGAAGCCTCCATTCACCAGGCCTCGGCCCTTGCCTCGACAGGATGTCTGCGCCCATATTAAGATACCCAGGGATGTAAACCACTCTTATAGAAAGGAGCTTCCCTTGGGCCCACACAAGGATCTGGTGTGCTAGCTTGTATAAGGGGTGCGAACGCAAACCTCCTTGGTGGTTGATATAAGAGACCACCGCTGTGTTGTCGGTGCGCACCAGCACATGACGATCTCTTAGGTCTGGGATAAAGTGTTTCAGTGCTCGGAACACGGCCAGCATCCCTAGGCAGTTGATGTGCCAAGTGAGATGGCGACCGCTCCACAGACCGCTGGGTGACCACTCATGACCGCACTCCAACCGGTGAGGTTGCGTCACTAGCGTTACGCGACAAGGAGCTCCCAGCACTGGTCCTCTGTGCTGGAGAAAGCACACTTTTCTTGGCGTTTAGTCTTAACCCCAATTCGTTCATGTGTGCAAGAATGACATCTCGATGTCGAACCGCCATGTGCTCAGATTGAGCTAAAATCAACCAATCGTGGATATAATTGAGTATGCGGATGCCCTGGAGTCACAGGGGAGCCAGAGCTGCATCCACACACTTCGTGAAAGTGCGGGGTGAGAGTGCAAGGCCGAAAGGAAGTACCTGGTATTGGTAAGCTTTGCCACGAAAGCAAACCTCTGGAACTTCTTCTGACTGGGAAGGATGGAGACGTGGAAGTATGCATCTTTTAGATAGATTGTGACAAACCAGTCCTCGGACCTGATCTGTGTGAGCATCCTGAACTTCAGTCGCATGACTGAGCGGTTTAACTGATGCAGATCTAAAATCAGATGCAAACCTCCATCCTTTTTTGGAACTGTAAAGTACTGGCTTTAGAAGGACTCTCTTTCGTGAGGAGGGGCCACCTCGATGGCCTCCTTCCTCAAGAGAGTATCTACTTCTTGTTCCATTACCAGAGCCTGCTCAGGACCCACCAGGGTGGGAAGGACCCCATTGAAAGGAGGTGGAGGAGATCCAAACTGGATTCTGTAGCCCCTCTAGTTTCAGTAGAATTGAGAGACTGGGAAGAGAGGTACTGCAATAATGTAAAAAAAATGTAAAATAGCGCATTTATGGAACAATCAAGCATGAAAACCTATTCAAGTACACCCCAAAAACCATAATAGGACCCCTTCAACTACATGTAGAACTTTTCTATATAATAGAAACACTGCTTTGTCTGAGAGCTTTCTGTCATGTCACTCAGAACATAAGGAGCGTCTGTGGTCACTATAACCCCTCGGACCCTGACAGTGTCATTCTGATCATCATTACAGCCAGAGGAAATTACTCTGACAGAGACAAATTCAAATAGGGTGTTATGAAATGATGACTGAGACTGTCTCATGAGGACATGTTTGTGGGTGGGTGGATCATCACTCTTCAGACGGCATGCCTGTCACTCGTATCTCCCAGCATTCCACACACCAGGTGCACTCACCATCTCTCCAGCCGTTGCCGTGCCAACAGCACTTGTTTCTTCTCGTTTCCTTCCCCCGGGGATGAAAAGTCAAAGGTGGCTATTCGTCTCCCCCCTCTGGCAGCCATATTTCCTACAAACTCATCATAGGTCTATTAGCGCTGGACTCCTTCAGTTCCACTGTGACACGTAATAACTGGAGGGGCCACGTTACTGTTAGCAGACATTTGCTCAACGATTTTTCTAGTGTGAGTTTTAGGGTTGGGAATCATGAGCTTCAATTTTTACAGAAATGCTGGTTTCTGAATGTGTGCATTCGTCCTCTGAAAAGAACATGAAAAACATTTCTGGCTTTTATTTGTGAATGATTTGCTTGCTTGAGTCTCATCTTTTAAATGAATGAAATCTCAATGAATTCAAGGTCATTACTTTGCAGTCACATCTAGCATAAAAATCAAACTGAAATTGTTATTGTATTGTGTTTACTCAAGGCTTGTGACAGTTAATTCATAATCATTACTTCTGCTGTGGCAAGCTTTATGCATGTGCTCGAGCGCTTATTAGGCTATGTTGGCAATTAAAGTCTCATTATAATGATTTAAATGGTTTATTAATAAACGTGCAATTAGTCGACTAATGCTTAAAATGAACGACTACTAGTCAACCAGAAAAATCCTTAGTCGAGGGCAGCCCTATTATTTAGTAAATGTTAGTATTATTTATACTATTAAAGTATTTCATATTTTGAATGAGTTTTTATTTTAATAATTTTGTAATTTGCTTTTGTCATTTTTAAAATGACAAAAGTTTTTTTTATATATATAGTAATGTGCTTTTGTTGTTTTTATAATGAAAAAATATTTTTAGTTTAATTTTAGTTTAAATTGTAGTAATTTTATGTGCTTTATAGCAAGAGAGAGACAGAGTCTAAGTGTTATTTTAGTATTATTTATATATTTTTATAGTATTTATTCATATTTAATATTTAGAAATTGTTTTTATTTTTATATTTTAATTTTAGTTTAAGTTTTAGCAATTTTGTTATGTGCTTTTGTTGTCTTTCTATTTTTATTTCAGTAATTTTTGTTTGTTTTAGTCATTTTAGTACTTCAAATTTATTTCAGTTAGGGGCCAAAGCAAATTTTCTCATTTTTGTTTAGGTTTAAGCTTTATTTCAATGATCAAAAAAGGATTTTAGTCGTTTTAGAAGTGTTTTGGTTGAGTCTATTTTGGTTCATAGTATAAAGGTAGGCCTAAAAGACAGTATCTTAGAAGGCAGCATTATCATGCAAACTACCTTTTAGAGCCAATAGCATGAAGAATGGACCTATGCCTTTAAAATGCTGCTTGCATAGGCCACTCACTAGATTTTGGAACCAAGCTCTGGTGTTTGTAGGAGCGATGTGCTCTTGTTTTTGTTTAGTATAGAGTTAGAACCGAATTACTTCATCCAAAGCAACAAAGGATCATTAATGAAATCATTAGGGACCCGTAAGTTGCTTGAAAATCATTAAGAAATCAATAAGTGGATTTGGAAACTGAAATGGAACCATTACATTCCTTTCAATTCCCATCTCTGGTTTTATTGATCTGTTAATGTGTCCATGTGTCTGTTCTGTTTATGCTTTCTGCTCTAGTATTCTCTCAGTTGCTTTGTTGGTTACCTAGGTGAGTACATTTTCAGCTTATTTAAATTTTTGGGTGAACTAATCCTTTAATCATGATAATGCATGTAAGGATATCATCTAATAATAATCTGCTGAAGTCCTTATACAACAGTCAGTATATAAATTGTAACTAAATAATTAATCTAAACAATTTATGTCTTAGAAAGCAGGAGTAAGATTTCAGTGAACTAATATCAAAACAATCTATAGCAAATATTTTATAAGTAAAAAGATTTGTATGACCACACATTCATTTTGTTAAGCAATGTAGGCTGTTTGTCCATGATTTATCAGTAAAGTCATGTACATAGTTTTGTGTGTGTGTGTGTGTGTGTGTGTGGAATAAAAAGGAAGATTGAGCTGGAACCTGGAGTTCCAGATTTCTATCCAGAGCACAGATTTACAGCAGGACAAAGGTCATCTCCACTGACCAATGACCAGCCATAAAGCACAGACCAGTCGACACATTCTTTAGTGTCTCCAGACCACACCCATATGTATAGTCCAATCCAGAAAAATCAACCCAAAAATCAAACTCTGCCTTTGACCAAAGCTTTAAAGGGGTCATTAACTGAGAAATCAAAATTACCTTAATCGTTTGATTTATAGGAGGTCATTGTGCTATAAAAACATTCTGTAAGTTTCAGAACTCAAAACTTTGTCGTTAGTCTAAAAACAGAATATATTGAAGCCAATCTGTCAAAACGACAGATTTTGGAATGTGCCACTTTATGATGTAATAGTGTGGCTAAACACTGCCTCCGCAGAAGATCAACGCCGGCTTCTACAGTGCTGCCTGTTTAGCCCCGCCCACCGATTTGAGCATATAGTAGGTAAATGACAATAGCTTCAAATGCAGTTCTATGCAGAAATCAAATGCTAAACTTTATTTGATGAACTTTATTTTTTATGAAGTGCCAACAGTGTTGGGTAAGTTACTTTCAAAAAGTAATTAATTACTAATTACATCATCAATACTGTATTTAAATCACTTTTCTAATTACTCTGTCTGAAAAGTAATTTAGTTACTCAATAAGTACCTTAATTATTTAAATTGTTAATTTTAGTTATAATCCCTACAAACGTTAAAGCAGAGACAATAGAAATTAAACTCTTTATTCATTCAATTTGAGCCAAACATGGAATAGTTTAGACTTTTAGTTTTAAAACAAATGTAATACTTAAACATTTTAACAAAAAAAATGTTATCTTCTTTGGTTAACAAATAGAATTACTCTGCAAAATATCTGAATGATAAAAAGCTCAAGAAAAGTTTACTATAGGCTATAGTCGAATAAAAAGCCTATATAAATCTGAATGCATATCATATTTTAACATATTGTACTCGCTTGCACACATTTCAGTTTGGCAAGATGTTTATGAAAAGCCCAATTAGTAAAATCCGAAATAAATTACCGAAATGGTATCCTCCGCTGAAAAAAGTCGCGTCAGATCGCACTGTTCTTCTGAGGTAAATTCCAGCTTATTCCTCAAAGCAGGTCTTCTTCCAAAAACGATGAAAAGTAGATGAATCTTATTATTATTATTATTATTATTAATTATTTTTTTTAATCCATTTTTGTATCTAGGTAAGATTGCAGGCGCTACTTCATCGAAGCTGGTTTGCGCCCGGCCGGATGTGCTTTTATGCTTTCTGGTGCTTACGTCACCCTGCTCGTGACGTCTCGCTGCTCCATTGGACGGATTTGACACGTGCTTCAGAACGCGGTCACGCAAGGGCGTTCCCAAAGCGACTCGACGCAGCGTCTCGTTCCCTCGGGGAACCATGGTTACATACGTAACCTAGAGACGTTTGCGCACATGTGTGACTGCAGATAATGAGTTCAGAGACAGGAAAGACTGTTCCTTACTTTAGGTTTTTTTATACGGATTGCATTATCAGAGAATATTCGTTTTCGATTTTAATTGGTTCATTTGCTGTGTGTCAAGCTTTCGCTGAGTTTCGGTTCATTTTTGTGACGCGTTGCAGATAGAAGTTCACTGAGACGGAGATGGCAGAAAGCGCTGCAGAAAGCGCACCCTGTTTGTTTTCTTTGTTTTACAAAAGCACAATGTTTTGTTGTTATTGTCAGTGTACACATATCAACGTATTTTTTGATTTTAGTGCTTTTTTAATTTTAGTCTTATCTACTGTATCTGAGTATATTGATACATTCTGATATCTCTATCAGAGAATACTGCAAGTCAACACGCCGGCGCGCAGATGGTTAAAGACGCTGCATTGAATATTACCTTTTAGATGATAAATTTAGATTTCAAGTTCAATATTGATTTTAGAACTGCTGAAACTATTTACAGTATGTAACGCAAGTACTTTAGAAGTAACTGTAATTCAATTACATAAAGATGAGCAGTAATCCCTTACTTTACTTTTTCAGTGGATAAGTAATTTAATTACAGTAACTTGTTATACCCAACACTGAGTGCCAAACCACATCAGTAAGAACTTGGTACTTTGATCACTTCATTTTACCACAGATTTGTTTACAAACAAGGCACAATTCCACACAGGATTTTCAAAAAAGACTGAAACTAAAAGACTACGCTGTGTTATTGGACCACACAAGTGTGAGTAACTGTTTTCATTACGTGATCAGTATTGCTTTGTCTGTTATTACAGATCTGATATGTATTGAGTATTTATGCATTTTTAACCTAAATCACAGCAGCAGCCTAATGGTTAGAGAGTCGGACTCGTAACCCAAAGGTTGCGGGTTCGAGTCTCGTACTGGCAGGGATTGTAGGTGGGGGGAGTGAATGTACAGTGCTCTCTCCCACCTTCAGTACCACGACTGAGGTGCCCTTGAGCAAGGCACCGAACCCCCAACTGCTCCCCGGGCGCCGCAGCAAAAAATGGCTGCCCACTGCTCCGGGTGTGTGTTCATGGTGTGTGTGTGTGTTCACTGCTGTGTGTGTGCACTTTGGATGGGATAAATGCAGAGCACTAATTGCAAGAATGGGTCACCATACTTGGCCACATGTCACTTCACTTTCACTGTTAGCCAATCATAGCAGTGGGCGTTTACTTCTGAGTCTATAATCCGCCACGCCTATTCAAACAGAGCATTCTGATGAGATGGGTCGAAACTAAATTATTGATTTTTGATGTAAAAATCTTGAAAACATTATAAGTGGACCTCAGAGAACAGAACAAAATACAAAAAAACAAAGGCAGTTCATGACCCCTTTAATTTCTGAACAGATAATCTAGGCAGTGAAACCTTTGTAGGAACTCGATAATGTTATCACACCCCTCCAATGTTTTGTAGATAAGAGACCAATAAAAGAAAGTAAAACACTGGCCAATCAGACTCTTACTCTCTTCAACTATTTGTGTAACAAATGAAGAAAGAAATCGTGTGCAAATTAGCTGAAACAGAAAAGCAGATAATCTATTTATTCAAAATTAAGAGTACAAAATCCAACTTGTGCATGACTAAGAGATTTTGCCATAGGCCTACTTCAAAATGCGGGCAAGCAACTGAGTTAGTATAAGTGTAGCCCCTCCGGTTCTGCCCCCCTCATTCTTGTTTCAAGCAGGATTCGAACCAGTGTTTCCAGCATGGGAGGTGGGTGCACTAACAAGACACTACAGACCGCAGCCTTTAGCGTCAGTTGCCAGTGCACCTCTTGAGATCAGGGGAGTGAGGTTTACCTGCGCAGCTCTTACCAGCTGGCCTCCGTTGCATAAGCATTCACAGGATGACCTGTGACTACTGTAAAATTAAACAGGATTAGCCTTTTTCACAAAAATCGGAAATTACGTCACTGCAGGGTAAAGTTATTTCCTTCACAGATCTGCGCCTATTATATTAGTATATGTAATTTTCTTTAATATATGTAAGCTTCTTACCTTTTCTGTTTTGTCTGTTTTCCAAGTTGTTGTTATATAATCTACAGAGAAATAACATTTTACTTGTTTGTAACTTATATGGCCACTCAGACCACTGACTCGTGAGATAATACGCTCAATATAGCACCGGATGGTTTCTATTCTCCATCTCCGACATCCCTTTTTATATAGTTTTTGGACTCCGGTACATATGAGCGTATTATCTAATTTTACTGTTATTTCCCTCGAATCCCCACATAATAAATTACTTAAAATTTACAACATTTATGTCCAGATGCACATTTTTTTCAAGAATACATTAAACAATTCTAACTGAGTCCGGTTGAAGCATATTAAACTCAACACAACAACGTAATCTGATACAATAGGAATAAAGTCATGAATCCTAGTCAACTCTTGTTTAAGATTTATTTCCCAGTGCACATTATACAACGTACATTTAAACCATCACGTTAATAATGCAAAGGAGAGCAAGTAGAAAATACAATATTATTTTAATAATAATAGTAATAGTGAAAAAAATTATGCACATAATGCACATCCAGCACCAAACGGACATAACGGCAAAACTAACTGAATTATTACTGCCACCATTTAGAATTAAACAAACTTGTATTTGATGACCCGAGCTGATGCAAAAAGTTAATTGTGAAATGTTTGCGCTTTGTAGAGTAAAGTACCGGCAGTTTAAGCATTTTATAACCTCTAATTTGTATAAAAAGACTATGATTCGCAGTTGTCACTGGAAAAACTTTTACCCTGCAAGCCCCAATCCGGAAGCCAGAAACACGGAATTGTGAAAAACGCTAATTTATAATTTAATCACTCTACAATTAAATAAAATCTGTATCTAAGGGATAGCTCACCCAAAAATGAACATTTTATCATCATTTACTCACCCTCATGTCATTCTAAAAGTGTATGACTTTCCTTCTGTGGAACGCAAAAGAAGATATTTTGAAAAATGTCTGAATATAAGTCAGTGGGGTTCAGTGTTGTTTTGGATGCAAGAGACTTTCATTGTGTGAACAAAAACAGTTGAAAATTTCTTCAAAATATCTTCTGTCCACAGAAGAATGATCACATATGTTTGAAATAACTTGAGGGTGAGTAAATAATGACGGTATTTTTCATTTTGGGTAAAATATAAACTAATAGCAATCAAATATCGATGTGCATTATACCTCATAAATGACACTATATTACTTTTATGTTCACCTTCAAACAATATCTAACTTTTTAGGATTGCCACTAAAGTTTGTGTGCAGCTACTAGCTACTTATACGCTTATTCTGATCTCTTGCTCGCTTTGCAATATAATTTAATTCAAAAATCAAATCTTTGTGTAGAAATTTTAAAAGTAAGTTGACCAGTGAAATATTTTTATTGTTTTATTTTGACCTCTGAAAACCACAACATGACAATCACGATTACATTTGTGTTTATGTAAACATACAGGAGAGGATACATTTTACAGTAAAGGTTTTTCAAATAGCTTTTCTTGATTTTTTTTAATGATCATCAAAATCTTACACTAACAGTTTCATGTGATCATAGAACTAATATCAGGAGTATTATAAAAATATTTCTTACACATACTGTACATTAAAAACAGTATATTTGCTAAAGTAACACAATTAAACCATAGATAAAATGCTAACAAAAAGTCCATTAAACTTTTATTTTATCTAAAAAAAAAAAACAATGATTATGCCATTATCTCGAGAGATACCTGTGCAAATTCTATTTTACAATACATAAAACAATAAATGCATAAACTTACAAATGTAAATATAAACTAAACCACGCATGTCTTATCAACCCCAGAAAAGATTTCAGTTTAACTAATATATTGTTAAATAAGGCAATATATATGATGACTCTATGGCTAATGTGTCAGATTTCAAACTATTATATAGTATATGTATTTTGTCATTACAAAACACTAAAGATTGGTTAGAGTATCTGTTTCAAATCAGTTGAGCACACATATATACCAAGCTGCACGTGAAAGTGTACATATCAGAATGCATATATTTTAAGCACTTTTATGGCTTCTTAAGGCAGAGAAAATTATGTCTTTCCTCACAGTCTGTGGGTTTCCAGACCATCTCTTCTCTATCCAGAGCTCCACAGCGCAGATTTCCAGAAGGGCACTGGATCTCTCCCTCAGACCAGGCTTTATATTGAAGATCATCTCCACTGACCCAGAACCAATGACCAGCCATAAAGCGCAGACCAGTCCACACATAAGCTGTCTGGGATGTTAGAGTCTCATTTATCACCTTTTCCATATATATTTGAGAACTTAGGCTCACCAAGTCAATGTAGTTCTGCCTGCAGTAGTTCAGAGATTCATCCCATGTCTTATTCTGATGCACCAGAATGGGCTTAAACACCTCCATACAGTAGAATGGAAAATAATAAGAGCACATCATATTGTGCAGTTTAGCAGTATATCTGCTTACACCGCCACACTTTTCAGCGACGCCGCTTGGTTCCCAAATGTCCCAATAGTCAATGTTTTGATCCTCACCTCCAGACCAACTCCATAGGTTGTTAGAAATCATGTGCAGTCCAATCCAAAAATATCCATCATTGTTTTCTGGATTAGTGGAAATCTGTTGTGCCTCTTCTTCACTGGCAGTGGACAGGTCATCATGGTGCTTTCTGCAGTATGTCTGCGCATCTTCCCAGGTCATTCTTTTTTTCACAAGGAAGTGTTTTCTGTACAGACTAAAGCTCAGTCCAAAAAGACTCAAAAAAAGAAACACAGTGAATGTAGCCTTCATTTCTGTACGGTTGATCTACACTGTGCCACCTTTGCATGTGCTCAGTGATAAAGGGCTATTTTTGTATATATAAGAGACAATAAAACAAACAGGAAGGCACTGACCAACCAGACGGTCAGGCTCTTCAAGTATTTGTGTAGCAAATGTCTAAACCAAATGTGCTGCAAAGAAAACAAACTAAAATAAGTGAAGCCTAGCCAGTGAAGTGATAATGTGATGAAAGATTTTCTCATTGAAGTATCAAAAATGAAAAAAAGGAGGATCTTGCGCTTGGTTCCATTCACAGTAACACGATTTCAAATCAATAATAGAATCCATCAAAGAGCAAACAAATCTCAATTCTTGAAATTTGTTGTATCCAAATGCAAGCATCCAAAAACAATCAAACGGCAAATGGGATTTTTTTTCCATGCAGACATTGTTTGGCCTGTCATAATCTAAAAAAAAGTGAATAGATTTGTGAGTTACTCTAGGAATCAAGAATTTTAAATTAAACATTTTATTTCTTGTCGTTCGACCAATGTAATATATTTACTTTCTTGTCCTTGTGGTCTTCAATATGTGGGGAAGACCAATCCACAATTAAGATTAAGTATTAATGAACACAGAAGTGCCTGCATGACATTTCACCGAGTTAATTCATTCAGTTAATGAACTGTAATTTTGTGGAATAGATCAACACATTCTCACTCCCAACTCGTCACTTATTATGCACACAAGTAATTGTTAACTATGATATTACTTTATTGCATCAACTTTGCATAGATAATAGCACAAAAGACCATTTCACAAAAATAAATATGTAAGCAAGCAAACAAATAAATAAACCTTATGAGTGAGCATGACCCGTGACTCTACTAAAACACTTCACACTTCAACCCCCCAATGTTCAAACCAAAACTACGCCCTTGGCCATGACATCTCTCTGTTTTTCAGAGTCCAATTCTTTTGTTACTGATTTCACTTCAAAATTCATTTGTTAGACCCTTTAGCTGTGATGATAATCGTGTTTGTGCTTTGGCTTTCTATTGATCCATACATTCTTTAATACGAAAAAAGAATATGAAAGACACTGTTTTATCTCACAGGTTTTCCATCCTTTTATCTCTTTGCTGTTCTGATCTGAGTAAATACTGGACGTAATGTTTGTCTCACAGCAGCATTTCTGTTGTGTCCTTTCTTCATACACTTCATCCCAGGCAGAACATTGTCGCATTATTTGGCACTATTTTTTTAGCTTTCCAGTGAGGACAATGTCAGACTGTAGCTCAATGTGACTTCACTAAGGCTTTGTTCCTAAATAAACTGCCTTGCTGTCTACTACCTACAGTACGTACCACAGTTTCCACAAAAGTATTAAGCAGCATACCTGTTTTCAACATTGTAATTAATTAGCAATGTTTCTGGAGCAGCAAATCAGCATATAAGAATGATTTCTGGAGGATTATGTGACACTGAAGACTGGAGTAATGATGCTGAAAATTCAGCTTTGCATAACAGGAATAAATGACATTTTCAAATGTATTCAAATAGAAAGAATTTATTATGACTTGCATTTGAGTTTGTAATTTATTTTGTTTTCAGAATTGTGATTTGCTTTGCACTTCTCGACCACCGTATATTTCAGATTTTTTTCTCACAAGTTTATATGGCATAATTGTAGGTTATAAACTTGTAATGAGTTTGCATATTTTTCCTACATATTCTGAGCTTACATCTTGCAATTTTTTTACTTTTTTTACTCTGAATTTATATCTCAGAATTGTGACTTTTTTCTTCAGAATTCTGAGATTTCTTATGAACCGATTCTTTTAGTGAATCAGTCAAAAGCACTCACAAACTCACAAGTTATCAGTTTATAAAAACTTTTTGTTAGTAAAACTAAACAAAAACGTAATGTAAATATCTAGGTTTTGGCCTACAAAAAAACTAAAGTATAAAAGCTAAACAGCTCAGGAGTAGGAGCAAGATTAATGAACAACTAAATAAGATGTTACAAGTAAATTAAAGCATGATACTAAAGAACAAATCCAAAATCAGGAGATAGAATAATCAAGAGCAAAAACTACAACAAGGGTACACAATAGCAGGGTAAGCCTGGAATATAGAGCAGCAAGTCAGTAACTGTCTCTATGGCACAAGACGAACCAGCAACCACAAGAGGAAAAACAGCACAATATAAAGGGAGGAAAGTACACGAGGGACAGGTGAGCCCAATTACAGAAACGAAGACAAGACAAGGCCTAAACAAGTGGGCGTGACCAAGGGAAACAAGGAGGTGGGACCACAGGAACACATGGCAAGCATAAACGAAGACAAAACAATGTGTGCAAACACAAGACAAACAAAGAAACATTAAACAACGACAACACAGACAAAGCTGCCAGGGCAGAGCCCTGACAGAGATTACATAAAATAAAAAATTGTGACTTTATCTCACACTTCCAACTTTTTTGCAACTTTATATCTCACAATTTGCGAGTTAAACATCTCCGGATTGTGAGAAATTGTTTTTATACTTTTAATTTGTGGTGGCAATGAGCTTCCATAGTTTTCTTCTTGTTTTGCTTCTCTGACGTGGCACTAGTTTTGATGTAAACCCTTTAAACACAGGGATGCATCATGTGTAATTGGTGCTTTCCCTTACTGCAGTCAGTCACACACAGAGATGTGTCAAAGGGAACTTACCTCCACAAAAGGCCCGTAATTAGAACTGGTACAATGTGCTGCTGGGACACGGACGACGGCCTTCACAGGGTCTGCGTGTCATTATGTGGGTGGTAAGGCATTTTTAAAGAGATGTGATGAGGGCTAATGATGGTGCTTCCTCTTTAAGAGGGTGCCAGAAGCTCTTGTAAGCGCCAGCCTCTCGCAGCCCACTGGAGGGATCCGGGCATTGGGGCATGGCATGTCAAATTAAGCCCAACTTTTAGCCAAGGTCCTGACACAGATGGGAGTTCATTAATTCGATATGCTGCTGCTTGTCAGACCACTTTAAGTGATGGATCACTAAGGTGTTTGTAAAGACCACCAACCGGTTCCCAACTTTTCGCCCTTCACCACATATTAATGTGAAAGCAACAGCTTTTCACATCTCGTTAGAGAGCATCCCGGCAACTTTTTTGTCTCATATTTGACAAGTGCAGTGTTTTGTTAGTCATGTTTAGGCAGCAGGGGAGTCTGTTCCATTAGTTTGCCCGATTCAAACTAGTAGTTACTAACATAACAATATTGTGAAGCACAAGAGACTTGGCTCAGTTGATTTCAATAGAGCATGTTGTTAAGATAATTTTATGATATTCTCATAAGAAAGCAATGCAAAACAAATATATATATATGTATGTATGTATGTATGTGTATATATATATATATATATATATGTATGTATGTATGTGTGTGTGTGTATATATATATATATATATATATATATATACACACATTTTGGTATATAAACTGATAACTTGTGAGTTTGTGAGTGCTTTTGACTGATTCACTAAAAGAATCGGTTCATAAGAATCATCTGTTCTTGATGCAGATTCATTGTTATTTTAGTATCATTTCTATACTAGTATTAATTCATATTTTGAATTAACTTTTATTTTTGTATTTTCAGTTTTATCTTTAGTTGAAGTTTTAGTGGTTTTGTTATGTGCTTTTGTTTTATTAGTTTTTTGTTTCTGTTTGGCATTTATTTAAATTTTAGTTGTAGTAATTTTAGATCTTCAGACTTCAAAGTTTGAAGTTTTGAGATATTTAACTTATATTTTGTCTCATATGGCAACTAAGTATATTTTTTATTAAGGTTTTTGATTTTAAACTAATAACTTGTACGTGAATGCTTTTGACACATTAAAAGAACTTGTTCATAAGAGTCAACTGTTCATGAATCAGATTCAGTGATAGTTCAGTAATATTTTTTATAATACTTGTATTTATTAATATTTTGAATTAGCTTCTTAACTTAATTCTAATTTATTTCATTCAGTTGAAAGGGCTACTTTGTTTAATATTTTATAAAAAGTTTTTATTGAATATTTGTATTTATATTTTTGTTTTGTTTCAACGTCAGTTAAGTTTTGAATAACAATAAAAAATCCTTTATTTAATTAATCAATCAATCTTTACTTAATTTGTCCCTGTACTCTTTGTATTTATTTATTTATTTATTTATTGTCTTTTCCCCCATACAACCAGTAAAGATGCAATAGGACTTTGTGAGTGTTTGTGTTTATTAATTGTATTATTTTGCAGTACCTAGTATTTCATATCATCACATTTAATTTAAAAATAATTTATTTAGCCACACTGCTATAGATTCAGTTATGGTGCAGGACACACTGCAGTGTGGTTTTGATAATAATGATTTAATGAGGAGTTATTAAGCTTTTTAATGACAATCTTGTCCACTTTGGTTTGTAAGTTGTCCCCAGGCTCTGAGGAAGAGGAACACGAAGGACCCGTGTGTGAGAAGCTGGGACGCATCCAGTTCAGCGTGGGATACAGTTTTCAGGACTCCACACTGACAGTGAAAATCCTGAAGGGTCAGGATCTACCTGCGAAAGATTTCTCCGGCACGTCAGATCCATTCGTCAAACTCTACCTTCTGCCAGACAAGAAGCACAAACTTGAGACCAAGGTCAAAAGAAAGAACCTCAACCCTCACTGGAACGAGACCTTCCTATTTGAAGGTCAGTATGTTTTGATATCTCAGCTACATTATTATATGTTTAGAGTTTATTGGACTTTTGCAGTTCAAAGTTGGTTCCTCGCATGTAGCCAGACATCGCACTCGTTAAATCATGTTTATGTGTATATATGATTTAACTCACTTTCCTTTGAAAGGAAAAATTTGAATATTTTTTAAATAAGTCTTTTATAAAGGCATTTATTTGATCAAAAATACAGTAAAAACAGTAATATTGTAAAATGTTTTACTATTTAAAGGGGTCCTATTATGCTCTTTTACAAAGTCTTGATTTTGTTTTGGGGGTGTACTAGAACATGCTCCCATGATTGGTGGTTCGAAAAACGCATTATTTTTCACATAATTTACATTATTACAATACCTTTCTCCCCAGCCTGGCACAAACGGCTCGATTAGTTCCGGCTTTGATGAAGGTCCGCCTTCCGAAAAACAAAATGTGTTGTGATTGGTTAACTGTCCCAGTGCGTTGTGATTGGCAAACAGCTTAGACGGTGTTTCAGTACTGCCCCTCCCCTTGCTCGGTCTTTCAACAAAAACTTTTGGGCGAATCCGGCACTGTACTCCCTCATGTTGTGGAAGCTGTCCTCAGTAAAATGCGCAGCACACAATAGCAAATTGGGGTTATAATGCTCAGGGACAGAGTTAAAAAATAAATTGCAACCACTGTTTCCTGACATCATCCGCTTTCGGAAGCCCAAACAAAGACGTTTGGGCACGGAGGTGAAAAAAACTGCGTTTCAGGCGGTCGCGCACCGGACGAGAAGTGCAGCGTCGCGCCACATCTTTAAAATTCAAATACATTATTTTCTATGAGTGTAGGCACACCGGCGGTGCCTTTTGGCGTCTGTCCACGGCGCCCAGCTACGTCGTGTTATACTTGTAAGAATGCCGAAATTTTTAAGCTACAGCACAGCAGCTCTTCTTCTTCGTTTTCTCTGATGCACTAACTCTGCAGCAGCTCTTCTTCGTCGTCTCGTCTCATGCGCTCACTCAACCAAGCGTTCTAACCACAACCTCGCCCCTCCCCACCCCCCAGCCATTCTAATTTCTGTAGGCAGGAATTCTTTTTAATGATATTTTAATGGGCCGCTTTGTGATATCACAAAGCCCGGAAAACAAACGCTGTAGTCCAAACGAGCCGTTTGTTGTAGTTCTTGAAAAGGGATTTTTAAAAAACGAAATATCTCCCTTTGGAGTGGACTTTGAGATTTGTAACTTTCTAGATCTTTTTTATGCCCAAACATACACACTATACACTGACTAAAATGAAAAAAGTGAAAAAGCATAATATGGACCCCTTTAAAATAACTAATTTATATTTGTATACATTTTAAAATCTAATTTATTCCTGTGATGATAAAGTTGAATTTTCAGCATCATTACTCCAGTTTTCAGTGTCACATGATCCTTCAGAAATCATTCTAATATGCTGATTTGCTTCTCAAGAAACATTTCTGATTATTATCAATGTTGAAATCAGTTGTGCCGCTTAATATTTTTGTTGAAACCATGATATGTTGTTATAAGTTTAAAAGAACAGCATTTATTTAAAATCTTTTGTGATGTTATAAATACCTACTGTCACTTTTGATCAATTTATAACTGAAACTTTACTCTAAAGTATTAAATATTAATTATTTTAAAAGTATTACAGTATTAAACTTACCTTTGCACAATAGTATATAGATCAGATATGTATATGATTTTTATTTATTTAATTTCACTTCATTATGAACTGTCAGGTCAAAAGCATGTGGTTTTTACATCATTTTAACCCAACAAATGTAAATTAAATAAATCCTCAATTGTGTATTAGTTCTTCGTCACAAGTGCCCATATCAACCCAGCACCTTCTAAACAGGAAACATTTCCCAACGGAAACAAAAGTATGCAATTTTGTATGCAGTGTGCATCAAGCGGTCAATGAAGGGGGCCGGTCCAAAGTATTTTTGTACCCCATATTGAGCTGTAAATAATTTGAGTGAGCTAAAATGATCCTCCTCTCATCTCTCTCTCCCAGGGTTCCCGTTTGAGAAGGTGGTCCAGCGCACACTGTACCTGCAAGTGCTAGATTATGACCGTTTTAGCAGGAATGACCCTATAGGAGAGGTGTCCGTCCCCCTGAACAAGATCGATCTGGCCCACATGCAGACCTTCTGGAAGGAGCTGAAACCCTGCAGCGATGGCAGTGTGAGTGGATCTGTGTGTTTCCACTAAATTACAATTTCTGTCATTATGAAAGCTGAAGAGAGGAAGGAGCCAAAGACACCAAAGCAGGAGCAACAGACGCCAATAATAGTCAAAGAAAAGCGTCCAAAGAGATGAAGTGACTGAAAGTGGTTGGCTGGGGACAGGAACAATACAACTTTAATTGTGCAGTGGGTAGAGTACGACGTGCCTCAAGTAATGGTGCTGTCAAATGTTTTAGCCCTTTTACACAAGAAAAAGAGCATAAAGAGTTTTTGAGGTTCTCCAGGTAGGCTTTCTGGCATGAGGCATCCTAAAGATCTCCCATGGGTTCATTGATTTCAGCGTGAAAGTCCATCGCCCGTTCTGTGCTTAGTGTTTGAAGCTGTGGGGTTTGGACTGAAACGTAAGAGTTCATTGAAATGGTCTTGTGGTGTGACAAATGAATTGTTAAAAGTGCAAATATTACATGAAGTCACATTTAACATGAGGTGATTAGAACTGCATATGTGATCATTGTTGAAGGAATGGAAGAATTTTGTAGCAGACAATTTTAGCAAGCAACAAGCAATATATGGTTCAGATATACAGTATTACGATATATAGACAGATATATTAATTGGCTGACCTTTTACATTTTTTATTGTGTGTCGTATTTGCTATCATTAATTGGTTGTATATAAAATATATTTAATAATAATATTTATAATATGTATTTTTATTATATATGCACACACATAATAAATATTACTACTGAATATAATATAATGTACTAATTTTAATGTAAACAAGAAAATATACAAATGGAATAAAAATGAAAAAGAATTATTGAAAAAATTTAATTTTAGCTGTTGTGTGTCTTATTTGCCATCATTAAATTGTATGTGTATATATTATATATTTATTGATATCTATCTATCTATCTATCTATCTATATATATATATATATATATATATATATATATATATAAACATAATACATTTTAAATAAATAATATTGAAAAACACAGTACCAGAATAAATATTAAATACAATACAATTATATTGTAAAATAATTGTAATTATTTTACATAAAATATGTAAAAATAAAATATTTTTAAAAAAATTAATTAAAATGAAATAATAATAGAAATATGTTTCAACTAAATATTAGCATCAAACACTGAAAATCCTATAAAGGTCAACCACTGACTAGTTGAAATTTTTTTTATAATAATATGTGTTTGCTCCATTATTTCTCACAGAAAAAACTGAGGCCTCATATGAAGCAGCTTGCGTGACTGAGGTTTAAACAAATGAACAGGTCCAGTACTGACCTTACTGTGTTCTTATCTTCAGGGGAGTCGAGGAGACCTGCTCGTGACTCTGTGTTACAATCCCACTGCCAACACCATCACTGTGAGCATCATCAAGGCACGCAATCTCAAAGCCATGGACATCGGGGGAACATCCGGTATCAACATACACCCATAAAACCTCACAAATGAATCATTTAACTTCATGTTATAGTTATATTCCTGTAGTAGATCATCTTGTAGAACATCACACCATCATGGGTTCGATTCCCACAAGACACACTGTATACTGTATGTGTTTACCTTGAATGTTCTGTAAGTTATTTCACAAAGCATCTGCTAAGTGAATAAATGCAAATGTGATATAGTTAAATTCCGTGCACTGTGTGATTATGGGATTTCTGTGGAAATGTCCTTGTCAAAGTGCCATCTGCGCAGTAATCATCTCCAATGTAATTTAGAATTCATTGCAGGAATTCTGATTCCCTGGCCCTGAATCACTGTGGACTGTTCCCTGTTTGTGTGCGTTTCAGACCCCTACGTCAAAGTGTGGCTAATGAACAAAGATAAACGAGTGGAAAAGAAGAAGACAGTGGTGATGAAGAGGTGTTTGAACCCCGTGTTTAATGAGTCCTTCCCCTTTGATGTCCCCGCTCACGTCCTCAGAGAGACCACCATCGTCATCACAGTCATGGATAAGGACAGACTGAGCCGCAATGATGTCATAGGCAAGGTGTGATGTCACAAACTAGATAGAATTATTGGAATATTAGAAATCTTTTGTAACAATATAATCTAGCATTTAAATGTTTGGGGTCAGTGTGTGAGTGTGTAAAGAAATAAATACTTTTATCTGGCAAGGATATGTTAAATTGGTAAAGAATCATCAAATTATCCTGAAAAAAAAATGATCACAGGTTCCAAAAAACAGTATGCCTGTTTTTAACATTGATAATAAATCAGCATATTAGAATGATTTCTGAAGGATCATGTGACACTGAAGACTGGAGTAATGATGCTGATACAATAGAAAATGTTAAATTGTTTTAAATTTCACAATATTACTGTATTTTTCATCAGATAAATGCAACCTTCGTGAGCATAAGGCACTTCTATAAATCTTACTGATCCCAAACTTTTGAGATCATGAAGATGAATCAAACTTATTGTTTCAAACTTACCAATAGTATATACATTTACAGTATCCATATCTATATGTTGGTAAATAATGTTGTTTATTAAATATATGTAGTAAATACTGGTAAATTGGTAGCATATATACTAATTCATGGAAATTACTTGAATTTACTAAATCTAATGAAGTTTATCTAAAATACAAAATTGTAACTACATTTGAAAAAAATGGGTGCAAAAACCATTTTCACTAATTATAATAATTTCTAAATTGATTACAAAGAAATTACAAGTAACACTGAATAAAACAATATATATTTTTAGAAAGACTGAAATGTTATTTTCTTGTAAAACATACTCCAGTAATCTTGGTTTTACTTACAACTTCAAAAAATAATTTTTATAGTGTACAAAATGGTTATTAACTATAATGTGTTTTTTTTTTCAAGTTTATAGGTTTGTGGCTTTATTGGTAAATTACCACAATGGAAGCACAATCCTTATTTTTTTCCTTGTTCTTGTTTCTTCCACCTTCTTTCTTTTCATGCCATATTTCTAGATCTATCTCTCATGGAAGAGTGGCCCAGCAGAGGTAAAGCATTGGAAAGACATGATGAGTCATCCGCGCACTGCCGTTGCCCAATGGCACGCTCTCAAAGCTTGAAGGACCCGCCCACCAAAAGTAAACATCACCTTCAAAACCCTGTTGATATGCACAAGTTTAAACACGGGTACCAAAAGCCATCCAACTATCTTTCTTTCTCTTTCTCTCTCACTCTCCCTCTCTCTCTCTTCCTCCCTTCTCAATTTCTTTTTTTCCTGCAGTTTGTTTATGGAGACCCTTCCTTTATTCACTGCTTTTATTTTTTCCCACCAAAAAGAGGCTAAGCACTGCCAAGAAGACTGGGAGAGAAAGCCTTGCGTAACTGAGAGAGGTAAACAGACTCGTCTTCCTTGAGAAAAAAAGTTTGACAACTCGACTGTTCTCTGAACAGCTGGACCGCGGAACAGGGTGACTTCTATCATCGCTGAACTTAAAACGGCTGAAAACAATCTCCTGAACAGACCCTTCTATTGCCATGTTTGTGTCTCACCTCCCTCGCGCCGTCCCTCTGACCGTACGGAAAGATCCGGAAGGATCGCAACCACAGTGCAATACCTAGTTGAAGGAGGATGAACTTGTTGTGTGTTGGACTTCGTCACCTCTTGATGTTTTTCTTGGAACTGTGTAGAAATTCGCTGGAACTCTTCGTCGTCTGTATGTACTGTGGGTGCTGTTATGTGACAGAAAAAAGAGGTCTTGCTTTAAAAAAAAAAAGAACAACACGGAAAAACTTAAAAATTCAAACTCACTTTAATTGACTGGATCAGTTCAAGTGCGTATCTGTATGTACTGTGGGTGCTGTTATGTGACAGAAAAAAGAGGTCTTGCTTTAAAAAAAAAAGAACAACACGGAAAAACTTAAAAATTCAAACTCACTTTAATTGACTGGATCAGTTCAAGTGCGTAGGGGAAGTACGTTTGAGCAATTTTAGAACATTTCAACAAATAGGGACAAAATCTACGCAAGTACATAAATGCAAACATTTCTAGCCACGTTAGCTTTGATGAAACTCCTCTCAGCTAGCACATCTTTTCAAAGTGAATGTAGCCTTGTCACCTGACCTGAATACAGTGCGCTGATTCGCTAAAATGGACTTATCGGCTTCTGTTCAAAAACAACAAGGGCGCTTGTCGGCTTCTGCAGTAAAACGTGAGCTCGTGGTGCCTTGAAAGTGGACAAAACCGGCTTTTTTGACAAAACGCGTTTAGGGTTCAGATCGCGCTATATGTGGAGAATAATGCACGGCAATCAGCTCTTTTTTTTAAAGTGGTGTTTATCGGTTTTTGCAAATTAACTCTTCATATATAGGCCTATATAACTTTTTCCTTCAACTACTTACTAGTTACCAAGTTTAATTTGAAGCGGATATGTATATAGACTAAAAATGACAAAAACACACCAACATTACTAAACTAACTCAAATTAAAATATAAAAATAAAAACTGACTCAAAATAATAATAAAATCTAGATAGTCATGATGAAAGCAATCCGATTAAATGCATTTTCGACTACCTCTGTAAGAAGTTGAAAGCTCAAAATGTTTTATTAAATTATTCGTGTTAAATTAAAATATTTATTAAATCACAAAATGCATGTAATTTTATTATATTTATTTTTATTGTGATAATCAAAACTGAAAGATGATTTCGCCACATTATTCCTTTCTACAAATGTTTGTCTTGAAACTGTTATTTATTATTATTTTTCATATTAATACACATATATACACATATACTTACAGTATACTGAACCCAAAATATCAAATGGTTTTTAATAGGCCTGTCACGGTTACAACTTTTCATTGTGTGATATATTGCCCCAGAAATAATTGCGATAAGCGATATTATTGTCATATTTAAGACCATTTTATGCCACTGAATATATAATCATAATGTAACAGCATAATAATGCAAGAAGGCCTACACACTTCCAAATGACAACAAACTTTTAATTTAAGAATATTTAGATAATGGAAATTAAGTATCAAAATATAAGATACCTTAAAAAACCTGAATAAATAGTAAATAAACATTTTCTAACAAAAAGTGCACAGTAACAAGCACAAAGAACTTGTATGGAGATTTTTCCATCTACAGATTTTTCCCTGACCTTCTTTTCTCTGTAAATGAAGGGTGCACACTATTGCTGAAAAACACAATCACTACTTAGCAGTCAGATGTCCGTATGCACAAAGGCACAGATCCCTAAACAAGACCATATCTGCAGATGAAACTTTTTTTGTAGAAGCACTTTTTAAATTTGAACTAGCACCTCATGACTACATCACTTTATGTTTGAGAAGCTGCAAAAGACACAGGCGCAAGTGCAATGTACAAAACATGGTGACATTAATTTTTAAGTAAATATAATGGCCGATATATTGTGTCACCAAAAATTATTGAGGTCATATTCATATATTGCGCGATAAGTCGATATATTGATTATTGCGACAGGCCTAGTTTTTAATTGGCTGTGGTTGTGTCTCGTCACTTTGCATTTTCTCTGTCAATGAAGATAAGTTGTTCTTCCAATGTTTTGACAGTACTGCTTTTGCAGCCTCTAAATCGCAGGCCTCTAAATCGCAGTGAGTTTTACGATGCACTAATGAAGCGACATGCTTTGTTTTGTCCCATCTAGTTGTGTTTTTGAAAGTGGAAAAGCTCTAAATATTGTAGATCCCATTTACAACAGTGTAGCATCATCCCATTGTAATTAGGTCAACAAAAATGCATCTTAACACCAAGTGTAAACAGGACCTCAGTAACACAGTGCAAAAACACGCAGCATCCGTAGTGTTACGACAAGAGGCACTATGGTCAGTTTCCTGTTTCACATGCGGTTTATTGACGCAAACATCTGATGCTTATTACTGCTACAGAACCCAGCATAAGTATATATATCAGGACGTCGTGCTTGCAATGCTTTTACCAAAGCATTTGTCTACTTGTGTAGAGTACTGTACTGATTCTTCTTTCAAAGCGAAGCATGATAGACAAGATAGGAGTGAGTGTTTGAAGCCTGTGTGTCGGCAGATAGAAGCAGAACCACAGAAATCCTTTTATCTAAACTAGCATTCCTCATGTAACGTACACATCTTGCAGAGGATTGCATCAACCACTTAACCAGTATGCAATGACACTGCCAATGTGAGTTAAACGCTGCCAAAACGCACTTCCTTTCTTTTCATTTTCAAAAGGGCTGATGAAGTTCTTAGTGTCCCTCCAAAATAAGACGTGCAATTTAGAAGTTAACTAAAGAAAAAGAGCAGAAGCAAGAAAATATAACGCAAGTCATGTGATTGTTTGTGCGTCTTTGGCTTAGTGTGTGTGTGTGTGTGTGTGTGTGTTTGTGTGCGTCTGTCGCTGTCTGTATTTGTGTATGTGTTGAGGATTTGGATTACAGCGGTCATTCGATTGATTCCTTATCGTTCTTACACTGCCAATGTGAGTTAAACGCTGCCAAAACGCACTTCCTTTCTTTTCATTTTCAAAAGGGCTGAAGAAGTTCTTAGTGTCCCTCCAAAATAAGACGTGCAATTTAGAAGTTAACTAAAGAAAAAGAGCAGAAGCAAGAAAATATAACGCAAGTCATGTGATTGTTTGTGCGTCTTTGGCTTAGTGTGTGTGTGTGTGTGTGTGTGTTTGTGTGCGTCTGTCGCTGTCTGTATTTGTGTATGTGTTGAGGATTTGGATTACAGCGGTCATTCGATTGATTCCTTATCGTGCTAATGCTGCCTTCAAGTCTTCCTGCGAAATACAACATGATTTTAGTTGAAATAAAAGAGTCATAAAATTAACTTCAGTAAGTGTTTGCGACAAAATAAAATACAAATACCTGGATTTCCACACATCGACATTTTTAAGTGAAATGTGGGGTATTACATTCAATTCCTGAATGAAAACAGCAAGAAAATGGCATTAAAAGCATATAAGCTCACTTGAGGAGGATAGATTTTTTATATGGTAAAATTATGGAAATTACTAACATTTGCTAAATATATTAGATCCACATCAGAAAATTAATCTAGTATTCATTTTAATTAATTTTATATGTAATTTTTTATATATTAACAGTATATATAATTAATTTTTAATATATGTATTACATTAAAGAAAGCAGCTCTATAAAATAATATGAATATTGCAATATTCACAATTGTTGTTTTTATTTATTTATTTTTTATTGCACAAGTTAACTTGGATGAAAATGTGTATTGATGCTTTAGAGTAGGGTTTCACAAAATAGGGTTCGTAAGTTAATTAAAAGCTAATAATTAATTAAATGTAAAATTCAAATATATACATATTTTAAAAATTAAAAAATAAATATATATAGAGAGAGAGAGAGATAGGTATTTGTTTACCTGTCTATCATGTGACCATCCTATATCACAAAACAGGGAACATTTGAATATATTTTTCAATTGCTGATTATTTGAATGTTTTCTCCTAAAATCTCAGGGGTATTTTAAGAACACATTTTAGGTCAAAGATGTTCAGCTGACAAAAATATTTCTAAACGTCCTGCTTTAGAGAATAATGGGAAATGTAATTAAGTTGCACAAACCTGTCAGCTCATAAAACGGTTAAATGAGTATTCATTTGTAATACGCTTTTTGGTTATTTTTCATAAACAGTACACAAAACGCATACAAACCGAATTGTACCATCAACATTCACAATTAGAGCTTATTATGATAGCAATTAGCTTCTGGCAGAATTCTTGAATCAACATGCCCTCAACTCACAAAGTCGGTGCTCAATGAAAATAATTACGCTAGTTGTGACATTGCGATGCTGTTCATAAGGTCTCATCTGGTAAACACGATCATTCCGGCATGACTTGAAGGCAGCATTAGGATGAGTTATAAATGGCAGGTCTGCAGGATATAATAGCAATACTCTCACATTTTGCTTTTCGAATAACATTTTGTATGCTGCGTTTGCTTACAATTTCTGTCACCTCTTAATGTGTTGCTTACGTAACAGAGAAAAGGCAGATATAGAAAGGGAAGAATTCAAATTACCATGTCAACCGTTTAATTAGGAATATTACACTATAATATACTTATTATGACAGACGACAAAACTTCTTACTTGAAAACATAAGGTAATGTACTGTAGATAAGCAATATTTCATGTAAGGGTTAACTTCAGGGTTAGGACATCCGTTCATACAAACACACACGCAGTGCTTCAGGAAGTGAAACATCCATCACCTTTCTCTCCTCCATATGCCAGAGCCCACGTTAGACGGGAATATCACTGCCAGACGTTTCTCGCAGCCTGTCCTCCCCCCGACTAACACGCTGTGACAGACGCGTCCTCAAAGACACAGAGAAAGTGTGGGAGGCAAGAGTTTAAAGGCCAAAAAACAGACCAAAGTGAGAGCAAGACCTAAAAAAAAACTAAGTGCAAACAGAAGATGGATGAAAATTAGTGTGGATTTGTGCATTTGGACTTGTAAGCAGGACAGTCGCATGAATTCATGGTTAAATTTGTGACTCGATAAAGCATCAAACGATGAAAGTTTTCTGTTACTTGTCTGAATTTTTGTCACCTGTTTTGTATTCTTTTATATTGAGTAGCCCCAACCACAGTGCAATCTCATTGGTTCAAATTCAGCCTCATGTAACTTTTTATTTAAAGAATGTTCTGGATCACAAAAAAAGTTCATGTCTGTTTACAGCATTTGTGGCATAATGTCCAGCTTTTCAATGGAAATAAATTAAATGTAAAATTCAAATATATACATATTTTAAAAATTAAAAAATAAATATATATAGAGAGAGAGAGAGATAGGTATTTGTTTACCTGTCTATCATGTGACCATCCTATATCACAAAACAGGGAACATTTGAATATATTTTTCAATTGCTGATTATTTGAATGTTTTCTCCTAAAATCTCAGGGGTATTTTAAGAACACATTTTAGGTCAAAGATGTTCAGCTGACAAAAATATTTCTAAACGTCCTGCTTTAGAGAATAATGGGAAATGTAATTAAGTTGCACAAACCTGTCAGCTCATAAAACGGTTAAATGAGTATTCATTTGTAATACGCTTTTTGGTTATTTTTCATAAACAGTACACAAAACGCATACAAACCGAATTGTACCATCAACATTCACAATTAGAGCTTATTATGATAGCAATTAGCTTCTGGCAGAATTCTTGAATCAACATGCCCTCAACTCACAAAGTCGGTGCTCAATGAAAATAATTACGCTAGTTGTGACATTGCGATGCTGTTCATAAGGTCTCATCTGGTAAACACGATCATTCCGGCATGACTTGAAGGCAGCATTAGGATGAGTTATAAATGGCAGGTCTGCAGGATATAATAGCAATACTCTCACATTTTGCTTTTCGAATAACATTTTGTATGCTGCGTTTGCTTACAATTTCTGTCACCTCTTAATGTGTTGCTTACGTAACAGAGAAAAGGCAGATATAGAAAGGGAAGAATTCAAATTACCATGTCAACCGTTTAATTAGGAATATTACACTATAATATACTTATTATGACAGACGACAAAACTTCTTACTTGAAAACATAAGGTAATGTACTGTAGATAAGCAATATTTCATGTAAGGGTTAACTTCAGGGTTAGGACATCCGTTCATACAAACACACACGCAGTGTTTCAGGAAGTGAAACATCCATCACCTTTCTCTCCTCCATATGCCAGAGCCCACGTTAGACGGGAATATCACTGCCAGACGTTTCTCGCAGCCTGTCCTCCCCCCGTCTAACACGCTGTGACAGACGCGTCCTCAAAGACACAGAGAAAAATTAAAAAAAAAAAAAAAACATTGTTCGGTTTAAGAAATTATGTATGAGTGTGTGTGTTCTGACTCAACAAAATAAGAGAATTGTTGCAATGTTGCACCACCTTTTTTGCCGTAAATTGACTCTTGAGTTTTTCTGATTCATTTACAATGATCCAAATTGTAACCCTTCAACAGTGCTACCAGCATCCGAAATGAATCAGAGTTTTCGTCTGTCTTTTGTTGAAAGAGAATGAAGTTGAAACTAATAAACAGAAATTGGTGGAAAACACATATCCTCTTTTAGTTTGTGAGGAATGGCTTTCATCTCATGACGGTCATCCAGGGCACTACACCTGTCCTCGCTGACGCACATCAGGAGTAGAAAATACTTAAAAAATAAATATGGATGCACCCAGAGGAAAGCTTTATTGCATTTTCGCTCTTTCATAACTCAGGGAACATAATGGAGATTGAAATTGATGCTATTACTTTCTTAATACAGTTCCTGCACAATTTATCTGTGCAAATTATTCCAAATAAGAAAGGGTCTTCATAACGTTTTATCAAAATGAAATAACTTTGCACCTAAAACAACTTTTACTTTCAGCTGACGTCCAAAATGCTTTGTTTTAAACTTCTCCTCTTCAACCATCTGACACCATTCTGGTATTTAAAGGGATAGTTCACCCAAAAATTAAAATTACCCCATGATTTATTCACCCTCAAGCCATCCTAGGTGTATATAACTTTCTTCTTTCAGACAAATATCGGAGTTATAGCTAAAAAAAAATGTCCTGGCTCTTCCAAGCTTTATAATGGCAGTGAATGGGTGTTGAGATTCTGAAGTCCAAAAAAGTGCATCCATCCATCACAAAAAGAGCTCCACATGGCTCTAGAGGTTTAATAAAGGCCTTCTGAAGCAAATCAGTGTGTTTGTGTAAGAAAAATATCCATATTTAAACTTTATAAACCTCAGTCTCTAGCTTCCGCTAACTGTTGTATGCGCGTTCACGAGAGTGGTGTTCCAGTGGATGTGACGAACTCGGAAGCGCAGAGGAGAGAGCAAAGCAAAACAATGGTCACAAAAACTTAGTTCTCGCAAGACTAGCATATTCTGCACCGAAGCTTACGCTAAGCCTACGTCATCCGCTGGAACGTACGACAGTTAGACAGATAGAGATTACGGTTTAAAGGTTTTAAATATGGATATTTTTCTAACACAAATGCATCACTTCAGGAGGCCTTTATTAACCCCCGGAGGTGTGTGGAGTATTTTTGTGATGGATTGATGCACTTTATTGGACTTCAAATTATTGAGATAAAATGGGTTGCAAAATAGATGGGAAGATCCTACAATTTGTTAAGACTGTATTTGGAAATTTGTCACTTTATGGAAGTAAAATGGGTTGTGAAAATGCTGAGTGGACAGATAAAAATATAGTTTAATCATACATTTTGTAAATATTTCGTTTTTTTATTTGGAATTTTTTCAAATTATGGAAGTAAAATGGCTGCGAAATCAATTGGGGATGAATAAATTCAAATTCCAACCTTCATCTTGTGAATATTTAGTTGTTTAGTAATAAAAGCAATAAAATCACAGATTAACCCCTGTAAATGATGAAAGTAGTCTACACCCCCATGAGAAATAATTACTGTCCAAACTGGACTATTGACTGTCTAAGATGTTTATCCTAAAATGTCTTGAAAGTAAAAGCTGGCACAAATGAGACAACAACTGACAGAGTGAAGCTCCGATAATTTGCTCTTGGAAGACTTTAATGAGAAATGTTTGAGTTTGTATTGAGATATTTGGTATCTTGGCAAATCTGAGCACAGCCTGAGATTTTGCGGTCTCAAAGACACACGTGAGATTGCTGGAGTCATTTTCTCAGGAGACAAATCAAAGATGCAATAAATATTTCCATTTGATCTCATTGTCTAGGAAAAATTATTGAAATCAGATGATTTTGTTCATGAGAAGAACCCATTGTACATCCAAAGCTGATATACAGTATTTCCTAGAAAGTTAGGTTTTAGATCATGGAAACTGGGTGTCCGTAACAGAATGGAGACAAGTAATTAGAGAAAAGGAGTTGAAAAGTAAGAACAATTCATCAAATAAAAAATAAAAGTCATTTTTAGAGGTGATCAAGTGCGTGTTATTCCAAAGATATTCTTTCTTTCTGTGGAATAACGTGCACTGATGAATTATGCTCAATAAGATCAGGAACGTCTTGTCCATTTTGATTTCATGTTGATTTTAGGTATTGCACATGGAGAGGCAACCCTGGCTTTGCCATGTGACCACTCACATCTGACTCTGTTGTGTGTTTAATGAGCACTAGAGGAACATTAACGCAGTTTACTCCAGCAAACCAAGCAAAGAGTGTTGCATATTTGTGGATAGAGAGAAATAGAGGAGCAATTTTGAGCGAGACGAGGGCAAACGATGAAATACACGGCTGTCACGACTCAAACACAGACCACGCACATGCTCGCCACGGTGGAGGATGACAGGAACATGTCAGAGAGATGTGTGGGCGAACCGCTGATCCACACACCAAACAAGCTGTAGGCAAACACATAAATCTGCCACGTGCTTTCAACACTATTACCCTTAAATCCACAGGTGTGTGTGTGTGTGTTTAGGAAAAAGGAAATGCAGATTGTGTACACAAAAACAAAGGAGAAGTTTTGCGAAGTGATCAAGGCAGTCAATCACTGGTGCAAGAAACACAATTGCATAATGGTTTCTCCATGGATACTGAACATTTATGTAAAGAGTTTGCGCACAAGATGCTGGTTAGTGCAGAAGCTGTTTTTAACTTGAGTAGACGCCCACCAGCTGATGTCTAGAGCTCCGTGAAGAGGGCTGCCAGAAACCTTGGAGACGCTGTTAAGATCAGAAGTAGTTAGTTAGTTATTATTGCTCATATGTGGGTTTAGTGAGTTGAACAAACTTCTAACTGGATATTTCATGTAAATAAAAATAAGCATTCTGTCATCATTTACTCACCCTCATGTTCTTCCAAACTTGTATGACTTTCTTCCTTCCTTCTAAATTAAAGGGGTCATATGATGCGATTTGAGTTTTTCCTCTCTTTGGAGTGTTACAAGCTCTTGTTACATAAAGAAGATCTGTGAAGTTGCAAAGACTAAAGTCTCAAATCCAAAGAGATATTCTTTATAAAAGTTAAGAGTCAGCCACACCTACCTAAAACGGCTCGTTCTAACACACCCCCACATATCTACATCACTATGTGGGAAGATTTGCATAACGCCGCCCAAATGTTCACGCAAAGAAAGAAGGCGTAACTTTTATTTTCACTGTAGTATTGTTGTTGCCGCTGCCGACATGTCGTGAAGGCACTGTGTGCTTCGTTGTGAAAGCGAAACTACTTTCTTTGGCCTTCCAAAAGAGGATGATATCGCGTCGTCTTGCCTGGAGCTGATGTTGTGAAAGCGAAACTACTTTGTTTGGCCTTCCAAAAGAGGATGATATCGCGTCGTCTTGCCTGAGCTGATCAGTGCTGGTCGCTGAGGAAATACAACAACTTCATGCTGTCGATCGCCGGATCGGCTTTCACCGTGGACGAAGCGGAGTCCAGCCTGGGGTCGTCACATGTGGTTGCCACAGGCATCACAATATGGTAAGGGACGTAACATTTCCGTCACACGCTTGAGGTATTCGGCCAATCACAACGCACTGGATAGCTGGCCAATCAGAGCACACCTCGCTTTTCAGACCGATGAGCTTTGTAAAAATAATGTACAGTATGTGGAAAATAATGTGTTTTTTTAACCTTAAACTGCATAAACACATTTCATTACACAAAATAATGTTCTTTTTAGCAGCATCATATGACCCCTTCAAGAAGATATTTTGAGAAATGTTTTTGTCCTTACAATGAAAGTCAATGGGGTCCAATGTTGTTTGACCCCAACATTCTTTAAAATATCTTCTTTTACATTGAGTATAAGAAAATAAGACACAGTAAGATTTTGGAATAATTGTAATTTTTGGGTAAACTTTATTATAATACTTTTAAGCATTAAGTATTACTTCAAATCGTGTGCTATTACTTTTCAAAGTGATTGGATCAGTTTTATTCTAGTATTATTTTAATGTTTATAAATTTTTAATTTTTAAATTTAAATTTTAGTTTATGCTGTAGTAACTTTTTTGTGATTTTGTCTTTTGTGTGATTTTAATATTTCTAGTTTTCATTTATTTTTATTTTTTTAGTAATTTTAGTACTTCCACTTAAACATATTTTAGTTGCAACATTTCTCATTTTTTTTGTTTGTCATCTAATATTTGTATTTTATTTCATCTTTATTTCAGATAACAAAAAATATTTTTAATAGTTTTAGTTTAACAAGCAACACGATCTGATAAACCAACTGAAAAAAAAACCTTCTGTATACATTTTTGGTTTGTTTTTTATTTGATTGATTGATTGATTGATTGATTGATTGATTGATTGATTGATTGATTGATTGATTGCCTATTAAAATGCTTTGTGGGTCGAAAATTGTCAGCAACTAGCAATACTGTAAAAAATTATATGATCAGTAAGTCATCACATATCAGTAGAAATGACTTGTACAGCCAATTTGACTATACTTATAAAAAAATTCACTTAAGTTTTTAAGTTGAAATAGGTGGACATTTTGGGAGTGTGTTCTACAATGATGCAAACTTCTCAAATTTCTACTTAACATTTGAATCCCAAACTTGTCCTCACATGATTTGTGGATTTCCAAAGTATACAAGTTTTACAGAAAAGTTAGTTTGTCAACATGCAATTTCCATCCTAAAATAACAGCATTACAGAGTCTCAGAAGTACAACTTCACATGAAACACTTCTCCTCATGCGGTTCTCTAACAAGAACAATCACCTCAGTCATCCACATCACACAGCCATCAGTATGTTCTTGCGATGACTGGCACTTCAGCAGCAGGTCTCACAGGTAATGCCGGTACCTCAACACATCATGATTGAAAGCAATTCACATTAACTCAAACTTCAAACAGAGATCTTTATTTTGCCTATAGTTGACGTCATTGGTCTGCAGTAGGAGGAAGCATCAGTCATCTTTGTGCAAAGTCAAATGAAACTCATCCATTCTTTTTCACATGTCTAAACTATTAATTCATCATTTTACTGACAGTGAGATCAATAATGTTGGTTCTCTATTTTTACTTAACTAATTAGATTGTAATTTATTATACCTTTTTGATATTCTTTAATTTGCATTTAAGTCTAATTAAATATGGCATCTAGCCTGATTCCGTGTTATTTTAGTATCATAAACTAGTTTTAATTAATATTTGTATTTTTTGCATTTTATTTTTCCATTACATTTTATATTTTCCATTTAATTTTAATTTGACTAATTATATTGTGTTTTCGCCATTTTCATTAGTAATTTTCTATGTATCTATATAGTTTTTATGCATTATTTCAGATTTATTTTTATTTTTTCCATTTTATTTTAATTTTAGTAATTTTGTTGTGTTTTTCTTTTGTCATTTTTTAATATATCTATATCGTTTTTATTCATCTTTATTTCAGTTTTAGTTTTATTTATTTTTATCATTGTTATTTTAGTACATCAACAAAATAAAAATGAGAAATGTTCACCTGGCAACTATATATAGCTGAAATAAGTTTAACATATGTTTATTTCAATGAAATTTTTTATGGTTATTTAAATTGGCTGTACAAGCCATTTCTACTGATATGTCATGACTTACTGATCATATAATTTTTTACAGTATTGCTAGTTGCTCACAATTTTCATACCACAAAGCATCTTAACAGGCAAAAAAAAAACTGTATACACAAGGGTTTTTTCAAAATAGTTTTATCAGATCCTGTGCTGCTTGTAAAACTACAAATATTTTTTTAAGCTTTAGCTGAAATAAGGTTAAAATATGTTTATTTCAATTGAATTTTTTAATGGTTTTAGTTTACATTAAATATAATGCCTTGCACATGCCTTGATTAATCTCCATACAGAGGCATGGTATTACTCAAAGCTGCAGTCTGTAAGTTTTGCCTCTTTGTCGCCATCTCTGTTTGAAAACCTGGAATTGCAGCTGTGTGCGGAATGATCTAGCTTGCATGGGTTGTGAGTCGGCACGGCTCCAGCGCAGATGAATCTAATGTTCTGAAGAGTATGTGTGGCAGTCAGTCACAATCACAGATTCTAGCCTACGTCTTGGAATATGACCAAAATAAGAATTTTCACCGTATATTGCCATCTGAACAAGTAAGTAACAAGTCTATAGGATTAGATCTCTGCCACAATTCGGCGCGCGAAAAAATCATATTTTGAGTTTTTGTGGAGAAGATGTTCGTTTCGGAAAGAAAAAATATTTAGAGCGCACTGAAATCAATTTTGCATTTAAAATAAGTTTTTGGATGTGTGCAATCCTTCTCTATTGTGCGTGCAACGTTTCACTAGCTTACTCACCTGATGTCTGCCCTCAGTGCTCTCTAAATGCCGACGGCTGGCTTGCTCAACACAACCCGGCCTTACAAAATGCCATAATTCCGGCCAATCAGAGACGAGGCTGCTAAATTCTGATTGGCTGCCTTGACAACCAGTCACAACATTCCTTGCATTGCTGATGACAGCGGAAGAGGGAAAAGTCTTCAAGTATTTTACTACACTTCAGTATGCAGTATGTGATTCTTATTAAGTAGGGGTCATTTTCTGATTCTATACAAGTCTCTAAGAACCTGACACCTTGTACTTCTTGAGACTCCAGGTAGGTTGCAGTTCTGGTGATTGCAGATCTGGAAAATTGTGGCGCTGGAGACTAAATGGTTCCTGGTGATTTCACACTTAATTCTTCAACTTAATTCCTAATTCTTTTGCTGTTAACATGCATCTTTTCTTCTCCACGTGTTTTTGACTGACCCACTGAGAATTTTGCTGTCCGATGGTTATGCATTAACTTTGCAATTTCTAGTGTTGTATTAGTTTTGAATATTTTAATACTTTTTGACTTTCAGTCTGAGTTAAATCTCTCTTTTTTTGGCTCATTTTATCTGTAAAAGAAAATCTGCTTAATAATTATGCACACCTGAATATAAGACATTTTTCACTTCCAGCCTTCATGAATAATTAAATATCAATTATAAATGATTAAATACAAGATTAATAGCAGTTATTAAGATTGATGTCATTTGGAATTGGTAAAATGTGCTTGGAAAAAATATGATCAGAATATCAACTTGCATAATAATTATGCATGCACTGTATTTTTCCTCCTCTGCTGTCCAGGAATGTTGTTATTAGTTGTCAAGGCAGCCAATCAGAATTTAGCAGCCTCGTCTCTGATTGGCTGGAATTATGGCATATTGTAACGCTGGGTTGTGTTGAGCAAGGGAGCCGTTGGCATTTAGAGAGCACTGAGGGCAGGCATCAGGTGAGCAAGCTAGTGAAACGTTGCATGCACAAAAGAGGTCTGCACAAATCCAAAAACTTATTTTAAATGCAAAATTGATTTTCGTGTGCTCGAAATACTTTCTTCTTTGCGAGACAATAATTTTCTCCACAAAACTCAGATCGTGAGTGTGCAAAACGCACTTTTGAGAATTGTGGCAGAGATGTAATCCCTGTGTAGTCCCAAAGTCTGCCACGTTTGTTCTGACCAACTGAGGAAAAAAGCATTACCATAAACCACGCTACCAATGGTGATTAAATCTAAAGATCGGTTAGCTCATATCACATCAAACCATGCAAATGATTATTATTCTTATAGTTTATTCTCAAATGATTAATGTTAACAACATCAGCATTGGTGACTATGAGTATAGTGTGTATTAGCATGTAGATTTCAATTTCTGCACAGTCTAATCTAATTGTCATACCATTCGAATTTCATATTAAGAAATTCTTTTAACCCAAAAAGCAAATGATGCTCCCTTCGAACTGGTTTTCTTTAAAATACAAATCTTTGTAATCCCAGGCTATCTGTAATCAGAAGCACATTTATAACCAGAATATAATTTAATTTCATTCACATGTGTTTCATAAACACATAATCCTTTCTGGATTACAATCCGCCATCAAAATGATACATTTAATTATTCTGGCTGCTGTGAGAAAAGGCTATAAACAATCATCCACCTGCAGGATCCTCACATGCGATAGCGTAGTAGCTGGGACAACTTCTTTATGTTTACAGAAGTGACGTAATGGCACAGCAGCATACTCGAATTTCCCGCGAAAACCACCCGTAAAACTCAAATTAGAAAACATTATTATAAGCTAACCTTTGTGAATCTGGCTAAAGTAATAGTTTTGAACACTGGCTGGTTATGTACTTGCTCAAATATTGATTTCGGATCATTTTTAACCAAAAAAAGTTACGGACTGCAGCTTTAAATATATAATAATTAATCTATACCATGCCAGTGTTATTTTATTATCATTGATATTCTATTATATTTTTGTTAATATTTAGAAATTGATTTTATGTTTATATTTCCTGTTTTCACTCATTTTAGTAAATATTTTGTGATTTCGTTGTGTGTTTTTAGTCTTTTGTACATATTAGTTTGAGTTTGTGTATGTGTTTGTGTGTGTTTCTTTCAGTTTTACAGTTTTACTAATTTCAGTTTGACTTATTTTAGTACTTTGTTAAATGTGCAAAATGAAAATGAGAAATATTGCCTGTCCAACTATAGCTGAAATAAAATAGGTTTATTTATTTATATATTTTTTAAGATTGTATTTTATTTCAGTTAACGTTTCTTTTGTTTGAAGTTTTTAATTCTTTTATGGTTTTAGTTTTATTTAGTGATATTAACCCTGTACCACGCACATTATACAATGGAAAAAGTATGACGAATTTTTGTTCCTAAAATGATGTTTTTTAATGCAGCTCTCAGAACATGGTGAATATTTCTGCAAAAACCTACACAGTACCTTCAGATAACACTCTTATGTGCGTGTTTTTGTAGTGTTGGTGGGTTGGGCTGCAGTGTAGATGTCTTCAGTGGTTATATGTGGACGTGTTACGCAGCAGCTCTGGCCGGCTCCATTTCTCCTCATCTCCATAGAGACAGATGGCAGAGGTCAGTGAGATCACACAGCAGGCCCTTTCAATGCTATATAAAGGCAGAGCTCACCTGTGAGCCAGGTATCACACAGTCTCTCTGTCTGAGAGGTGTGTGTGTGTAGGTGAATGCATACCAGCTACCAGCCTCTCGCAAAAGTATATTTGAATGTGTCCTTTATAAAACAAGGTCTCAGATGTTTTTCACAGTGAAAGCAGGTCAAGCAAACTCTAAACTATACACTTATAATCAAAAACCACTGACTAGATGAAAGACACTGAGTAAAATGAAGCCATGCAGCTGTCCTTATACTTATACTGAATCTCATTGATGTTTTTCCTTGTATGTTCATGTGGTAAATCACACTTCTACTGTTATTTCTGCATTTACCATGGTTAGTTTTTAAATTCAGCCTATGTCATATTAACAATGATGCATATTATTAGACTTATGCAGTTTATGGTGATATAGTTTAAAGGTTTGATTTTTGTTTACAAGTATACAATTAACAATGTACTGTGTCCACTTGATGTACAGTGTAAAACCAAACTAAGAACCACTGGTATAGTAATAATAATAATGATCTTTATTTTATAGTGCCTTTAAATGTTAAGTTACACTTTATTTTAAGGTGTCCTTGTTACAGTGTAATTATATATTTAAGTACCATGTAATATTAATTAACTACATGTACTTACTATATGGTTAGGGTTGGGATTAGGGTTTGGCTTAGGGTTACTTGCATGTAATTGTGCATAATTAATTGTTATTATAAAAGTAAGTACATGTAACGTGTAACAAAGACACCTTAAAATAAAGTGTTACCAAATGTTACATATACAGCTGCTGTCGGTGTCCTTAATGTTAATCCAAAAAATTAAAATAGAGAAAATCACTCACTGCTCTTTACTGAATTACTTTGTAGTTTTAACCAGAATTAATCTATATTTAAAATTATACAGTGAAGACTATGCAATGATATTTGACATTTGATAATTGGGTTTCTGTACCTGGACACCTAGGCCTACAAACTTGAAAAAGACTTCCAATTTCTATCTTTGTTCTATTTATTTATTTGTGCTATTTACACAATTTCAAACAGTGCACACGGGCGTAGGCGCCAATTTTTGTTTCTGCCGGTGAGTGAACTCTCTGAAGGATCATGTGACACAAGACTGGAGTAATGATGCTGAAAATTCAGCTTTGCATCACAGGAATTAATTAAGTTTTAAAGTATATTCATATAGAAATGCGTTATTTTAAATTGTAATAACATTTTACTATTTTACTGTATTTTTAAATGCAGCCTTGATGAGCATTGGTGAAGACAACTATACGTTTGCCTTTGACATTCTGCACTTTTTTCTCTCATTTTTCTTTGTATATTTTTCCCTTCTTCCTCTACCATGTCCTCTTCCTATTCTGTGGCTTTATATGGCTTGGCAACAGTTATAGCAGTTCCTTTCTAAAGCTATATGACAATTTCACCCTCCCTTCATATTCCTGTCCAGGATTTAGGGTGATGTGCAGAGCATGCATTATCTCAAAATAACAGTTAGACAGTGAACTTTTTACATTTTCTGTAAAACAATATGGCTGTTGCTTGCCTATATTGTCAGTGCTAAGGCATTGTGCTTTTTTTATTGCTAGGTGTTCAGAGTCGGGCTGCATCCAAAATCGCATACTTGCCTACTACGTATATAGTAGGTGAAAAAGAGTACTATATAGTAGGTGAAAACAGAGTAGCCTATGTGACAAAAGAAGTATGTCCGAATTCACAGTACTCATAAAAGAGTAGGCACTTCACTATCCCATGAGGTAACAGGAGAGGATTTGTGAATGGCAGCGAAGCGACACTGCAGGTCACGTGACAATGAAATCATGGCGAATGTACTACGTCCAGATTACATTTATACTACACACATTCATAATATACATACTGGTTCGCAAACCAGGTTCCCGTTTGCCATTCCAGAAACATAGCTTGTCACGTGACCTGCAGTGTCTCATTTAGAAGGCTCCTCTGTAGGATGCATGTACGAAGTGTCCTCAACCTAGAATTAAACGAGACGGCCTTCTTAGGACAGGCGGAAAAAGAAACCGGAAGTATCACGTTGCTATGCCAACACATTTAGAGCATCGTTACGCTCTCACACTACTTAAATGTAGGAAAATTATTTCTAAATTTGGAAAGTAATTAAAAAAAAAAACTTTTATTTTGTTCAATGTTTGAGGAGCTGCAGCGTACCTACAGCAGGCATCTATTAGAGAAAAAAGGAGGAGGATATTAATAACAAAGTTTATCTGTTTTTACCGAGGTGATTTAAGGTAAGTTGTAAACACCACATCTGTGCTTGTGTGTACGTTACATCTGCCGGCGCCGGCATTTTTCAAATTAACATAAATTGTGGGTTATCTGTAGCAGCGAAGGATACACCTCATGCATCCTCCGAAATCCTGTGAAAGAAGGTCGCATTCGGAGTGTCCTACTTGCTTTTCTGAAATGAGACAGCCTCGATGACATATGCAGCCTTCGAATGCGACCCCCGGAGGGGTCTTTAGACACAGCTAAAGACTCCATTAGTCAAAATACTTGGATGCGTTTCAACAGGGAGGAACTGCATTAGTCGCTGCGGCTGCAGTGCACATCGCTTTACACTCATCTCATTAGCAAGGAAAAGTCTGCCATCTTCTGGTAGATATAGTTCAAAATACACGTTAGACTTTGATCCAATCCCAAAACATAGTTGGATGGAGATTTTAAAAAATCTAACTATCTATATCTAACAGTATATATTGTGTATGTTATCTATCTATCTATCTATGTGTCTGTATGCCATTGCATTAATGAAAAACAAAATGAAATGAAATCGCTACAAACATTTTTAAATGTGACAAATAAATATATGAGATCATATTTTTGACCAGCAACAACCACATTCTTGTCTGAAGTGACCCTTTCAGATCTCACCAGGTCTCTTTTGTGCATAAAGCCCTTTTAAATCTTGAATTCAAGGGTCTCTCATCTTGTGTATGGACAAATCAATGTCAATTATTTTAAATTAGAACTACATAAATAGAGGTAATCAGTCTGTTCTATTCAGCGATATTAAACCTCAATGGTGCATTAGCACAACCTTGTGCATGAGCTTTGAATACACCCTAATTTGTTGTAAACTGAGCTACTTAAAGGGGTCATATGATGCTATTTCAATTTTTCCTTTCTCTTTGGAGTGTTACAAGCTCTTGGTGCATAAAGAAGATCTGTAAAGTTGCAAAGACTAAAGTCTCAAATCCAAAGAGATATTATTTATAAAAGTTAAGAGTCAACCAAGCCTACCTAAAACGGCTCATTCTAACACACCCCCACATGTCTACGTCACTGTGTGGGAAGATTTGCATAACGCCGCCCAAATGTTCACGCAAAGAAAGAAGGTGTAACTTTTATTCTCGCTGTAGTATTGTTGCTGCCGCCTTGTGAAGACGCTGTGTGCTTCATTGTGAAATCGAAACTACTTTGGTTGGCCTTCCAAAAGAGGACGATATCCGCTTCGTCATGCCTAGAGCTGATCCGTGCTGGTCGCTGAGGAAATACATCAACTTCGCGCTGTGGATCACCGGATCGACTTTCACCGTGGACGAAGCGGAGTCCAGCCCGGGGTCGTCACATGTGGTTGCCGCAAGCCCGCCGGCCACTCCTTCGTCGAATCCGCCGGCTGCGCCGTTCTCAAGCCCACCGGCCACCACTCACTCAAGCCGGCCTCCGCATACTCAAGGCCGCCGTGTGTGACGCTGTGTTTCGTTGTGAAAGCGAAACTACTTTGTTTGGCCTTCCAAAAGAGGACACAACTAGAAATCAGTGGTTAAGTTGTATTTACAACACTGTTCTGGAACAGTTCAACCCAAATATTCAGATGTGTCCAGCGCATTTTATGGAGGACTGTCTCCTGATCCTGGGAGAGTAGACTACAATGCCGGCTGTTCTGACTCACAGACTGTAAGTACGTTTTTTATATGTAAAGAATTTGCCACTGACGATTCAAACGCGAGTTTTGAGCAGTGTAGAGTAGTGCTTGTTGTTTGTCATTTCTCCGATCACAAATGCAGACATGTTATGTTTACGCGGCGCAACACAACGTGTAAAAAGACAGTATAAGTCATTATAATCAGTAATTATGTCCCCACTG
>NW_015505469.1:1273308-1274038 GCF_001515645.1 Sinocyclocheilus grahami
ATAAGTCATTATAATCAGTAATTATGTCCCCACTGGATGCAACAAATGCCTCGTTTATAATGGGTTTTAATGTTTTTGTCTCGTCGTTCTCTCCTTGTCTCTCGTTCGTCCCGACAAGGCATCACAATATGGTAAGGGGCGTAACATTTCCGTCACACGCTTGAGGTATTCGGCCAATCATAACGCACTGGATAGCTGGCCAATCAGAGCACACTTCGCTTTTCAGACCGATGAGCTTTGTAAAAATCGTTTCAGAAAGGCGGGGCATAGAGGAGAAACAATAATGTACAGTATGTGGAAAATAATGTTTTTTGAACCTTAAACCGCATAAACATTTCATTACACCAAATACACAAAATAATGTTCTTTTTAGCAACATCATATGACCCCTTTAAGAAAATAACATGATTCACACTGTGAACTTTTCAATACCTGTAGCAAAGTACTGTAAAAAACCTTTTATCGAAGGAACTTCATGCAACTTCACTTCCATGTCATGTCGTGAAAAAGACAAACAGAAATAATATATTGAATTGACAATAATCTTTAAAAATACTCTTCCTGTGGTTGTTATAAACCCGTTGAAACAAACACCACAGTCATCGATTAGAACAAACTTTAATACAACTGATATTTTCACATCACAGTCACTTTTAGTGTTTATTCAAAATCAGAATTGCAGTTTGTTTGTTTTTTATTTTATATATATATATATATATATATATAGTTT
>NW_015505469.1:1275985-1281598 GCF_001515645.1 Sinocyclocheilus grahami
ACACACACACACACACACACACACACACACACACACACATAGTATTCCGTGTATACAGCTCATTAGAATTCATCCTGAACATACTTAGACACACTTAGACAATATTATATGTTGTTGCCAAGACTAGAATAAGTTTAGCTGTCTGTTGAGTCGGTGGCATTTATCTAGATGTGTTCTTGACCTGCTGACCTCAGAAGGATGCAGTTCTCCAGCATGCCTCTCTTGCGGCTCTCGTACAGGAGTCTCTTTCTCTTGATATCCAGGGATTCTCCTGTCCTCTCCTGCCACGGAGGCAGAGGGATCTCAATGATGGTCGGTTCTGGAGCATCACCACGGTATCCCCGAGAAATCACTGTGCTGACAGCTGGACGCAGTGATGCCCGGCAAACAGAATGAACCACCTGGAAATGTATAGCTTTAGTTAACTATAATAACCCTGGTTTGTTCATATATATATATATATATATATATATATACACACATACATACATACATACACACATATACCGTATCTCTCTCTCTCTATATATATATACATACATCTCTCTCTCTCTCTCTCTCTCTATATATATATATATAAACGTACAAAATTAGGTCTCAAGAGGTAAATAATCTGTAACATTAGATGTTCATAAACAAGTAAAAATACCTGCTCAGGTCCTCATCTACATTTGCTGCTCATTTAAAATAGGACAAGATAAAAATCCAGCTAAACAATTTATCCAAACCCCTGCGTTTATTTGGATGTTATACATTAGCTGTATGAAATTAGTATGATGGGCTGCAGAAAGAGGACCTTGTTATCTCACTTCAGACACACGAGGTCAAATGTGATCTTTAAAATTTGTCGCCACATATGAATGCAAAGCAAACAAACGTACCTTTCGAGCGATAGTTGCTGAAAACATGTTATCGTGGAGTGTTTTCAGTGATGTGTGGCTGATCAGGTGTTTGACTGACAGTTTTTTTTTTTTTGAAGGAGAGTTTATGCAACTGTTTCACAATCAAAGCAGGAAACGCCGTGCAGCGGGCGCCATGTTGGGAAGGTCGATATCGCTTTCTTATTTGAATATTATTTGAATGTTGCTTTTAATAGCTCGTTGTTTCTATGTCGTCCAGACGTAACGTGTGTGTATTTTAACCTTCGAGTTTGTCCTTGACCTCTAGGCTGACACGCGTAAATTGAATAAAGGTTAAGTCTAATGAAAGCTAGTCTTTGTTTCCCGGGGAATGTATTTCAGTGAGCGCTTGTGTGAGCGGATGGACGTTTTCGGCGCTATATCAATTCTTAAAGGGACAGTAATGCATAATTTCCATAATTACTAATTATGCATAGTGATCCCTTACTAATTCTCTTTGCTTTACGTTTATTATACGCAAAATAAGCACAAAACCTAGTCAATGTCTGAAAATAAACTCGAATTACATTCCAAAGACTAAAAGTAGTTTAATGTGTCCCCAAAATACAAATTACAAAGGTCGTAATGACTTAAATCTGGCAAAATATGTTCATCAAAGTTAACAACACACGTAGCAGTTATTTTAGTATTATTTTTTATATACTGATTATTTATATATTCGGAATTAGCTTTTATCTTAATCTTTTGTTGTCATTTTAATACTTTATTTAAATATTACTATTTTGGTCAATAAAATTAATTTGTTATTTATGTTTTGGTTTTTATTTCCAGTTTCATTTTAGTGCTTCAATCTAAACACGTCAGTTATTTGGCAAGGCAAACATTTATCATTTTTATTTACATGTTTTTAATCTAATATTTATATTTAGTTTTTAGCTTTATTTGAATTAACAAGAATGTTTTTAATAGTTTTAGTTAATAATGGTAACTGTGTTATGGCAAGTGCTTTTATATGAGATTTCTGGTAAGATTAAAATCACTTCAATTGCACTCGGTTCTCTACTTTTTTGTCATTCCAACGCTTAACAGATGTGTCAATATGAATCATTGTTATGTAGTAAAAAGTTTTGTGTTTTACAGAAGAAAAAAAAATGACAGCAGACAAATTTAGAAAATAAGGGTGAATAACAACATTTTGCATTTTTGAGCTAAGGTTGGGGGTATTTTTGTACAAAAAACATGCACATGTAGCCATTGATTATCATTTTAAGTCTGCTACACACACTAAGATTGTAGAGTCACTGAAGCAGATGCCCACGCTGGATTTCCTCAGTGTTGAAGACAGGTGAAGCAAAGAATATATCCAGGCTATACTTGCCCCTCTAAGATATTGTGATATTTGAAAGAAAAAATTTAATGAACCACACAACAGATACATTTCAATCTTTATTTAACAAAATGCTAATAAACAAAAATTCAACATCATAAGCTTGCTTCAAATATAGCCATTTCCATGCCCGTGCCTGTATCTCTTCCATTAGGATCAAGTCTTTGAAAATATGAGGCTGAGTGGGATGTGCATCTTCAGTTGCACAGAAAGCTCCTCACTTCTCCAGCGGTGCATAATTCAACAGCTTCTCAATGAGATCCACGTGAGCCAGAAGCATCCGGCGACAGCAGTATCTCTTCAAACCCAGAGCGTCAAGAGCATCACTGTGAAAACCAACAGAGTGAGATTCAGTTTGACACGGGAAAACACGCAGAGAAATCAAACCTAAATGGAAATTTCATAAAACTCACCCTTCTGTATACTCCGCTTGAAGAAGACCTAAATACGCCTCCCATTTGTTCCCAACAATCTTCCCACAAGTGAAGCAGCGGATGGGGATGATCATGGTGAAGGATGAGAGGCCTGAATCGAAGAAAAAGTACACTTTATTAACCTGTTTTTGACTAGATTATTCCAATCATTCATGATTATCAGATAAGGATTTTTTTAAATAATTTCCTAGCGATTGCTGGACTTTTTTTTTTTTACATCATTTGTGTGTATTTTGTTTATTTGTATGTCAGGTACCAAGCTTTTGAATAAAGATAAGCAATGTTTTTACTATATCAATGAATTAATATAAGTATATATATATACAGTGGGTACGGAAAGTATTCAGACCCCCTTCAATTTTTCACTCTTTGTTATATTGCAGCCATTTGCTAAAATCATTTAAGTTAATTTTTTTTCCTCATTAATGTACACACAGCACCCCATATTGACAGAAAAACACAGAATTGTTGACATTTTTGCAGATTTATTAAAAAAGAAAAACTGAAATATCACATGGTCCTAAGTATTCAGACCCTTTGCTCAGTACAAATGATTTTAGCAAATGGCTGCAGTATAACAAAGAGTGAAAAATTTAAGTGGGTCTGAATACTTTCCGTACCCACTGTATATATATATATATTAGTGTTTAAAAGTGTCTGCGATTTGTCTCTCAACAGACAGACTGAGGTTCTCATGATGGCTTATGAGGTTTTACTCTGCAGAGCTATGTAAATAAATATGCCCTTAGATAGATAGATAGTTAGATATTGACAGATATAGATATATATTGACAGATAGATAGACAGATATAGATATTGGCAGACAGACAGAGAGATAGATAGATATTGACAGACAGATAGATAAGATATTGACAGACAGATAGTCATGATTCTCATTTGCTCTGACATGCACTGTGAGCTGTAAGGTCTTATATAGACGGGTGTGTGGCTTTCCTAATCAAGTCCAGTCAGTATAATCAAACACAGCTGGACTCAAATGAGGGTGTAGAACCATCTCAAGGATGATCGGAAGAAATGGACAGCACCTGAGTTAAATATTTGAGTGTCACAGCAAAGGGTCTGAATACTTAGGATCATGTGATATTTCAGTTTTTCTTTTTTAATAAATCTGCAAAAATGTCAACAATTCTGTGTTTTTCTGTCAATATGGGGTGCTGTGTGTACATTAATGAGGAAAAAAAATTAACTTAAATGATTTTAGCAAATGGCTGCAATATAACAAAGAGTGAAAAATTTAAGGGGGTCTGAATACTTTCCGTACCCACTGTATATATATATATTAGTGTTTAAAAGTGTCTGCGATTTGTCTCTCAACAGACAGACTGAGGTTCTCATGATGGCTTATGAGGTTTTACTCTGCAGAGCTATGTAAATAAATATGCCCTTAGATAGATAGTTAGATATTGACAGATATAGATAGATATTGACAGATAGATAGACAGATATAGATATTGGCAGACAGACAGAGAGATAGATAGATATTGACAGACAGATAGATAAGATATTGACAGACAGATAGATAGATATTGACAGATAGATAGATATTGACAGACAGATAGATAGACAGATATTGACAGACATATAGATAGATAGATATTGACATAGATAGATAGACAGATATTGACAGACAGATAGATAGACAGATAGATAGATAGACAGATAGATAGATACTGACAGACAGATAGATATAGATAGATAGATATTGACAGACAGATATATATTGACAGACATATAGATATAGATAGATATATATTGACAGATAGATAGATATTGACAGACAGATAGATTAGATAGATAGATAGATATTGACAGACAGATAGATATATAGATAGATATTGACAGACAGATAGATAGATATAGATAGATAGATATTGACAGACAGACAGACAGATATAGATATTGACAGACAGATAGATATAGATAGATAGATATTGACAGACAGACAGATAGACAGATAGATAGATAGACAGATATTGACAGACAGATAGATATATAGATAGATATATATTGACAGATAGATATATATTGACAGACAGATAGATATTGACAGACAGACAGATTAGATAGATACATAGATATTGACAGATAGATAGATAGATATAGATATTGACAGACAGACAGATAGATAGATAGATATTGACAGACAGATAGATAGATAGATATAGATAGATAGATATTGACAGATAGATAAATAGATAGATAGATAGATATATATTGACAGACAGATAGATAGATATTTACAGATAGATAGATAGATATAGATAGATAGATATTGACAGACAGACAGAAAGACAGATAGATAGATAGATATTGACAGACAGATAGATAGATATAGATAGATATTGACAGACAGACAGACAGATAGATAGATAGATAGATAGATATTGACAGACAGATAGATAGATATTGACAGACAGATAGATAGATAGATAGATAGACAGATATTGACAGACAGATAGATAGATAGATATTGACATAGATAGATAGACAGATATTGACAGACATATAGATAGATAGATATTGACATAGATAGATAGACAGATATTGACAGACATATAGATAGATAGATATTGACATAGATAGATAGACAGATATTGACAGACATATAGATAGATAGATATTGACATAGATAGATAGACAGATATTGACAGACATATAGATAGATAGATATTGACATAGATAGATAGACAGATATTGACAGACATATAGATAGATAGATATTGACATAGATAGATAGACAGATATTGACAGACAGATAGATAGACAGATAGATAGATAGACAGATAGATAGATACTGACAGACAGATAGATATAGATAGATAGATATTGACAGACAGATATATATTGACAGACATATAGATATAGATAGATATATATTGACAGATAGATAGATATTGACAGACAGATAGAT
>NW_015505469.1:1282379-1309572 GCF_001515645.1 Sinocyclocheilus grahami
AGATAGATATATAGATAGATAGATATTGACAGACAGATAGATAGATAGATATATAGATAGATAGATATTGACAGACAGACAGATTAGATAGATAGATATAGATAGATATTGACAGATAGATAGATAGATATTGATAGACAGATATTGACAGATATTGACAGACAGACACAGATAGATAGATAGATATTGACAGACAGATAGATAGATAGATATAGATAGATATTGACAGATAGATAGATAGATATTGATAGATAGATATTGACAGACAGATAGATATATAGATAGATAGATATTGACAGACAGACAGATTAGATAGATAGATATAGATAGATATTGACAGACAGACTGATAGATAGATATTGACAGACAGACAGATAGATAGATAGATATTGACAGACAGACAGATAGATAGATAGATAGATATTGACAGACAGATAGATAGATAGATAGATAGATAGATAGATAGATAGATAGATAGATAGATAGATACGAAAACGAGACAAAACTCAGTAATAGTTGTAGAGATATTCATATGATGCCTAGAGATTTGCATTAACACTACATAACAAATGTGTAATAGAGTCGTTCAGCTCAAGATATGTTCCTTAGTTAAGAATCCATAACTAAACTCTTACTATTAGAGCCGGCTATTATTATGGAAGATGTCAAAAAATGTAAGAAACATTACCTAAACAATCTCGCACGCTACACACGTTCCTCTTGCGCCGCTTACAACCGCATTACATCTGCGTAATTTCCGCGTTGCGTTTGTCAAATACGCACGGGCGGAAACAAGGTCATGAGAAGACATCCGCGCGCTTCTGAAGTCCGGAGCAACATGAGAACATTGTATGGAAGAAAAATAATGCCATGTGTCTTTGAAACAAAAAAAGCACATTGAATAGCACTAACTGAAAAAATAATGCATTGCATTAACAGTGCTTGCATTTTAATGCCTTGTATTTCCAGGGCTTGCATTAGGTCCTGAAATTTAACATAGTTGTCTATTTGTGAATATTTCAATTCAAAATATTTCACACACATTTTCATAATTAAAAAGTCAATAATTCATATTCACCTTCCAGAATTCACTTCCAAAATATGCAATCTGTTTAAAAATACGATGTATAATATTCGACAGGCACATTTCGGTCCATTTTATTTCACTTTCTAAATTCGCTTCCACAAATTCAGTGGTTAAAATTCGGAAAATCAACAGAAAATTCGGCATTGCACATCCGGGAGCTGCAGGAATAGTAGAGCACCGATGCATGATCTCCAGCTGCTGTCAGTCGCTCAGCTGCAGGTGGCGCAAGCGGCTGTTGATGAAGACCAAAGCAACAGGTAGATCGAGTCATTCATTCACAAAAACAGATTTGCAGAAATGGAGCCAGCACTAGACGTTTTAATTGTCGGGGCCAGTATAAACATGTGGAAAAGCTGATTGTGTGTATGTTTAATTCAACTTCAATCTTCACTGTTTCCCTATTATACTTCATGTATTTATTGTTTTGTATTCTGGTTGTGTATGTATTTTATTGCTATGACTGTATCCCCTGTGAATGTTATATCTTAAAAAAAAAAAAAAAACCTTAGCTGTTTCCCGTAGCCTACATGTAAGCAGCTTTCTCTACCACAAAGGAGATTATAATGCTATTTTACCCAACGCTGATGTACAGAACTAACATTACATCTGAGGAAGACATATGAAGAGTTCAGATGCAAAAGCCTCTAAGTGCCATCTGAAAATGTCTTCTAAAATGAGCATTTTTATCAGGCTCCTATGTTTATGTTCATTTATTTCACTTTAATGGCATAGAAAAGGACCTATACATTGCCATTAAAGTGACATTTCTGAACCTAAACACAGGAGCCCGATAAAAATGCTCATTTTAGAAGAAATTTTCAGATGGCACTTCAAGGCTTTTGCATCTGAACTCTTCATAAATTGCTTTCGGTTGCTTAGTTTCCTTAACTTGTATCATGGCTTGTGTGACCTGTGCTGTAATACTGGGGTTCCCCTCATACATCACACTCCAGGATTCCCCAAGGACACTTAACATGCATTATGCAATGCATTATTTGCATTATTTTTTCAGTTAGTGCTATTCAACGTGTGTGTTTTTTTTGTTTCAAAGACATATGGCATTATTTTTCTTCCATAACATTCTGTCAAACTCCAGTAATTAGTGTAAATTAAAGTCACCAGATCTCTGTAACAACACAAATAAAAATAAAATTGTGTCTTATATTTAAGTTGTTGTGTTTTTGTAGCTTCTTTTAGCCAGACACTTTCTCCACATCAGCGGTTTTTAAACGATCTGATTAACAATATGTTAAAACCTTCGATGGAACATTAAAAATAAATAAGCTGTTCAGTGAGAGATATAGGGAGAGATTTATTCTTATAGTGTTTTATTGTTTCGTGCTGTTAAAAACTAGCATTGTTGATGGAATATAATATTTTTTTTAAACTGGGGCTAGAATAAAATAATCACAATTTATTTCATGACTCTAAAAAGCAGATCCGGTAATAATGTAAAAGTCAGTAAATGCATTTTTGTAGGATTGCAGCAAGACTATCAAACATAGCTATAGAAGTCATTTATGTAGGTATGTCCTTTGATGATATTACGCATAACCCCTGACCTTTGTATGTTTTTGTTGTTGTTCTTCCTTTTTCCAGTGATAGATGCATGTCTATATTACCCGATTTACTAATTCCTTGTTAATAGCGACTGTGCTTCATTTAGTAAATAGTTGAAATGAAAAATAGCAAAGACATCTGTCACAAGTATGAAAAAAAACAGGCTTCAAGTATTGAATTCTGTCCAAAAATAACTAGAGAAACAAAAACACACTGAGTCTGGGAAAATATGGTTCATTGTCCTTTAATAAGGTCATCAAGTCACAAGGGAGCCATCTTGTTTTAATTCACACGAGGAACAGCAGAAAGACAGCAGGCGAGGTTGTGTGCAAAATAAATACATATGGCAGGAGGAAAGGGGCTACATTAGAGGAACAGGTAAACTTCATTAGAACAAACAAATAAAATCATAATCACTCATCATCATCATCATCATCATCATCACCAAGACAACCACCATGTTGCCGCATCATCATCCACATCGTTACCCTCAGTATCACAACCAATACACAGTCTTCTTTCTTTTAAATACAGAGTTCTATTTGAATTATTGCATTATATACGCACTTTAAAGAAAATGTCATTTTCTGTAACAGTATGTCATGTGACGTGTGAGTCTATATTGTTCGTGTCTGCATGCATTTAGGGATTGTTTCTGTTGTGTGTAGCGCTCATCATAGTGTAACTGCGAAATTGAAGCTGTTGGCCGAGAGCCGTCATAATCTACGTTGCATCTATTTCCATTGGCCCACTTCAGAAAATCGTCAACGTCGTTCAAAACAAGAAACTAAGATTTTGAAATGGCACAGATGGTCTACAGTATGCAATTCACAGGCACGATTATTGAATTATTGAATGACTTGTGTTTGTTCGATGGCTGATGTCAAATACAAAATGAACCCATATAATATTTGAAATAGCTGAGATTCTTTCTTTACATTTCTACACCTTCTCTCAACAATACAGGCCTAACTGTAATAGATGTCAGTGGCTTGATATGTACATATGGATTTGCACAAGCATTTAAGTATGAAACCAATTGCTTTTATTGGTATCAAGATATAAATGGCATTTAATTTCAATAAATGACAGAAAAATTCTGTATTTTTAACCCTGAATCATGCATCTTAACGTTATTGTAGCTGGCAGTTATGGATTTAAGTCCAGCTTGAAAAACGGAAATATTTTTGGATAATTGGTTTAATCTCAACATTGTGGCATGAATGAGGGTGTTTTTGAGCGTCAACCAGCAGGCAGAGTGACTAAGACGAAAGTTTTGGTGGAAATGTGCATTGGCTACAACTAAGTTGAATGTTATATGAAAAGTGTTTGGCCTAAATGCATCTCTAGCTTGCTTTAATAGCTGGCAGGAACGTCACCACAAGCACTGAAATTAAAGTACAGCATAAAATTAAGACGCCTAGTGTGTAGAGTGACCATACGTACTCGTTTTCCCGGACATGTCCTGGTCAGGATTTCTACATTACTTAAAATGCCCGGGTTTTGACTTTGTTTTCCTGTTGAAGCAGCCTCTATAGTCTTCATACATTGTATCTATGTGAATTTGCATTGCTTTGGCCGTTCTCTGTAGAGCCCACCTTTCAATAAATGACAGAAAAATTCTGTATTTTTAACCCTGAATCATGCATCTTAACGTTATTGTAGCTGGCAGTTATGGATTTAAGTCCAGCTTGAAAAACGGAAATATTTTTGGATAATTGGTTTAATCTCAACATTGTGGCATGAATGAGGGTGTTTTTGAGCGTCAACCAGCAGGCAGAGTGACTAAGACGAAAGTTTTGGTGGAAATGTGCATTGGCTACAACTAAGTTGAATGTTATATGAAAAGTGTTTGGCCTAAATGCATCTATAGCTTGCTTTAATAGCTGGCAGGAACGTCACCACAAGCATTGAAATTAAAGTACAGCATAAAATTAAGACGCCTAGTGTGTAGAGTGACCATACGTACTCGTTTTCCCGGACATGTCCTGGTCAGGATTTCTACATTACTTAAAATGCCCGGGTTTTGACGTTGTTTTCCTGTTGAAGCAGTCTCTATAGTCTTCATACATTGTATCTATGTGAATTTGCATTGCTTTGGCCGTTCTCTGTAGAGCCCACCTTCGCGTGTGCCACGATTGGTCGATTATGTAAAATGCCTGCATGCTACTTTTCAGTCATTATGAAAATCAAAGCCAAAACCCGGACATTTTTGGCAATTTGGAAATCCTGGCCAGCACATGTTCAGGACAAATAGGACATATGTTCACCCCGCTAGTGACTCCCCACCCCTTTATATAAACTTGAATAGTCTGTGAAGTAATCAACCCCACTGTTTAACAATTAATCTTAGGCCTTGGGTCAGTTTTTCTTGGCTAATAAGATTACGCCCACCAATACAGCTCCAAGGGCTATGACAGCTCCTCCAATCAGGAAAGGCTTCAAATTTTCTAAGGTTTCGCAGCTACTTCCTGCGGACTCCGCTGCCCCCTGTTGGTTGGTCTCTCCATCTTCCGCCGGCTTCTCGGGCTCTGCGGGTTCAGCAGAGACGGGGTCTTGTTTTGGCGATGGGGCTGCCTCCTTCTTCTCTGCTTTGGAGGCAGACTTCGACGCTCCTTTGGCTTTTGCTTCCATGTGGGAATGGGATCAAGGAATCCGGCAGGTTTTCCTGGGCTTTCCTTTAGGAATACAGATTGAGGTTTTCAATTTCTCCATGTGCACTGTTCAAAAGTTTGGGTCAGTTTTTTTTTTTTTGAAGGAAGTCTCTTTTGCCCAGCAAGGTTGCATTTATTTGATTAAAAATACAGTAAAATTGTGAAATATTATTACAGTTTAAAATAACTGTTTTCTGTTTTAATATATTTAAAAATATAATTTAATCCTGTGATGCAAAGCTGAATTGTCAGCATCATCACTCCAGTCTTTAGTGTCACATGTTCCTTCAGAAATCATTCTGATATACTGATCTGCTGCTCAAGAAACATTTCTTATTATCAATGTTGAAAACAGTTGTTCTGTTTAATATTTTGTGCACTGTGATGCATTTTATTTCCAGGATTTTTTATATTAATAAAAAGATCTAAAGAACAGCAGTTATTTGTAACATTATAAAGGTCTGTACTGTCATTTTTGGTCAATCATAATAATAAAAAAAAAACACTGACCCCATATGTAAAAATATTAAAAGAATGTTAAAAGAATTAACAAAAATGTAAAAAATTAAATAAATAGATAAAATAAAATAAATACATTAAAAATGACAAAACCTACCATTATAATACTTTCATTTTCTCATATTTATTTATTTATTTAATTAATTATAGTTTTTGCTTGACAGCAGTGGACCGAACTAGCATTATATGAAAAAGAGCTGCTGAAGCAAATTCTCCTTTTGCATTCCACAGAAAAATGCATATGGGTATGGAATGAAAAAAATATGTGAATATGTCACAAAAACAGAATTGTAACACGTGAAACATTTGAGTCTTTGACCTTGATGTAGCAATGACATTACTGTATATGCAGTGGCCTACTGACTGCTATATGCTATACGCTAACATGCTATATTTGCTTGTATTAGACAGCCAAAGTGCAGCATCCATTAGTCGTTGTTTCCTTAAAAAGCATGTGCGTCTTTTATGTGTAGAAGCTCTTTTTTAAGGGTATGTGGGACAAAAGTGACAAGTGACTCTTAACATCAGTCATGTTCCTTACAGACCTTTTGCACCCACAAAACACAATGAATGATGTTTCTGAAGCATTAAACATGAACTAGTTCATCTGCAGCATGCAGAAACATCCCTGTGAATCTGCATGAGTCATACAGGACCGGTGGAGGGGAGCACTGTACATTAAAAACAAATAAAATCACACAAAAAAAGGACTGAAGTCACGCAGAACCATGCAGAGAAAGCGTAACCTGGAGAGACGGACTGAAAATGGGTTAATCGAGCATCTGATGGATGTGATTAATGTAGTGATGCAGTTATGATGGCTGCACAGGCCACAGCAGCGCATCACATTCTCTTTCAGTTCTGATGGATGGATGGAAAGATGATGATGGATGGAACGTACCTTCTTTATGTTGCCTTGTGATCCTTGCTCACCTTGTCCTCTTTTCAAAGAAGGATGAAGAGACAGAGGATGAGAAACCAAGAGATCTGCTCTGCAGGAAGGCCTGAATCCGTCCTCAAGGAGAAACAGAATCAAAGGAAATGGAGAGATGGAGGGCACAGCAGCAAGAGGAGGAGGAGGAGGAGGAGGAGGAGAGGAACTGGGCTGTACCACTCCATCAGTGAGAACAGGGGGGCGCAGTGCAGCTGTGGTGCGTGTGCTTTCGTTCAGCTCGAACTGGTGTAATGGTTGTTGCATTGACCTTTTATGTAATTTTACCTTATTGACGTCATTTAGGTGCTAACAGTCCACAGCAAACACAGACAGTTACTATCCCGGGGCTATCTCTCTCTCTCTATCTGTCTGTCTGTCTGTCTGTCTATCTATGATGAAATACTGAGTATATAAATGATCTAACAGTATATGTCGTGTTTATCTATCTATCTATCTGGAGTAAATACTCTGCATATAAATTATCTATCTAACAGTAAATATTGTGTATATAAATTATCTATCGAGTAAATACTGTGCATATAAATTATTTATCTAATATATTATGCATATAAATGATCTATCTATCTATCTAGATTCTAGAGTAAATACTGTATATAAATTATATATATATATATATACATAGGCCTATATATTGCCTATTGTCTATCTATCTATACTATGCAATGAAGTACTTTATAAATGTATGTATTGATTAATTGACTTGTTTCTCATCCATTGGCACTCCCTGCTGCTTAAAAAGGCTTAAGAAATTCAGGAAATGACGTCGTTCCACGCCCAGCATACTAATTCGGAGGAGTCTCCTCTGTATTCACTAAGCCCGTCCCAGCAGTGTGCCAGTGGTTCCTAAGCAGCGGAAAAGCGCAGCGCCTCTTACGGCAGTCGACGGATGACGTGAGCTACGCCAGGAGCGCACGCGGGAAACGGGACGCGGGTCCAGTCTGCGCAACTGGAATGGAGAATCGCAACGACGTTGCTTCAATGGAAAAAAGATCGTAGCGAAGATATACAGCAATCAATCTGACTGGGACCTGCTGCGGAGGAGGAGGAGGAGGAGGACAGTGCGGGACCTGGACTTACCGCACGATTTTACTACGCGGAGAGGGACTGTCACGGAATAAATGTTTGATCCGTGCGTGCGTGAGTATTTCTGCGGTTTGAGGGGAATATGGAGCGGCTTCTGACGCGACGCGCGCTTGGAAAGGCGTGAAAATATCGGTGACGTTACGGAGGAATGTCACTGAAACTGAGGCGATCGGTATGAACTAAAAAAAAGCAAACGCAATTAAACACATCCTCACTCCTTCATGTGTCTGTGTGAATGCAAACGGGACGCCGCATTAACGGGACTGTTGCTGTTCTGAGACCTGTGGCTGGCTCGGAACCGTGATCTGGGTCGGTTCCGCGGTTCGGTGTGTGTGTGTGTGTGTGTGTGTTTGCGTAGGATGGGAGATTTAACGGAGTCCATGCAGAAGAAGGTCTCGGGAAGACGCGCTCATACTACAGGTGAGTCTCTGTACTGGCGACCCATGTGAACATGTACCATGATAACCGCAGTTATATATATATATATATATACTCACACATGTACAGTGGTTCTAACATGGTGTTCTTGGAAGTACATTAGGTTCTTGCATTATTATGGTGATCTTTAATAAAACTTTAACCATAGTTTCATATAGAATATGATATTCATAAATTCACAATAGAATATCATACTCAGTGCGGTTATTGCACAGAAAGTACCATAGTATTTCCAAGGTTATTTAAACTTGGTACCATATTGTTTTGTTGAATGTATTAATGTTTGCATTTTGCCAGGATCTATTGGTGAGCGTTCTACAATTTAGTCATTTTTAAGGTCATGCCTTTACAAACCTGCATGAATAACAGTGCATTTATGAAGGAATAGTTTTGCATCGCTGCAGGCATGCGAGCACACCCGGCATTTCTGGTACATGCCCAGTTAATTACATTATATTGTGTTGAGTTAGAGTATGTTACTTCATTTCATTGCCTTTTTGACAGCGGTATTGCAGATCTTCGTGTCTACTGCACACACGTAGTGTGAAAAGGAGAGTGAAGTTCTGAACCAGAGGCTTTTCATTCTTAATGGAGAGGTTGTGGTTGAATCTTCAAGGCTGGATGAAGCCCATCAGTGGTTACTGAGTGCAGCTTTTTGCATATCGACAAAGAGCATGTTTTAGGATCATTTTGTTGATGTGTCGTTTAGCTGATTTAACCCTTAAGCCGTATTTGAACAGATTATCAACTGATTGTGGGATCTTCAGTGGTTGATGTCCATAATCTAGTGAGCAAGGTGGCTGATGACTGATAATATGGGGAAATAAGTTGCACAGAAAACTGCTGCTAAAATGAAAGCAGACAGTGGGCACTGTCTATTGATGACAACTGTTGAATCTAGGCATAATGATTACTTACATTAATCGAAACTGCTGCGACTGATGCAGATATGGCCAAATATCAGATGATTAATTTGTCGGGGCGAAATATCGGTTTTTTTATCACTAATGTATGCAAATGTGCCTTTAAAGTCAACAGGTAATTAAATTTGACCTTTCATTTTTAATACATATATTCTTTTAAGAAACTTCATGCATGGCTAAATTCTTGTATAAAATGCCCACTTTTTACAATCCAATTAATTTCAGATGGATAAAATCATATCGCACCATATTGTTTTTTACGGGTTCGTTTGGAAATATAAAGCATATCTTATTGGACTGCTATGCTTTTAATGCAAGTAAACAACAATTTTATTTAGTAAGATCTCATAAGGACTTGTTTAATTAAATCCTTCCAGAATTGTTTTAATTTTTATATATAATTAAAAAATTTCAAAACACCTTGTGTATTTTGTTAAATATATAGTATTTTTCTATTTTATTTTGTTCTGATTTATTTAATTTTTTACAACTCAGTTGGAAGAAAATGGACAACACCGCTTTTGCTATGAAAATAGCCTCAGCTGCTGACATGGCTTTAACATTTATACTATTTCTACTTTGGAAATTCATCACATTGTGGAAGAAAATTGTATGTGAACTAGGGCTGGGCAATATGTCAGAATTACCGTATCGATAATCGCCTTTAAAAATATCGCGATATCCGATAATATCGTCTACCTAAACCACCTCCACCACGCCCCGCCTCCACCGAGACAACATTGCCGACATGCACCATAAGCACACACCATGTTCAGTTTGGTCTTAATTATTGCCACAACGTTTGGTTTTACTTTTCTTAGTTTGTGCTTAAACTAACAGAAGACATGAGCTTTGCTGTTATGTTGGTGTTGCTAATAATTTCCACTCTCTTCTTATCAAATTTGTGTTTGAAATGAATTTCGTTTTGTGAGGAGAACTGTTGAGGACAAATAATAGAACCCAATTTTAAGTTCATCATGGTGAAGTTGGACATTCTGGCGGTGATTGTAATAATGATAAATACATGTTGATGTTATATAATAATGTCTTGAATAAAACATGCCTATTTTCCGATGTTTCTCTTTCTTTTTGGCATTATCGCCTGTGTAGACATTTCATGATGGTAAGTTTAATTTCCTTAATTATAGCCTAACAATTGCAGCGTTGTTTTTAAACTTGTAGTCAAGCTATAACGTATTTGATATTTATCATGTATGATTAAAATCATGCAGGGATTAAAAACAAATTCTGAGCAAAAACCCTTTCTGGTAGCCTACTAGTTCGGAGGTCTCTTTTGGCCCGTTTTTAACTAAATAAAGATAACTGGTTTATTTATTTAGAAGCAGGGTCATTTAAATTTCATTTTTGTATTGTAATTTTTATCATTTTTATTTTATTAATCAAAATACAATGCCCACAATATAATATTCAGTGTTGGGCTGCCGAAACTCAGAACGCGTGCGAGGGTCGAGCTTCGAAGCCTATAAAGTCTTCATTCAAATGAATTAAGAATTTATAGTGCTATATCTCAGCTTAGTTAAACATAATTATATTGTATACACGGTTAAAAAAATCTGTAAAAATATTACACGGAAATGTGCGCTGAAGGAATTTGCGTCTTTTAATTATACCTGTCATGCTTGTGGTTTTTCATCATTATACAGTCTGTTTAAATAAATATTCAGAAACGCACGCAGTGCTACTTTTTGCCTTTTTTCTGTTTAACTTTTATTAAACTGCAGATCAAAATAGAAAAGGCCTATACCCTAAATAAGGATAAATTATATTGGAACGCAAATAATCGCATACACAGATGCACGTTCCCATTACTGTAGTCAGCGCCGAACAACAGGCAAATAAAATATCAACAGAGGTTACAAAAGTGATTCAGTCAAGATCAGAGAGGGATTTTAGTTTATTTTGTTCTTTGATTAACATTATAATGACTGGCGGTAGCGGCTGCTGTCAATGCATGGATCCAGTTTACTTTCTCAACTCTTTAAGTTCACTTAAGACATAACCAATTGTATTTATGGGATATTTTGATATAATTCTGTGTGTATTTGTCCATTCGAATGTGTAAGAATGTGAGAAAGAAGTATGCGTATATAAGAGGCGGCTTTTGTGCGTGCGCTTTTTGTGTATGTGTGTGTTCCTCAGCACAGAAAACAGTGCGCGAGTGCAGAAGTGAGTTCTATTTCATCTTCTTGCAGTTGAATCTTTTGAAATCACAATAAATGCGCATACAGAAATCGAGAAGAAGAATCAGAATGTAATTTGATTCCTGACCTTACGCATCTGATCTGATTTCCGAAATTGGAATAGCTTTTCGATTCCCAACCCTCCTACTAAATTATGTCATTCTTGCATGCAAAATGACCCGTATGGTGACTATGGTGCTATGTAAAATATTTTTTGCATGGTTTTTCATTTGTCTTTTTTTTTGTTTTTCCCCGATAATGTCGATAATCGTCTGTTACCTAACTGCTGACATCGACATCGCGATACTTACGAGACGTCGTCGATATACGATAATATCGTCATATCGCCCAGCCCTAATGTGAACATCGTTTCATGTACCAAATCCCAAGGCTGCCTGATTCATATTTTAGTTGTGATCATTTATACTGAAAATGTCAAGAGTTAAAATCCCACAATCAGAGCTTTTATCTTAAATGTATTTTTCGCCCCACCATGTTTTACTTGATTTTTCCAACCTGGCAACTGCATTGCAAAAATGTGCTAATGAGCTGAAAACACTGACAAGCATATTACATGGAGTTTAGCGATCTCCATTGCGATTTTTCTAATCAGATGTATTAAATTACGAAATAATTTAACCATCGTGCAGCTGTACTTCTCCATCATCCCCCATGAAGAACAAGCAAAACAACTCTATTATTATTCAATCAAAGGCTGAGTGTCTTGTGTGGTACTGAGGTGTAGATGGGGTCTTGAAATCGTCTGGAGGCCCCATTTGGTCTTCTGAAGCAGGCTTACTTCCCATGTAGTCTCCAGTATTGGACTGAATTGAACACACTTGCGATTAGCCATGTCAAGCCTCTCACAGCATAAACAATCTTCCAATCAAAGGATGTCCTTTGTAGGATATACAGTTTATAAAGAGTAACCGTTATTTTGCCCTCAGTCTTTCCAGTCTTTGCTCACAGTGATGCAATAGACAGACTTGAGAAATGATTGCAAGATTGCAGTGCACTTCCTCTGCTGCGTCCTGTACAGTGATTGCAGAAATATTGATTATAGCAGTACTAACTATAAATAAAATGTTTATTAAATATGATATATCTTTATACATTAATGATAAATTGTTATTGTACAGTTATTATACCTAAAAATTAATTTTAAATTGACTAAAAATAAAATAAAAATAATTTCCAATTATTTAATAAAACTCTCTCTCTCTCTTTTTTTTTTTACAGCAGATGGAAGTAAAGAGAGAATTTCTGGTTTTGTAATTACTGCCATTGGGCCTCATTAATAAAACACAAGCGGAATGACTTTTTTTTGTAAATAATTTGTAGAACAATAGATTGAGTGCAACAATTTACATGATAATGGTTTATGAACCATTCAGTTGGCTCATGATTCTTGAATGAGATCCAATGTCAGTGTTTGATCTTTAGTTTAGCAGTTCACCACCTTTTCACGTTTGCAGATCTGTGTTGTGATAAAACATTGATGGTGTGGAATATGTCATGTGTGTATATGATATCCAGTCTCTGCAATATGATGCAGGCAAATGTTCTCTAAAAATACAGCTCTCTGCAAGAACAACAGGGATATTGTTCCCTCAGCATCCTTCAGTCTGTCACCAAAAAAAAAAAAAGAACATCAAGAGATTGTATGTGGCCTAGAGAAATATAGCGGCCGTATTGTTTAAAATTATATTCGCTTCTGAAATACATTATTGAGCAATGCATAGATCTTCAGGGCTTAGATCATTTTAATCACAGCTCTTCCTTTATGTCTTTTATGGCGCAGTGAAAAAATGTGCAGAACCATGCAAAAGTCAGTCTCTCTGAAGTTTATTAATAGGGATGCACCGAAATGAAAATTCTTGGCCGAAGCCGAACAAAATGAAACACTGGGCCGAAGGCTGAATACCGAACACGGTTTTTCACGTTTTTTCCCCCCATTTTGCCAATTTTTTCACCATTGCATTGCATAAATTAAATTGCCAAAATGTGCTTTTTACTGTTTTGTCTTGCTTTTGAAAGAAAAAAATCATTTACAAAACAACAATTAAAAAATATTTACTTAACACTGAACATTTTTTTTAGCATTCTAGCAGACAGTATACCAATAAAACACAACTTAACTTAAAATGAATAAGTTAGTAAAATAATAATAAAGTAATAATAGTAAAATAATATTTTTGGCCATTTTTTAGACCCCCTTCTTGAATCAGGCATGTATTTTTGCCTTACAATTAAATGCAGCCTTGCTGAGCAGAAGAGACTTCTTTCGTTTTTTATTTTATTTTACAGAGCAACAGTAAAATTACAATAAATTACATTATTAATGTTGACGGAGTTCTTGCTTTTTCTCACCTTTTATTTTGGCAGAAACCCGCTGGAAGACCTCAGTGCTTCTTTTTGTTGACAAATGACTCATTACGAGTTTGGGAAGACGTTTGTTGCACGTATCGCATTGTCACATGCCTTGTAAAAATTCATAAAAATGTTACTGAGCAGCTGACACGAGTAACACGGTTTCAGCGCAGATGGAAAAGCCGGCACTTATGGGAATCCTGAATAATCCGGGTCCATTATAATCAATGTGAGGTGATTATTAACTCCCAGAGTCAATTAGTTTAAAATAAAACACAGATTTGCCTGAACAGGTTCACGCTGTGAGATGAACAATGTGCTGAAACAGACTGTTAAATTCAACCTGTTGATCTGAGGACAGACGACAATTTTCAACCTGTTGAACTGAGGACAGACGACATCCTATATTTCAAATGTCTAGATTGCTTTTAGTGGTTGACCAGTATAATGTGGGTCATTGTCGTCTGTCCTCAGTTCAACAGGTTGAATTTAACAGTCTGTTTCAGCACATTGTTCATCTCACAGCGTGAACCTGTTCAGGCAAATCTGTGTTTTATTTTAAACTAATTGACTCTGGGAGTTAATAATCACCTCACATTGATTATAATGGACCCGGATTATTCAGGATTCCCATCAGTGCCGGCTTTTCCATCTCCGGTCAGGCTTTTCAGTCAATGTCTAGAGTTATAAAGTGATTCATGTATGAATCAGTCCATTGATTGACGTTTTCTTTGGTGTTATCGTCGTGCGTGTGTGAAAGTGCATTCATGATCGATAAAGCTTCTAAGAATTGTTGCAAAAATATTCTTGTGCTTTATGTAGAACAAGAAGAGACCATGCGTGTTTTTGCATTCTGTCTGCACTGTTTTGTAATTGTTTGTAAGTTTTTTTGTTTGCACATGCGTCAGATGGACATCACAGATCATTGTGTTGCAGTTTGCTGATTTCATTTTTTTTATCATCTCACATACTAAGTGTCACATTTTTATGACACCGTATTGAGGGTTAAGGGTTTTGAGGGTTAAGAAAGTCTTCCTATTTTCTCCCAAAGAGTTTGTGGCATTATGTTCAAAAATAGACCCAGAAGCAAGTGTTACATAAATGAACTGGTTGATAATGGCCATTTAGATAGTTTTACTGTCACAGTTAATTTTGTTTCAGCAATTTTGTGTGCATTATATTGCTGTCATTCATTGTTCTGATGTTGTTTATTTAATGCTATATATATATTATTTTTTTGTTAGAATATGCATAAATATAACTAAATGATATTTAAAATATGTATAAAAAAATCTTCTTGTGAGCTGCTATAGGTTTGATTATAGTCGGCATTGGAGATGGACAACACTGATACCAGAAAAAAACAGTAAAATATTTTCTCATCACTTCAGGCTGCTTTCATTTATGACTCATTTGGATGAGGTGTTATGGATGTACAATCTCATAATACAAGCATTAGCATATCATGCATATTAATAAGGCCACTGAGTGAGGCTGGATGTACTTCTACAAGCATTTCACAAGCTATTATTTTGCTATCTAATGCAATGACATTCAGAGGTTTTCAAGTGTGGCTCAAGCACTTTTTGGGGGCCTCCGTAAGTGGGCGTCATGATATCCCACCGATGCTTAACTGAGGCTTTATCAGGATTGCATGACATTAAAGTAATCCGAAACCTCATCTTACAAAAGGAAAATAGTTTGAAATACTTGTCATCTGGTTAAACAAGCAGGTGATGAGATTTTCTATCCTCAAGTGCAGTTAAACCACAGAAGCAGTAGCAAAAGTTATTTGATGACGAGACATTTGCATAGTCATGGGGCAGATATTTCTTGGCTTTGCTTCTGGAAGTATATTTCCTGTTTATTTTCTCCATAGGAATTTCTAACCAAACCAGCTAGCTCAGAGATAAATCATAGCATTACAACCTTTAATTTGATGCAAAAGTATTGTGCAAATATTCAAGCTTGGCCATGTTTGAAAATCAGAAAAAAAGACAAAAGCACAAGCTCAACACATGAGGAAGGTATGTGCTCTTAGATAATCATCTCATGAAGCGATGTGTGAATGACGTAAAAACATAAAATAAAATACTATGCTATACTTTTACTTAGAGCCAAGCAATTTTTGATAAGCATCAAAAATCAATATATTATATTTTTGTTGTTAAAAATGAAATGATTTTTCAAAGTGACAGTGACCTCTATGAAATACTGAGCAAAGGGTCTGAATACTTAGGACCATGTGCTATTTCAGTTTTTCTTTTTTAATAAATCTGCAAAAATGTCAACAATTCTGTGTTTTTCTGTCAATATGGGGTGCTGTGTGTACATAATGAGGAAAAAAAATTAACTTAAATGATTTTAGCAAATGGCTGCAATATAACAAAGAGTGAAAAATTTAAAGGGGTCTGAATACTTTCCGTACCCACTGTATATACACACACATATATATATATATATGTATATGTGGATCTCTCTTCAGGGTTGTAGGTATTGTAGTATTATTTTTTAAATGACATTGTAATATCACACTTGCTTATACATTTTTAACCTACAAACCACTTGTATAGAAATATTTTATAATAAAATATAGATACTTTTGTATTAATATGTTATTATATATTAAGGATATTTAATTATACATTTTTAAATTTTTATTGAGCTTTTTTTATAATTTGCATTTTTTATACATGTTTGTCAACACTTGTTTGCTATATACTATATTTGTTCTGTTCATACAGAATGTATAACTCTAATATCATTGCTTACTAATCATTGTAGGTGTGTCTTGAAAAGATTATTCATGCTATTGTTAAAATTCAGTATGCAGATTTTTATCATGCCACCAAATTAATTTGCTGCGCCCCCAAATTGAGATGATGGGCTGCGTGTCCCAAGTTGAAGTATTTTTAACTTGATGTGACGTGCTCATGTCAGGAGACGCTGAAAAACAACCGAAGACATCTATCTGCCGCATGTGTACATAAACCAATGATTGCAAAATAGCGCAGGCAGAACGCAAGAACGTGTCCCGTGTGAATGTCTCCAGAATGCACGAAGGCAAATATTCAGTCCTATGACAAGTACAGTGTTGATACAAGCAGCCAGCTGACTGTATCCTGCTCTGTTCTGTCTTTCTCATTCTCCTTGCCACATGCTCCACACTTTTTCCCCCTGTCATGCCCTATTTATTTTTCAGCACGCTGCGTTCCACCCCCTACTCATTCCTCGGCATGCCAATACATAATCCCTATTTTCCATTATGAAGTCAACACTTTATTTAATGCGTTTCAGGGCCAGTTGCTGAATGTTTCCACTTTACAACCATCTTTACAAACTTTTACCTTCAAACCATCCAATCCGTGTATTTATTTATTTTTTTTGCCCAGCGTATCAATTATTGACCAGATTCGACCACGTCTATTTTTTTTTCCCTCACCATCCTCTCAGTTCTGATGTTGTTTTGCATTCAGTCTTTCCACATTAAGTTACAGTTAGTCACAAACATAAAGATTTTTTTCCTCATAACTTTTGGCTGTATTAATGGCACATTTTCCAGAGTAGGGAAATTTTCAGAGACATTTTCCATCACTTCATGCAGAAGAGCTTCATCAAATGTCTTTTTAAAATAAATTAAGAAAATCTTTACATACATAACATTTAGTTTAAGCCTACTTGTTTTTATTAGGCCTAAAAAAGTTGATTTAAGATGAATATATTTTGAGCTTGATTTGATTATCAGTTAACCAACCTGCAGTGTGTTTGTCAAAGAAAAATTGTTAAATAAAATAGCTAAATAATGGGGATTGGGATGGTTTAGATGACCAAAAAAAATCATTGTTATTGGCCGTAAAAATCCTGATTGGTGCATTCCTACATTTTTTATTTTTTTTTAATGAACAAGAATGATTCTCGTAGTCAATTTGTTCTTGTCAGGAGCTTTTAGAAGTGTTTTCTGCAGTATATTTTGATGCTTGATTTTTACCAAAAATAAAAATTATAAAATTGTAGGGCCGTTGTGACAACTTTGATTTCCCAATTTTAACTAATCTTAATAAAAAAAAAATAAAAAAATTCAGATTGATCATGAAATGTAAACAATGGAAATGTGATGCTTTTTAATGTGGCATGACTGATCGCTGTTGCCATCTTAGTTTAAACTGTTCAGTTCAAGAGTTACTACTAGTTATAACAAAAAATAAATGTCTTATTTAATGTATGTTTGCATGACAGCCTCCATTTAAATATTTATATTTTAACAACAAATTGGAGAAAAAATTCCTTTTGTGCAATTTTGAATAATTTCAGTGTTTATTTAAATTTAAGTGTTAATTATTTCATCAAAAAAAAAAAAGCAATTGAATATTTATTAGTTTTTTTAATAAAATGTAATGGTTTGTTATGTCATGTATCAAGTAATGTACTAAGAGGGTTTCCTGTATATAGTTTAAACAATGTTTTGTTTTGTTTTACTTTAAAATGTACATGTACTTGACCCCGAAATATGAAATATTCTCAGTAAATCGAATCAAGAGCGTCTGCATTGGAATCTATTTGAATCATAAAATATTTGTCAGTGCCCAGCCCTATAAAAATCAGGGCTTTAACATGCAGGTTGAAAAGTTATTAGTTAATATTAACCAGATTTATAATATCAAATGGGTTCCTCCCTACTTGACCCATTTTCCGTCTCGTTCATTTCTCCAGTGAAATGTCCTTGTTGTGTTTTCACCATCTCCGTGTAGCTGCAGCCCTCTTTCTCTGTCTTTTCTCCTTTTCATCTCGCTCATCCATACACCAAGCTTGGCTTCAACCGCTCTCGTCCTTTTTTTAGATTGAGGACCATGTGCTACACACACCCACTCTCCCCTGCCTCTCCTCTCCTCTCTTGCTCCAGATTCTTCCTTCCCTCCTTCTCTCTCTCTCGCTCTTCCTCCTTCACTCACCCTTGCTCTCTCTTGCCTTCTGTCTTCTTTCTCCTAATTTTCATGCTAGTCCTCCTTTTCCCTGCATCCTCATCATGTTTCACTTTCACTGCCGCGGCCGCCCACTCGGTTCTTTCAACATCTTCCAGCTCCACCTGCAGTGTTTGTGTTTGTGGATTTATGTCTGCTTCGAATGAGTGTATATGCCTAAGTACACGTGAACATGCTGTCTTTTACGGAAATTTATAAAATCAAAGACGAAATATGAACATTTTTGCATGATTTCAGCACTGATTTTGGGGTGAAATCTTAAAAATGGATTTAAATTGTAAAATTGTAAAAGTTTGGCTTTGGATAAGAAAGTTTCTGCAAATCCTAAAAGACTTTAATAGACACTATAACAACTGCATATGATGGGCCCTCTCCTTTAATAAAGTCAAACAATTTAAATAGTTTGACTTTATTGTCTGTATCTATTTGTGATGTCTCAGTTTACACGTTAATGATAAGAGCCATTTCCCTTAGAGATCCCCTCAAAATGCCATGGCAAACATAATGTATTGTATTTTATGGTAACACAGGAAATAGTGGCAGGAAGTACACCATTTTTTTATGCAGACTGACAAAACTAAGTTTAGCCACTTGGATTTGTTAGTCTCTGGCAGGTAGTATTAAAGGGGTCATATGACGTTGCTAAAAAGAACATTATGTTGTGTATTTGGTGTAATGCAATGTGTTTAAGTAGGGCTGCATGATAAATCGCATGCGACTGACGAGCTGCGCAAAAAATCGCGCGAATATGAACATGGTTTTGCGCAGCTCGTCTGTGAACAACGGCTCTGTGTAGTTAATGCTGCTCAATGTGAAAGACCGCAGGTGATGGAGATTTACCGCTGATTACAGAACCGACTTTACTGACAAGATGCGCATTAAATATCGCATGCGATTTATCGTGCAGCCCTAGGTTTAAGGTTAAAAAAACACATTATTTTCCACATACTGTACATTATTGTTTCTCTTCTATGCCCCACCTTTCTGAAACACGTCGATTTTTACAAAGCTCATCAGTCTGAAAAGCGAGGTGTACGCTGATTGGCCAGCTATCCAGTGCGTTGTGATTGGCTGAATACCTCAAGAGTGTGACGGAAATGTTACGCCTCTTAACATACTGTGATGCCGTGTCCCGGCACGATGAGACAACACCAATAAATCCCATTACAAACGAGGCATTTGTTGCATCCAGTGGGGACATAATTACTGATTATAATGACTTATACTGTCTTTTTACGCGTTGCGTTGCGTATCGCGGCGTAAACATAAAACCATGTCTGCATTTGTGATCGGAGAAATGACAAACAACAAGCACTACTTTACACTGCTCAAAACACGCGTTTGAATCATCAGTGGCAAATTCTTTAAATATAAAAAACGTACTTACAGGCTGTGAGTCAGAAGCGCCAGACTGTCCTTGCAAAGTTGGAACTGCCCCACTTCATAGAAACAGCCTTTGTGCACAGACACATTGTAGGCTACTCTCCCAGGATCAAGAAACAGTCCTCCATAAAATGCGCTGCACACTAGGGCTGTCAAAAAAAAATTAGAATTTCGAATATTCGTCGAATATAAAATAAAATCCACATTTGAATGCAAAAACATTGCATTCGAATTTTAGGTGTGCGTTAAGGAGGCAGCCTTATCAGCGGCGCACGAGATGCGATGACGATGTAAGTGTCGTTGCATTATAATGTTTTTGTTAGCCTATCCAGTTGAAGCCACTAGCTGTGGCGCTGATGCGTTGTTCATTAAAAATATAGTGGAAAAAGAGAACATCAATGCGGAGACGATCTTGTTTACATCAAAACCGAAACCAAGCCGTTCACACAGAACGCATATTTCACGCATTTTCTAGACGGACATCTATTACTGTTGCACTCGCGTCTCGCACATAAGAGCATCATGTTTAGAAAGCCATGTAAAAATAATGCAAGTTTAACTTTGCAAAAAACATATATCGAGACTTTATGGTGGGTTTTTCCCCATTCCACTGTGTCTCATGTTTTTAAATGAAAAAATTTACTCTGTGTGATTGGCTTTCCGCCCTTTGTATTAAACAATGCATACATATATGATGCTGTTTTGTTTATAGTTGTTTAAGCAACTTAATTATAATTGGTTTATAAACATTATTTTAAACATTATGCTTTTTTTCGCAGATAGTCATGTTATCTTATGCTTTGAATGATGCACCCTCTTGTGGCCTCAAGAGAGAAGCCAAAAGCTTTTCTTCACCCTAACTGAAATTATGCATTTTAAATTTGAATATAATAACAAATTTGATCATATTTAAGTACAAAATTCAGAATTTAGTTTTTCAGCCATTAGTTTTTCAGCCATGGCGGCAGCAACAATACTACAGCGAGAATAAAAGTTACGCCTTCTTTCTTTGCGTGAACATTTGGTCGGTGTTATGCAAATCTTCCCACATAGTGACGTAGACATGTGGGGGTGTGTTTAAACGAGGCGTTTTAGGAGGGTGTGGACAAGTCTTAACTTTTATAAAGAATATCTGTTTGGGTTTGAGACTTTAGTCTTTGCAACTTCAGGGATCTTATCGATGCACAAACAGCTTGTAACACTCCAAAGAGAAAGGAAAATGTGAAATTGCATCATATGACCACTTTAAGGGGAGGGACATTCATATTTTAGAAAGCATGTAATTAGACCAAAAGAATAAGGAGATGATGTCATCAATATTTTATTTTTGTTAATTTTTCTGAAATAGAAAGAATATAAATTTTAAATGCATAACTACTGTTCACCAATGCTGCATTTATTAATTCAAAAATACAGTAAACTGATAATATTGTGAAATATTAGTACAGTTTAATGTTTTCTGTTTTAATATATTTAAAAATTTAGCCTAATTTATTTCTGTGACGCAAAGCTGAATTTTCAGCATCATTACTCTATTTTTCAGTGTCACGTGATCCTCAGAAATCATTCTAATATGCTGATTTGCTGCTCAAGAAACGTTTCTGGTTATTATCAATGTTGAAAAACAGTTGTGCTGCTTCATATTTTTCTGTGATACTTTATGAGAAAAGTTCAAAACAACAGCATTTATTTGAGAGAGAAATATTTTGTAGAATTACAAATGTCTTTTACTGTCACTTTTGATCGATTTAATATATCCTTGCTGAATTAAAGTATTAATTTAATTAAAAAATATATATATATTTTTTAATTTTAATAAAAAAAAAAATACTGGCCCCAATTTTGAATGGTATATGCTAAAAATGATCTAGTTGAGAAAAAATGACTATCATATAGATACATTTATTTAAATATATAACACATAAAATTCACAGTAATAACGCATTATATTTGTAAATAAAATAATTTTATTGGGATAAAAAAAATGAATTGAGTGATTTTAGTTTTTATTTATTGTAGAAATGGTTATAGACTTTCACACCAAAATGCAACCTTCCCAAGGATGTGAGCAGGATGTTTACATAATGAGAATGAATGTCGTTTTATATTTGTATTTAAGAGTTTTTGGTGTCCAGACGGGCTTCATATTAGCGTTTGGTTTTAGGGATGAGTCTTCGTAGTTAGATGGATGGTAGGAAAGAGAGACGCAGGTGTGAAGAGAATTGGGAAGACTGAGAAATGGTGAACTGCTAACAGTGTGATAGACTGTGTGTGTTATTGTACAGCTGCAGTTAAACCATTTACAATCTGTCGCTTTATCAGGCAGGTCTGTCGGGCAGGAGAATGATTAACTAGTACTGCTAGTTTAAAGGTAAAGTGTCTTTTTTGGTGTTAAAATACTTTTGTATTTTAAATGTGAAGAGACAACAACAAGTCAGCAATTTATATTGATTTTTCATAGGAAAACTTTCGAATCATTGTTTAAAGGGTTTGACATGTCAACTTCTGGCTCGACCAATGGCACGAGTTTAGGGTGGGGCTATTTGTTTAACCAAACATTGACAAAACTCATTGGTAAACCTGTTTAAAAACAATCATCAGTGTTCCGAGCGTAAAGATTGGTTTTGAACAAATTTGGATGTTAAAACCAATAAACCATGGAAGAAGGAAGTTAATGCTGATTTCATGTTGACTTGAACCTTTGCTCCACACCACCCACTAAAAAGCACAAATGTTTTGGGGAAGTGCTTTGCCAGGGTGTATCCCTTTACCCCGATCCACAAAAAGGTCAACAAAACATGTGGCGTCACATCCTGTGTTATCATACATCAGCCGTCTAGTTTTGTCTCCACAACACAGAACATTATCTTTGTTCTCTGAAAGTACCTGTTGATCGATGAAATGTTTTGATTGAGATTTGTGTTGTAAATAGAGCAATTTTGCCACACAATGAAAGTTTGCTGGGTCAGAGCTTTACAGTGTCTGGACTGAAAGCGGTATCCATGGAAACCATCAGTAGTCCTCCTCCTTCACAATCGCAAGAATCTCTCTCTGTTTGTTTTTGACTTGTAGTTACTGGTGATTGCTGAGGCAAGCATTACTACTGTTGCTCACACTTAAAGGCACAATATGTAAGATTTTTTGATTAAAATATCCAAAAACCACTAGAACAGTGTTATATATTTTGCTGACTTGTGTACTTACATTATCCCAAATGTTTCGAAGAATGTTTAAATCCAGAGAAATAAGCTATTTTAACTAGTGACACAGACCGTGTCCATAGTGTCATTGTGTCGCCTGCCAATGAAGTCATAACCCCTCGATTTCCGGTTTTGTTTTGTAGAAAACAAGGAAATGCCAAAGACGCTTTAATATGTTGTGCATTTTAATAGACCGGTGACGACCGCACAGAGTAGCATTATAACTGAACTTTCAAATGTATCTAGTATAGGACTGCACGATAAATCGCATGCGATGTTTAACGCGCATCTTATCAGTAAAGCCGGTTCTGTAATCAGCGGTAAATCTCCATCACGTGCGTGCTTTCACATTGAGCAGCATTAACTACACAGAGCCGTTGTTCACTGATGAGCTGCGCAAAAAATCGCGCGAATATGAATGTGGTTTTACAGTGATTACAGAACCGGCTTTCTGACAAGATGCACATTAAATATTGTAATCACTGTAAAACCACATTCATATTCGCGCGATTTTTTGCGCAGCTCATCAGTGAACAACGGCTCTGTGTAGTTAATGCTGCTCAATGTGAAAGCACGCATGTGATGGTGATTTACCGCTGATTACAGAACCGGCTTTCTGACAAGATGCACATTAAATATTGCATGCTATTTATCGTGCAGCCCTAATCTAGTATGATAAAACAGCGCTGCTTTTTTCCCGACATACACACGACCGGAAGGAGCGGAAGCGGTCGACTGTGGCATAATAAAAGCTCCGCTGCTTTCGAGCCGTGTGTCACGCTCGCTCAGTGGCCTCGTTTCACATGGCTTTCAGCCTCACCCTGCTACATTCTACTACGTTAATAAATCATTAGCTCATCCATGAACATGATTTCTGCCAGAGTCCCTTCGGATTGCATCGGCTGTGGGGGATGAAGACGACAACTCCCATGATTCCACACTCAGTCACGGCGTTATCAAACTACGCCTTTGTCTATTTATTTATTTTGAATACGCGCCCTCCAGCGGCGAAAATTACATATTGTGCCTTTAAGCGCAGAGATTTGAACAAAACACTCTTTTACTTGGGCCTTTAAGCAACCATCCTAAACGCCGTAATATCTGCACTGCAACAGCTTGACAACTGGCCTAAACACCCTAGCATCTGCACTGCAAACCACCCTGAAAACCATCCTGAACACCCTAACATATGCAGTACAACCCTGAACACCCTAACAACTGCACTGCAACACCCTGAAAAACACCCTGAACACCCTAACAACTGCACTGCAACTGCCTGAAAAACACCCTGAACACCCTAACAACTGCACTGCAACACCCGAACAACGATCCTGATCACCCTAACATATGCAGTACAACACTCTTAACAACCCTAAACACCCTAACAACTGCACTGCAACACCCTGAAAAACACCCTGAACACCCTAACAACTGCTCTGCAACACCCGAACAACCATCCTGATCACCCTAACATATGCAGTACAACACTCTTAAAGGGGTCATATAATGCTTTTTTTAAAGATCCATCATTCTCATGGGTCACTTCCTCTTTGCCTTTCTTTTCCTCTTTCATAATTTCTCTCAATCCTCTCTCTCTAGAGTCTTATTCCTATCAGACCAGGTTCAGATTCAGTCTCTGATGCACAATTATAAAACTGATTTAAAAAATAGATCACCCAAAAATGAAATGATATTTGAATGGTGTGTTTGTCATGAAATGAGGCTGAGTAAATGGCAGAATTTTTCTTTCCTTTTTTTTTAAAAAATCACCGATCACAACAATATTGTTTGTTCTATGCTGTTGTTTTGTTTCTAATGTAAGCCGAGGAGTTTTTTCTGCAATAGAACTTCCATGCTTTTAGTGTGTGCATGTGTTCTGCCTTCTCTTTTGGCCTTGTGTTACTCTTGTCTTTTATTGCAGAATTGAAGAAGCGGTGAATGAGAAGTCTTACTGTGTGTGTGTGTGTGTGTGTGTGTGTGTGTGTGTCGTGTGTGTCAGGCAGTCCATAACTGGAGTGTGTTTGTGTGTTTCAGGGCAGTGATGCCGGGCATGGTACTGTTTCGGCGACGCTGGTCAGTCGGCAGTGATGACCTGGTGTTACCGGCTTTCTTCCTGTTCATACTACACTGCATATGGTGAGTCAGTATTTGTGTTTGTCTGTACAGTTTGTTCTTTTACATTCATGCATGAGTTAAGCAATCAAACCAGTAAACAATAAGCTCTTAGAGCCAGGACTGTGAGTTCAATAGAAGTCTTAAGAGTTGAATTTAGACATTCTGTCTTGCAATATAATAGCCGTTCCCAACCATTTGAATGAGTTGCACAATGATGTAAGTTATTTATTTGAAGTACACAAATATTTTAAACAATGTTTACCTTTTAAAATATAGTATATTTCATAATAGTTTTACATGTTGTTTACTTGTAATTATTATTAAATGTAAGTTTTTAGTTACAATTATTTTTAATTTCATTCAGTTTTAATGTTAGATTTTAGATTTGATATGTATACACATACGTACATATGTATATGATGTATATATGTCAGTGTTTCCCCTGCCATTATATTAGGGGGGCGGCCCTTAAGGTCAAGTTCATTTGATCTAATTATATTTTCTCTATAGCGCCAGACCACAACAGAAGTCATTTAAAGTTAACTTTCCGATAGAACATGTCATATTTAAATATGAATTCTGCGTGTCTCTGTGTCAATGAATGGCGCAGATGTGCAGTTTTGTTTACTACTCGTACTAAAGCGTGCGTGACACTTCCGGTGATATTAGAGTCTGCTGTTTTACTAAATGAGGACATAAATATATGAACAACATCTCCAGAACTGCTCTGAAAGTCACTTCATGAGCATTTGACCGTTTAATTTGAGTAAAACTATCCTCATATCATATACACAGAAATGTAAAGGTATTCACGGCAACCCGTCAAAATAAACGTTCGGTTTATATATTATATTATATATTATATATCAGAAATATATTACTATTGTTGAGTAGAATGTACGTAACAGGCTGCTGCTACTACTACTACTAAAATTATTAAAACCTTATTTTTAAGGAATAATCATACAATATTTCTTCAATGTTTTAATTGTAATATTAAATTACCTTTATTTTCCAAAAAATAAAATGTTTAATTTTCATTACTTAAAAGATAGATTCAATTAATGTTTTATGCCTTAAAAAATGTAAATACACAACACAGAATTTCTGAGCAAAAAGTCATATGGCTATTGTAAGAATAAATTAAACTTGTTTTTATGCTTTCAAATAATTAGACATGCTAAAACAGAATTTGGTAACAATAAAACATAAGGTTGGGGGGAAAAAAACATTTCATAGGGCCCTAAACATGTAATTTTTGTTAAACTTTTAAAGGGGTACTATTATGCTCTTTTACAAAGTCTTGATTTTGTTTTGGGGGTGTACTAGAACATGCTCTCATGCTTGGTGGTTCGAAAAACGCATTATTTTTCACATAATTTACATCATTAAAATACCTTTCTCCCCAGGCTGGCACAAACGGCTCGATTAGTTCCGGCTTTGATGAAGGTCCGCCTTCCGAAAAACAAAATGTGTTGTGATTGGTTAGCTGTCCCAGTGCGTTGTGATTGGCGAACAGCTTAGACAGTGTTTCAGTACTGCCACGCCCCTTGCTCCGTCTTTCAACAAAAGCTTTTGGCGAATCCGGCACTTCTCACTCGTGATGTGGAAGCTGTCCTCAGTAAAATGCGCAGCACACAATAGCAAATTGGGGTTATAATGCTCAGGAACAGAGTTAAAAAATAAATTGCAACCACTGTTTCCTGACATCATCCGCTTTCGGAAG
>NW_015505469.1:1309648-1312882 GCF_001515645.1 Sinocyclocheilus grahami
GCTCTGCATGTTTTGCACGTCTCTCTTTGTTAACACACCTGATTCAGATCATCTCGTTAGAAGTGAGCTCCGTGCATGAACTGTGTTCCGATTGACATGGTCCCTACACAGTGTCCATTGCTCCCTACTCCCTGAGCAGGGGAAATCCGTTGAAGTTTACTTCACTTCGGAATATTCATTTACAGATTTGCGCTGCGCCGCTGCCTGCAGCGTCTTCACACACAAACGAAACTTACTAGAGAAGCGTGAAGTGGGACATAATATACCTCTGTAAATAAATACAATTTAAATTCACGTCTCGCACACTTAAATGCCCTTTGTATGGAACATATACGCTCCCTTCAAACTGGAATCATGGCGGAATATCCGGTAATGTCCATGTCGCAAGGCACTTACAGTCAAATATAGCAAACGTATAAAGCAATAAGAGAAACATACAAAATGTGCAGAGCGGGGGTATGCGAGGACTGGAATTGAGAACCGCTGTTCTAGACATGCCAAAAATTTGAGGCTACAGCACAGCAGCTCTTCTTCTTGGTTTTCTCTGACGCACTAACTCTGCAACAGCTCTTCTTCTTCGTCGTCTCGTCTGATGCGTTCACTCAACCAAGCGTTCTAACCACGACCTCGCCCCTCCCCACCCCCCAACCATTCAAATTTTTGTAGGCAGGAATTTTTTGTAATGAAATTCTAATGAGCCGCTTTGTGATATCATAAAGCCCGGAAACCAAACGCTGTAGTCCAAACGAGCCGTTTGCTGTAGTTCTTGAAAAGAGATTTTTTTTTTAAACTAAATATCTCCCTTTGGAGTGGACTTTGAGATTTGTAACTTTCTAGATCTTTTTTATGCCCAAACATACACACTACACACTGACTAAAATTAAAAAAGTGAAAAAGCATAATAGGACCCCTTTAATAAATTGATGTTAAGTTTCATGATTTAAATTAATTAGACATGCTTTTTGATTAATAAAATTTAATTTAACCATTAAAAAGGAGTCCAGAAAAAAAAACCTGTAAACCTAGGGGAAACACTGTATGTCTATATATATATATATATATTTACATACATACATACAGGTACATCTCAAAAAATTAGAATATCATGAAAAAGGTCAATATATTTTGTCACTCATTTTGACACCAGACCCAACAATGCAGATGACCTGAAGGCCGCTATCAAAGCAACCTGGGATTCCATTACACCTGAGCAGTACCACAGGCTGATTGCCTCCATGCCACGCCGCTGACCAATATAAGTTGTAATTGTTATTAACAGTTCTGTTTATTTCATACACATTTTGCCAACTGCTAATAAAGAACAAAAATTATACTCATTTTGGATATTTTGAGGTGACAGACTCGTGCAACCAAACTAGAGTTCCCATCATTCTCTGTGTCAGCACAAGAATTATTAAGTACGCAGATAAAGTATCGATTGCATGACGTAATCTTTGGCTCGTTATAAACTAAATTAACTATTTTTGTTGGCAAGTGGAAAAGAAATGTAAAATATGAAATTGCCCAACGGGTTCATTTGTATACTGGAAATCATTTTAACGCACCTCTTGTCATAAATGTCTGATTTCCGTGATGTGTATGTTCATGTGATGATGTGGCTGTGCTCTTTCGGCAGGCTCGTGGTTCTGTCCGTGGTTCTCTTTGGGCTGCCGTACAGTTCAGAGCAATCATGCTCGGTCACGCTGGTGGATCACGGTCGTGGTTACCTCGGCATCCTGGTCAGCTGTCTGATCTGCGAGAGCGCCATCATGTGGCTGAGCATGAGAGGCAGCATCCTGTACACACAACCCAGAGAGGCAGTGCAGTACGTGCTCTATATACGGCTGGGTAAGACACACACTTGCATATTTATAAAAACAACCATGAAAAATCTTTCATCAGTTCCCTCAGTACATGCAATCTCATATGTCAACTCTGTTAACTGTAGTGATCCATCATAGACATGCTTCTGAAGCAAATGCTATTCCAAATTTTAAGGCAGCATTGCAAGTATCATTTGTGGAGAAAGCAATCCCAGAATGCATTGCAATGGACCCTTTTCACAAGACCGTCATCAACATCGTAAATCATCAAGTTTTTTTATATGAATGTATGTACATTTATAACACTATACTTTGTATTATATCACCTTTGCATCAAATTACAAAAAAACTAGTTAACGCTAATGTGAGGGTGTTTCTAATGCAGCGTCCATGGGAGGGATGCTAAATTTGACATCATTCTCTCTTCTGACTGCCGTTATCAGTCTCTCTCATTTTTTCCTTTGATTGAAAGAATTTTGACCAATAGCCGATGCCGATATATAATTATTTTTAATTTTGGTTAGTTTTTAACAGGAACTTATTAGTTAGATAATTAAATAAACAATAATAAAGTTATTTTATAATGACATTGAAGATTGGAAAATAACTATAAATAAACTATATATTAATCACTGCATTTTTTTCTATAGAAAGATGCAGTGGTAACCTTAACATTTTATTTTATGATAACATTTGTAAATGGTCTAAAGCAAAAGAGTTGTAAAAATTCTGAAAATCTTTTAGAGCTCATAATTTGTTCAAAAAGTATAACATATTACACATTAATGAATAAATCAGTAGGTATATATAAAATTATTTCATTTAAAGCTGCAGTCCGTAAGTTTTGCTTCTTTGTCGTCATCTCTGTTTGAAAACCTGGAATAGCAGCTGTGTGCGGAATTATCTAGCTTGCATGGGTTGTGCACGGCTCCAGCGCGGATTAATCTAATGTTCTGAAGAGTACGTGTGGAAGCACCGCACCGGTGTGGATATTTACTGTACTTCGCAATCACAGATTCTAGCCTATGTCTTGGAATATGACCCAAATAAGAATTTTCACCATATATTGCATCTGAACAAGTCTGCCACGTTTGTTCTGACCAACTGAGGAAAAAAGCATTACCATAAACCACGCTACCAATGGTGATTAAATCTATAGATCGGTTAGCTCATATCACATAAAACCGTTCAAATTATTATTATTGTTATATTTTATTCTCAAATGATTAATATTAACAACATCAGCATTGGTGACTATGAGTAGTGTGTATGTATATTTCAATTTCTGCACAGTCTAATCTAATTGTCATACTCTTCGAATTTCATATTAAGAAATTATTTTAACCCAAAAAGCAAATTATGCTCCCTTCGAACTGGTTTTCTTTAAAATACAAATCTTTGTAATCCCAGG
>NW_015505469.1:1315293-1326807 GCF_001515645.1 Sinocyclocheilus grahami
TTTGTTCTGACCAACTGAGGAAAAAAGCATTACCATAAACCACGCTACCAATGGTGATTAAATCTATAGATCGGTTAGCTCATATCACATAAAACCGTTCAAATTATTATTATTGTTATATTTTATTCTCAAATGATTAATATTAACAACATCAGCATTGGTGACTATGAGTAGTGTGTAAACAATCATCCACCTGCAGGATCCTCACATGCGATAGCGTAGTAGCCGGGACAAATTCTTTATGTTTACAGAAGTGACATAATGTCGTGGCAACATGCACGAATTTCCCGCGAAAACCTACCCGTACCACTCAAATTAGAAAACATTATTATAAGCTAACCGTTGTGAATCGAGCTAAAGTAAGGCGATAGTTTTGAACACTGGCTGGTTATGTACTTGCTCAAATATTGATTTCGGATCGTTTTTAACCAAAAAAAAGTTACGGACTGCAGCTTTAAGTGTTATGTTTGTGATTTTTTTTTTCTCCATGTAAGCTATAGCTTCTGACCTTTAAATCAAAACATACTCATGATTTTATGGCATCAATTACTGCTTTATTTAATCAGAAACACAGTATAAATATTATTTGTGTATTTTACTTTCATTTAATTAGAAGTAGGCCAACAGCGCCCGCTATGGAATTAAAACTCCATACTGAATGGGCTTTAGGACCCGGGGGAGGCTGCTGCTGCTGCCACTGCACGTGCTATTACAGTTTACTCTATCATACACCGAAGCGTCATTCTGTTTGTGCATTCTCAGTTTAAATGCAGCATCCAAATCAGTGAATCTAATCAACACCTAATCAAGGATGAGCCACAATGCTGACATGATATAATTGCACTGTTGACGTGATCTAATCGCTAGCACACCCTGAGCACATGTGAGTTAATGTATTCCTCTTATTGGCAAGACATATCGGCATTATTTTTCATATCAGGCCGATTCCGATATTGGTCCGATAATATCGTGCATCCCTAACAAAAAATGATCAATCTAATTGAAGTGGACTATTTTCTACAGTGATTGTGTGCTTTTGCGCTTTTTCTGATACACACATGTGGATTAGAAGTTTATGGAAGCTTGCTTCCACCACAGAAATAAAAAAAAAATGTAATTGGGACTTTTAATCTCACAATTCTGACTTTGTTTCTTTCGATTGCTAGTTTATATCTTACAAATAAGACTGTTTTCCAGAATTTAAAATGTATATCTTGATATTCTGACATTTTGTTTATAAACGTGCCTGACACTCCCTCTGACGCGAAATAAACCAATATCCCGAGTTATTCAGTTACTCTTAACGTACTCGATTACTAACGTAACCTCGGCTCCCTGAGAAAGGGGAACGAGTACTGCGTCGCTAGACGCTACGGGAAACTCCATTTCTCTGATTTACTGAAGCCTTTTTTTCAATCACAGCAGTGCATCTGCACTGCCATTGTTTCAGAAATGAACCAATGACGGCGCAGAGGAGCTGCACGAGCCTATTGCGAAGCAGTGCGCCCGAGCCCACCAAAATGGGCGGGGCATCTGGCTATATAAGCAGGTGCTCGGCATAGGATCACTGATTCATATCGACTGAAGCGACGACAGAGTCGTGCAGCATCATAGCACGGCTAGCTACGCAGTACTCGTTCCCGTATCTCAGGGAACCGAGGTTACGTTAGTAACGGAGTACGTTCCCTTTCGATACTTCACTTCGTACTGCATCGTTAGACGCTACGGGAACCTATTCAATCACACCATGCCCTCTGACGCGAAATAAACCAATATCCCGAGTTATTCAGTTACTCTTAACGTACTCGATTACTAACGTAACCTCGGCTCCCTGAGAAAGGGGAACGAGTACTGCGTCGCTAGACGCTACGGGAAACTCCATTTCTCTGATTTACTGAAGCCTTTTTTTCAATCACAGCAGTGCATCTGCACTGCCATTGTTTCAGAAATGAACCAATGACGGCGCAGAGGAGCTGCACGAGCCTATTGCGAAGCAGTGCGCCCGAGCCCACCAAAATGGGCGGGGCATCTGGCTATATAAGCAGGTGCTCGGCATAGGATCACCGATTCATATCGACTGAAGCGACGACAGAGTCGTGCAGCATCATAGCACGGCTAGCTACGCAGTACTCGTTCCCGTATCTCAGGGAACCGAGGTTACGTTAATAACAGAGTACGTTCCCTTTCGATACTTCACTTCGTACTGCATCGTTAGATGCTACGGGAACCTATTCAATCACACCATGCTATGGTAGATGAACGACTTATACGTAATTGTCCAGGGCGTCCAGAAGGGGGCCCTGTAGATTAACTACAATCAAGCAGGCCATAGCCAGAGACCCGGATTCTTTTCGGGGTCAAGAGGAGGCAAAGAAATGGGCTAACTCATAGAGGTCGAGCCAGGCCTTACATAATCGTTCTTAGAGCTTCGCACAGCCTCGGAACTAGAGCGTGCCGGAAGCTAAGCCCAGACGTTAGAACTTCAGCGGGTTCGAGACATAGTCAAACCCAGCAAGGATTAAATCCAGCCTTAGGGCGGGTATATGGTTCCTGGAGCGTTTTGAGCTCAGAGAGACAGTTAAGCAGAAAGGACCTGAGCCTGCAAAGCAGAGACGTCTAGGTTGTAGAACCTGACAAAGGTGGACGGCGAGGACCAGGCGGCCGCCGCACAAATTTCTGCAATGGACACACCACTGGACCATGCCCGTGTTTGACGCATCTGTGAAGATGACCTTCCTTTTGTGCATCATCCCCAGGGGTACGCCCTGTTTGAACCACGAAGGGTCCTTCCAAGGGGCAAGGGCTGCGATGCAGGCTTGATCCACCTTGATACAAAGGCGTCCGTGACGCCAAGCTCGGGATGGAACCAGGGGTTTCAGCCAGTGTTGAAGAGGCCGCATGCGAAGTAGGCCTAACTGCAGTACTGGCGATGCAAAGGCCATAAGGCCGAGCATCCTCTGAAACACTCTGAGAGGAAGGGACGCGCCAATCGTGAAGGCGGTCGTCAGCTGCTGTATAACCAGGACACGTTCTGGTGAGGCTACAGCTCTCATTTGGGTTGAGTCGAAGACAGCCCCCAGAAATTTGATTCGTTGGCTGGGAATCATTGAGCTTTTGTTGTAAATGACCCTGATCCCCAAGCACTCTTAAGTGGTTGAGGAGGGAGGATCTGTGGGCTATCAGCTCGGCCTCTGACTGGGCTAAGACAAGCCAGTCGTCGAGGTAATTCAGAATGCGGATTCCCATCTGTCTCAGAGGGGAGAGAGCCGCATCTATGCACTTCATAAAAGTGCGTGGGGCCAGAGACAGCCCAAACGGCAGCATCGTATATTGATATGCCACTCCCTCAAAGGCAAATCTCAAGAAGCGCCTGTGACAGGGGGCTATCTGAATGTGAAAGTAAGCGTCTTTCAGATCCAGAGAGAAGAGCCAGTCCCCTGGGCGAATTAGTGAGAGGATCTGTTTCAAAGTGGACATTCTGAATGCGCACTTTACTAAGGCGCGGTTAAAAATCCTGAGATCGAGGATGGGCCTAAGGCCGCCATCCTTTTTGGGGACGAGGAAGTAGCGGCTGTAAAAACCTGACTCGCTCTGAGCTGGCGGGACGATATCTATGGCCCGTTTCGCCAGCAGCACAGCCACCTCGGAGCAAAGAACGCAAGCGTTCATGTTCCCTACTAAGGTGGGGATCACACCGCAGAAACGCGGGGGTTCTCGAGCAAATTGGGGTAGATAACCTCGTTTTATAATCCCCATAACCCACTTTGACATGCCGAGGATTGCCTGCCAGGCCTCAGCCCTTGTGGCAAGGGGTTGAATTGGTTCGGGCGGCGGGTCGCTGTGAGGGGACCCAGGGCTCGCCGTGTTTGGAAGAGGAAATTTGCTCTCTTTTTGAGTATGTTTGTGTTTTATTTTGTCCGCTATCACAGCGGTTGTACACTTGGGTGCTAGAACGGGCCCTTTGCATGCAATAAACACATTTTTCCCAGCACCCAGAACTGGATGGGGCGACTGGGAACACATACAAGGCAGTTTGGGGGGTGGTCCGCCACAGCGAGACTTTGCCCTCTCCTCTTCCTTCCTGAAGGATCAGGATGGCTTCTGAGGCGCAGGATCCAGCACAATCTTGGGCCGGGGTCCCTGGCGCTTCGGGAAAGGGGGGTGCTTTGCAGAGTGCAAGCGCTGCCTGGGCTCAGGCCGTGCAGAGGGCTGATTCACAGGAGGCATAGTTTTAACTGCCTATTGAGTCGGCGCCAGCTTAGGGCGACTGCCAGCAGCTGCAGAACTGGAACGCTTCGGCAGGAAGTGTCGCATGGCTTAGGACGACTTCTGTGCAGCCGTGAAACGCTCGGTGAACCCTTCCACAGCAGGTCTGAAAAGACCAGTGGGGGTGACCGGGGAGTCAAGGAAGATAGTTTTATCCGCTTCTTTGATCTCTGTCAAATTCAGCCACAAGTGGCGTTCCAGCACCACCAGGCTGGCCATCGACCTCCCAATGGCCTGTGCAGTCGTCTTTGTGGCGCGCAGGGCCAAATCGGTGGCGTTGCGCAGCTCTCTGAACGCTGCAGAGTGTTCTGGCCCAGACTCATCCATGGCGCGAAGGAGCTTCGCCTTGTACCCTTGGAGCACCGCCATAGAGTGTAACGCAGATGCAGCCTGGCCCGCCGAGGTGTAAGCACAACCAGTGAGGGCTGAAGTCGTTCGGCAGGGCTTCGAGGGATGAGCGGCCTTTGCTTTCCATCTGATGGCAGCGGGGGGGCAGAGGTGTGCAGCCACCGCTTCGTCCAGAGGAGGCAGCTTATCGTAGCCCTTCTGTGCAGCGCCGTCGACCGTAGTGAGGGCGGGAGAGACAGAGGAGCGTAAACGGTCTGAGTAGGGGGCATGCCACGACTTCGTCAGCTCGTTGTGAACCTCTGGGAAGAAGGGCGCAGCTCGCTGAGGAGGGGTCTGGCGGCCTCCCGGCAGAAACCACTCATCTAGGTGGCTGCGAGTGGGCTCTTCAGGCGAAGACCACTCCAATCCGAGCTCCTAGACGGCTTTTGATAGGACACGGATGATCTCTGTGTCCGTACCAACCTGGCGTCGATCGACTCCGCAGATGGCAAGGGTCAGGGTCAGCAATGGAGCCCAACCAATCCTCAGCATCCGAGGCCGCTAGGGACATACTATCATCAAGCGGCTCGTCATCCAATCCCCCAAACGAGACCAGGTCACTCGCGATGGCAGAGGGGCACTGTTCTGTTATGGGAGAACGAGACGGGGGGAAACCTCTCTTTGTGGAGAGAGTGAGGTACACAAGCCTTGAGCCGATGTAAGCCCACTCATATCCGAGCGCTGTGATCCTCTACCCCGCTGTTTTTTCCCCACAGGTTCCTGGGAGGAAGGAAACGGGGGGGCGCGAGGAGCGGGGGCGCTTTCTGAAAAGAAAGCAATCCGCGAGCGCAAAGAGGCGAGACTCATGCTCTCGCAGTGGGAGCATGACGTCTCAGTGAGCGCAGCTTCTGCATGGGATTTCCTCAGACATCGCACGCATTCACTGTGCCCATCATCAGCGTGCAGTGGTGTCCTGGCGCGACATTTGCAACAACGTCGCAGGAAATTTGCTCAGAAATGTGCTCTTTTTTGTTACCACAAGCAGGAAAGCATCAACACAGGCGCTCTGCAGACGGCTCGTGAGCGAAGCGCTCACCGGGGCTGCCTTGAGAGCGACGTGGGAACAGAGCTGCTTGAAGTGGCGATCTGATCCGTTGCTGCAAAGCGGTGCGCTGATCAGTGCTGCTTGAGAGTGGCAAACGGTGAGCAGAGAGCAGAGGCGGCGAGCTGATCTTGCTGCTGCAGAACGGCGGCTTGATCAGCTTGCAGACGAAGGCTTCAAATCTCGTAGAATCAGCGAAGAGCAGTAGATGTCGTCCCTGAAGGAGAAAGAATCAGTGATCCTATGCCGAGCACCTGCTTATATAGCCAGATGCTCCGCGGGCTCGGGCACGCTGCTTCGCTGTGCCGTCATTGGTTCATTTTTGAAACAGTGCAAATGCACTGCTGTGATTGAAAAAAAGGCTTCAGTAAATCGGAGAAAAGGAGTTTCCCGTAGCATCTAGCGACGCAGTACGAAGTGAAGTATCGAAAGGGAAGAGTACATTGACTGAACTGCTAAAAGAGAACCGATGATGGGATGTGCACAAGCAGAGCAGCTGGACTGAGTCGCGTCCTGCTGGGAGACGGTATCACAGTATGTTAAGGGGCGTAACATTTCCGTCACACGCTTGAGGTATTCGGCCAATCACAACGCACTGGATAGCTGGCCAATCAGAGCACACCTCGCTTTTTCAGACCGATGAGCTTTGTTTATGGAAAATAATGTGTTTTTTTTTTACCTTAAACCGCACAAACACATTGCATTACACCAAATATACAACATAATATTCTTTTTAGCAACGTCATATGACCCCTTTAAATATTGTAAAACAAACCTACCACTAATAGTCTCACGAACTTACATCACCAGTCAAAAGTTTGGAATAATTACGTTATTAAAAAGTATCTTATGCACACCAATGCTGCATTTATTTAGGATAGAAATACAGTAAAACTATTAATGTTGTGAAATATTATTGTAATTTAAAATACATTTTTTTCTATTTAAATATATTTTAAAATGTAATTTATTCCTGTGATGCAATTTTTTTCATCCTTCAGAAATTGTTCTAATATACTGATTTACTACTTGTTTATTATTTCTACTCCGTTCAGGCTCTTATTATTATCAGTGTTGTTAATATTTTTGTGAAATTGTGAGCCCTAACATGCGGCGTCACCGCTATCAGCAGCAAGTCCAGGCATGTGTTAAAATCTCATGAAACCTCCCCTTGTTAATCTCAGCAGATTCCTGTAAATTTGAAAGTCATTTATAGCTATTTATGTCCTGGAATCTCAACGCACGCTTTCTAACAATACGCCTAGTGTAGCTTTTCCCATGTCTCTGCAGACCATGAATCAGTGTCGCTCATTGTCCTCCCCCATCCCATAATAGCACACTTCACTTCCATGCCAATCATCTGTCTATACAGGACATGGACTGACAAAGAGACAGCTGGTTTGTTTTACAGTAAGAGCTTCCTGCTGAACTGAATCTATAAGCGCCAAATGAAGATGTATACGGTACATTTAAATTTGTTATTTTATTTTATTTATTCATTCATGTATTTATTTTCAACAGGAATTGTGGTGTGTAACTGGTTGGTCATCTTCAGTGTGTGTTTCACCATGATGTGTACCTTTGACCCCACTGGACGGACCTTTGTGAAGCTGAAAGCAACTCGCCGCCGTCAGCGTAATCTCACAACGTACACCCTCAGGTACAACGCTTAACATTATTCATGCTAGCTTATTTCAGGATACCCACCAATGAATGAAGATTTAAATGCCCGTCTTTTGCAAAGTTGTACAATTCCCCCACCCTTTAATTGTTCATTTATTATTTTGTTATTTCTATTATGTTTTATGCAGCCAATAAGAGTGTAGTATTTATTTTACCCTATTTAAATCCACTCTATAGATTTCTAAGAGTGCACATTTTATGCAGTGTTGCTGTTATTATTGACTAAAAATAAAACTTAAAAAAAGGTAATTGAAATAAATCTGATATAAAATTAAGTATAGATATTAGATAAGAAAGTTAAAGTTGAAGTACTAAAATAACTAAATTAAAAATATAAAAAATAAATATATTAAAAATAAATTAAAGCTAAATAAAAACTATTAAAAAACAAAAATTAATAAAAATGACAAAAGCACATTCAATTATTTAAACTAGTTTAAAAAACTAATTTCAATTAGGCAACATTTTCAAATTTTCATTTAAGTTGAAGTACTAAAAATGAATTAAAAAATAAATGAAAGCTAAATATAGATATTTAAAAACAAAATTGAATACAGATGACAAAAGCACATGAATTACTTTAATGTTAAAATGAAAAGTGAAAATATAAAAATAAAAACAAATTTAAAATAACCATAAATACTTTAATAAAATAAATACTAAAATAATATAATGATAAATATTAAAATAATACTGAATTGTATGCTAATTTTTGCTTACAGTTTTTTTTAAGTAAAATTTAGTAAATATTATGTAAAATAAGCATTTGTTTCATTTTAGCAATATTGTGCTCATCCCATTTTTACACATTAATACATTAACTGGAAACATATTTTTTTGGACTGTCTTGCTTTTAATGTATATAGAAAACTCTATTATGAAGTGAACTCACTTAAAGAGTTATTTAGTATAATTATGCCCAAATAAGTTTTAGAATTTTTATCATATGTTAAAGTAAAAAATCTTGTGTAATATAACTTGTCTTTGTTTGTTTGCTGGTTTTTATTGTATTTGTTATACTTGAAAATATAATGAAAATAGCCTAAGATGCTGACATGGCATTAAATAAAAACATACTACTACTAAACATTAACTAATATTGTGTATTTGTATACCGTTATGTATTTTATGTGTTGCATACACCATTTTTCCACTGCTGTCTCTAGATATGTGTTTCGATCCTTGTAATACCCATCTGTTGACCTATAATTCCTAAATTTGCTCATGATATTTGCTCAGTTGGGTTTTATCTCTTTCAGACACAGGCTAGAAGAAGGTCAAGCCAGCAGCTGGAGCAGGAGACTCAAGTTCTTCATGTGCTGCACTCGAGCAAAAGATACACAATCTGTAAGCCTCCAGCACCAACTCAAATACACACAGATGTCAGTTACTGTGAGAGCATCTCACACATACACACACACAGCATTCTCAGCAGAAGATATTCTCTCTCAGGATGCTTACTCTGAGGTGGCAAGCTTGTTTGCCGAGTTTTTCCGGGATCTGGATATCGTGCCGAGTGACATCATCGCTGGGTTAGTGCTCCTCCGACAGAGACAACGGGCCAAGAGAGCAGCCATCTTGGATCAGGTGTGCTTTATCTTATCAGTAATACTGCTTTTGATTGGATGAATATTCCTCACTGTCCTAATAATAATAATTAAAAAATTTCTCTCTCTCTTGCAGGCAAACAATGACGTTTTAGCCTTTCTGTCCGGGATACCTGTAACTCGCAACACTAAATACTTGGACCTCAAGAACTCGGTATTTGAAGAATGCAATGTATGTGTGTGCTTGTGTCAATGTATGATTATTATTTATGATGCTCTCCTTCTGTTTACAGTCTGAGATGGCCATGTATAAGGAGGTGTGTTACTACATGCTGTTTGCCATGGCAGCGTATGGCTGGCCCGTATATCTTTTAAGACAACCAGCGTGTGGACTCTGCAGACTCGTCAGCACTTGCTCGTACGTAAAAAAAACATTAGATCGTTCTGCAAAGGGGGTCTGAATACTTTCCGTACCCACTGTATATGCATAATATATGTATGTGTGCTGTGTATTAGGGCTGGACAATAATTCAATATGTATCGCAATATAATTTTTTTCAATAACAGTGATATGATTTTTAAACATATTTCTGATATTTTGATATGCATTACCAGTTTCCCATACATTTATTTATGCCGTTTGACTTTGTTGAATAAACATGAGCACTGCACGTTTCGTGCAGAATAAGAATTCTCTTCTGCTCACCAAGCCTGCATTTATTTGATCCAAAGTACAGCAAAAACAGTAAAATGTTGAAATATTTTTACTATTTAAAATTGCTTTCTATTTGAATAGATTTTAAACTGTAATTTATTCCTGTGATGCGCAGCTGTATTTTCAGCATCATTACTCCAGTCTTTAGTGTCACATGATCCTTCAGAAATCATTCTAATAAGCTGATTTGCTGATTATCAGTATTTAAAACAGTTGAGTACATTTTCTTTTCAAGATTCTTTGATGAATAGAAAGATCCAAAGATCAGAATTTATCTGAAATAAAAAGCTTTTGTAACATTATACACTATTCCATTCAGTATAATTTTTATTATTTTTTTGGGAAGGAAATTATAGAAATTAATACTTTTATTTAGCAAGGATGCTTAAAATTGATCAAAAGTGATGATAAAGGCATTTATAATGTTACAAAATATTTCTATTTCAGATAAATAGTGTTCATATCGATATCGGAATTATATCATATCGACCGAAATTAAGAAATATATCGTGATATCAATTTTGGCCATATCGCCCAGCCCTACTGTGTATATTTATTATGTATATATAAATACACACACATGCATGTATATATTTCAGAAAAATATAAATTAAATATATTTATAAATAAATATATATTCATATAAATTATATTATTATAAATATAGACAAATAAATACATGTAAATATTTTCAAAATATATACTGTATGTGTGTGTATTTATATATACATAATAAATATACACAGAACACGCACGTATATTATGCAAACAAAAACTTTTATTTTGTATATAATTAATCACGATTAATTGTTTGATTAATCATTTGATATATGTATGTATGTATATATATATATATATATGTGTAAGGGATTAACCGTAACGAAAAATCTTGGCTGAAGCCAAACAAAATAAAACACTGGGCCGAATACCGATCACAGTTTTCGCGGGGGTTTTTTCTCCCATGTATTTTGCCAGTTTTTTTCACCATTTGTGTGTGTATTTATATATACATAATAAATATACACAGAACACGCACGTATATTATGCAAACAAAAACTTTTATTTTGTATATAATTAATCACGATTAATTGTTTGATTAATCATTTGATATATGTATGTATGTATATATATATATATATATGTGTAAGGGATTAACCGTAACGAAAAATCTTGGCTGAAGCCAAACAAAATAAAACACTGGGCCGAATACCGATCACAGTTTTCGCGGGGGTTTTTTCTCCCATGTATTTTGCCAGTTTTTTTCACCATTTCATAAATTAAATAGCCAAAATGTGCTTTTTACTGTTTTGTCTTGCTTTTCAAAGAAAAAAATCAATAACAAAACCATTTATATATTATTTTATAATATTTATAAATTATATATTTATATTATAATATTTTTAACATTCTAGCAGACATTATACCAACAAAGCACAATTTAAGTTGTAAGTAAAATACTATTTTTGGCCATTTTTGAGACCCCCTTCTTGAATCAGGCATGTATTTTTTACTGTACAAATAAATGCAGCCTTGCTGAGCAGAAGATAATTCTTTTAAAACATTAGAATATATTACAGATCCCAATTTGAACACTATGTGTAAATGTTATAATAAATGTATTATTAGAGCTGTTGTATTTCTAAAGTATTTTGCATTATAGTTTTGTTCAACCCCTTGAATTAAAGCTTAAAGTCTGCACTTCAATTTCATCTTGATTGTTTTATTTTTAATTCTATTCCGGTGGCATACAGAGCCGAAGTTATGAAAATTGTGTTTGTGTGTTTATATTTACATATTTATATATTTTAGCATTTTATAACTGAGAATAATTTACTTTTGTCATTTGAGTGTGTGTGTGTGTGTATATATATATA
>NW_015505469.1:1326998-1338125 GCF_001515645.1 Sinocyclocheilus grahami
TGTGTGTGTGTGTGTGTGTATATATATATATATATATATATATATATATATATATATATATATAAAATGTAATGTATAATAAATGTGATTTATTGTCAATTAGAAATCAAATTTTTATTTTATTTATATTTGATATATTTTTTTCACATGGCTATTAAATGAAAATTTGTTAGAGGACATATGAATGAAATCAAATTACTTTATTTTTTCTTCTTTTTTTCTCTCTCGTCAGCTGTAACACTTCAGTTTCAGGTTCTCGTCTCTCTCAGTCCATCACCGTAGAGGAGGACAACTGCTGTGGCTGTAACGTTCTTGCCATCCGACGGCAATTTCTGGACCAAGACCTTAAAGAAGTCCAGATTGTCTACACATCCTGCCATGACGCGGTACGGCATCTTAAATTAATTCCTCAGCTCCCCTGACTTAATCCTGAAAAAATCCCGAGGCGTAATGTCTAGTGTGATAAATGTCTGTTCACATCAATGAGTCACCGCCTGACTAAAATAGCTCAATTTGAGAAGCTGTAGCTAATGTGATAAATGTGAAGCGTGTGATCAAGACAAGTTATTGTCTGTATTTTTGATGGGATCTGCAGGTTTATGAGACACCTTTCTTTGTAGCAGTGGATCATGTGAAGAAAAAAGTCGTGATCAGCATCAGAGGGACGTTGTCCCCTAAGGTGGGTCAACAACGCAGCTCTTTCTCATTTTACACATAAGCACATGAGGTTAGGCTTCATTGTATGTTCATAGAATTAAAATAGTAGCTGTTTCTAAGCAGAGTGCTTAAGCAGTGACATTAGAAAGTGCTTTAACACACATTTTAAGGATGAAAATAATAATTCAGTCATCAGTCATCCATAAACTATACATCCGACTGCAAGTACCAGGCTATCGATTTCCTACAAAGCTGTGCTAGTTTCATGTTTCTCGTATCACTCTGTGGTCTCTTCCATTTCACATAATAAAATAACTTAGACTCAAATCAATATTTCATGTCCTTTAATTTATTTATTTGTTAAGTAGCCATGTAATAGGTGGGCTAATGTACAGCGTGACGGTCAATATTTCTAAATAACCCCAGTAGTTTTTTTTGCGATAATGGCTGGCCTGCTGTACTTTATCCCTTACGCGAGTCTCTGGTTTGTCATTTGATAAATGTATACCTTTCTCAGGACGCTTTAACAGATCTTACAGGAGATTCTGAGCGTTTGCCTTTAGAGGAGCAGCACGGCACATGGCTCGGACACAAGGTGCTACACAAACACGCATATAAACTCAAACACTGGCAAACAGAAAACATATTGAACTTTGCAAACTCATTCTCATGAATCCTTTATTTAGGGAATGGTTTATTCAGCTGAATACATAAAGAAGAAACTCGAGCAAGAAATGATTCTCTCTCAAGCCTTCGGGAGAGATTTGGTAAGTGTAACCATTTGTCATGCTTTAAAACATACATATAGTTGACATCACAGGCATTTTAGACATCACAGAGCGTAATTATATTGTTTTTCCACAGACTGCAAAAGTTAGAAAAGTGTTCTAATTTCCAAAAACTTTTGCTGTACGTCCGTGCAACACACCATTCAAGGAATCACCATATGATCAGTTGTGATTAAACTTCAAAAGGCTTTGATATAATTAAATAAATGTTAGCACTGCTCATTCAAAGTAAAAATACAGCGCTGTTGTGCTTTCTACAGGCTTCCAGTAGTTTCAATAATTTGCAATCAGTGAATACCAAATGCTTATGTTAAGGTTTTTATATAGTAATATGTTGTAGAAGTTTGTAAGAGTGCATATTTTATCCCCCTCACCTTTTTGAATGAGCAGCTTTGAGTAAAAATTAGGGCTGGGTTTTGACACAAATTTCACGATTCGATTCTCATTCACAAGCTTTCGATTCGATTACCGATTCGATTCGATTCAATATCGATTATTTTGGATATATATCAGGTACAGTACTTGCCAAATTTTCTCCAGGAAGATCATTTCCATGATCGATCGTCGGTTAAATTAACGATCAATTAATCGATTAATCGTTAACCTTAGTGCTGCAAAATGCGTCTATTGCAGCGGCACGCAGGCATGACAGGATGTGCGAAAGCCACTCACACACACAAAAAAAACACCACCTGAATTAAAGGAGTTTTAGTCTGAATAAAATGCTAGTGGCAGGGGCATGACAGGATGTGCAAAAGCCACTCACACACACACAAAAAAACGCTTTCTCACCCGAATTAAAGGAATTTTAGTCTGAATAAAATGCTAGTGGCAGGATTGTAAAATGAATAAGTGTGATTATTATGATTATTTGATAAAATGAAGAGAGCGCGCCGTACGTTTGAGATCATTTTACTTTGTTGACTGTTTCCTATCCCGTCAAATGCGCCTCTTTAAATGGTTTAGTGGATATTTATGTATATATAAATACACACACACATGCATGTATATATTTCAGAAAAATATAAATGAAATATATTTATAAATAAATATATACTTACTTAATTTGATCCTGCTGGATCCTGTTCAGGAAAATGACAGATTTTGAATTTTTGCATTCCGGTAGGCCTATTTGTTTTTAAAAATCCGGCATTTACAGTGCATTAGATCGTGACAGTGCATGCTTGCGTGCATACGAGGACGAGCGAGCGTGGGTTTGGATAGATGCATTTGGAGGTTATTGCTCACGTCTCATTCGGCACAAATCCAAATATTTCCATATTCTCAATGTATTTGAATGTTAAACTATTATTTATAATGTAAACTAGGCTTGTACTTTACACGCATTCGCATATAGACGGAAAAGATCATCCTCTTCACATGAGCAGAAATGTCCTTAACAGCAGAGTGGACCGGTATACTACGGTCTATTTAAACTGACCAGTGTAACCTTTTATATGTTTGGTTGACTGTATTTTATTTTGATAATGAACAGACTGCGATGTAAATATGAATTGCTAGTGTAGTGTAGTGATATTGCGAGAACAAGGGGTGGGAACGAGACAGTGATCGCGAGAGTTAAGAGAGCGATCATGTAGTTGAGAGTGTGTTAATAAAGTTGAGATAACAACAATACAGACTGGTTATTGAGACAAACAACACAACAGCTAGAATATGCGGTGTGTGTGTGCGCGCGAGGCCCCGGCGCGATCGAACAGCTCAAGCATTAAAAAAAACTCAATTTTTGGAGTAAGATATAATCCACAAAAGTGTTTACTTTTATTTTTGCACACGCACAATAAAAACGGAAGATTTGTGCTTTGTAAAATAAAGCAAACAAACAGAATGCGCGTTGTCATCCTGTCCTTTCCAATACAGACTGGTTATTGAGACAAACAACACAACAGCTAGAATATGCGGTGTGTGTGTGCGCGCGAGGCCCCGGCGCGATCGAACAGCTCAAGCATTAAAAAAAACTCAATTTTTGGAGGAAGATATAATCCACAAAAGTGTTTACTTTTATTTTTGCACACGCACAATAAAAACGGAAGATTTGTGCTTTGTAAAATAAAGCAAACAAACAGAATGCGCGTTGTCATCCTGTCCTTTCTGTAAACTTGTTTATGGAGCGCCACACTTCTGTTTTAAATCTGTTAGCTTAATTATTTAAGTCAGATATATTTCGCTTTTTTTTTTTTTATGAAAACAAAGTGTTATTTTTATTTTAGGCCTATTAATTACATAGGCTATACATTTTCCTTAAAGCATCCCATTTTGTTTCAGGGCTTGAAAACCTTGTGCACTATAGTTAGGTCCATGCAGAAACTTGTGAACGTTGCTCTTATTGTGGCATCACGGTTTAGTGACACCATTGAATGCTCTGTGAAAACGTATTGTCCGTGTCGATCACAGCGCCTTTTAATTGCTGTTTTGAATCCAGCAATAATTTATTTACCAATTATAAGCTCTGATTATGACAAGTGTGGTATAAAAGCTTTGTTTGTTAGAGGAATAATTGGTTAGCTGGAAAATGTTACATCGCGATCATGCTTTTGGATGTCGTTTGAGCCCATTTACGTGACTTTGTTCTGGTTTGCCGGTTGGTCACGAATTTCCACAAATTCAGTAATATTTAGGCATTGTTTCTCACCATCTAACCCTCTTAATTTCGCAGGTTTATTTTATTGTCATTCACTTTTTATCACCGTTTTCGCATCTCTTACTGTGATAAACATGCGGGAAGGGAAATGAAAGATTTCATGGCAATGAATTAAGAATTCGTTCGATTTATTAATTTGTTCCCTCATTTTAGTTAAATCATGGGTAATTTAAGGAACAAAATTAATGAAACATGGACGGTGGCCACAAATTAGCAAGTCGTAGGAATGAATTAACAAGTTGTAGGAATGAATATCCTATCTGTCCTGTGTTCCGCAAGCCCTGCAAAGTTTACGATATGAAACAATTATCTGGGGAAATTAGATATAACATTTCTATTGCTTTCCATGTTGTTTAAATTTTAATGTACGTTTAAAGTTTAAATCACATTAAAAGCTTAATTTGTACATTATGAATGAATGATGATGCATTTATATACCGTCACAGTCACTCATGTTTTGCGCATGAGCCGCGCACAGCCCAAAATTAAATCGCTTTAATCGATTGCATCTCTTATCGACAATTAATCGATCATCGATTAATCGTTGACATCCCTACTCTCAACTAATGCTGTAAAATATACATAAGAGTCATTTGGTACTACATTACTATAATATTGAAGGTTAAAATTGACTAATTTGTACGCTATAGCCTACAACTGCTAAAATTACATTTAATTAAGTTTTTAAAATAATAAAGTTACAATTACATAATAATATTTTTACTTCAATTCGGGTTTTTTTTTATATATAAACATTTAAATGGTTGTCATAAAAAATTTATGTATTTATTCAAACATAAACATAAGAACAGTAAAAATTATAATGAATATGTTATGGGGTGCATATATTTAGCAAAATGCCCCTCTCTACACTTTATTTGACTAATAGACTAATGAGTTTATGGTCACCGAATATTTTTGTTTCTGAGTTAAATGTGACGTTACGTGACATTGTTTACAAGACTTTATATTGACGTCTTTGCGCGGCTGAAACACTGATTGAGCGATTACATGAGACAGGATACAGATTGTAAAGTTGTACTCTTTCTTTTAACTTAACTTCAGATGTTTAGTCATGTTTATTTTGTGCTGAAGCTGGTATTAATGTGGAGGAGATGATTAGTTCATGTGCGCCTCGCGCTGCTGCGTCTGTTGAACTGAGGCGCTACAGCGATCTGTCACTTCACATTTAACGGCGCCAAAACGGCATTTATCATTTAAATACTGCAATGCAATGAATGGACAGAATTTGAAATCTGAGACTTTGCTTCATATTAAAAGCACCAAAGCACAATATTTATTGCGATATATTGGATGGGAAGTGCCCTTCAATGTTCCGTCCATTAACTGAAACCTGGCTAGACTAATCGATTCTTGGGATTTAAGAATCGATATCGTTCCGTAAAAAAGTGAATCGATTAATATCGAGATATCAATATTTTTTGCCCAGCCCTAGTAAAAATGCATACACATGTCAAAATAAGAGCGTATTTCCGGCTTGTTTATAATTAAAAGTCCCACATTATGCATAAAATCTAGTTTTGGTTACACAATCACCTGTATATGGTGTTTAATTCAACATAAAATCTTGTGGCTTCTCTCTGAACCACAAGAAAATCTCTCTATAGGTTTTACTAGTTTTGGCAAATTAATCTGTTTATTGCCTCTCTTCAAACTCTGTTATTAATGTATGCGCAGAATCTAATATCAGTCAACCTCAAATTTGTATGGATTGCTATAGAAGTACATAAACCAACTACAAAATATGTATATCTTGAAGTTCTGAAGTCGAATGTTTGCTTGTTGAAGTAAAATAGTACTTTTTGAGATTGTCTGGGCTTGTTCTGTATGAACATACAGTTTTCATTTCATTTGTGCAGGTCTTAAAAAAGTTTTTTTAGCATGGTATCGAGACAAAACTTAAAGTAGTAGTAAATTCAGCCCAGTATCTTCAAACAACATTTGCATGTTGCTTGCAACATTTGCATTGTGCATGATATCATATGACACTAAAAAGTCCAATGGTGCTTGCGTGTGTGTCTCAGGGTAAAGGGACGATGCACTATGAGCTGGTGATTGTGGGTCACTCTCTGGGTGCGGGTACAGCCGCCATCCTGTCCTTCCTCCTCCGGCCGCAGTATCCTTCACTGCACTGTTATTCCTACTCCCCTCCCGGCGGCCTGCTCAGGTCAGTGTGACCTCTCTATTGTTGCTCTGGCATCCGTTTTGCACTACATTTATAGAAAAACCTGAAAACTGATCTCGTCTGAGAGAGAGAGAGAGAGACCATGTTTAGCCGTCACTGAAGCATGATGACATTAGATAAGAGATTAAACTGATGTGTTAAAGGATTAGTTCATGCAAAAATGAACATTTTGTCATTACTGTTACAACCTGATGTCGTTCCAAAATTGTATTATGAAATTAAAATTTCTGTTTCCACTCAAGGAAAGTGAATGGTGATTTATAAGCTCCAAAAAGCATTATAAAACTAGTACTCTAAATCCTTAGTTATGATTTATGAGCCATAGTTCACAAAGCATTTTTCTGTGTTTTTTACTTCTTCTCATCTGCCATGTCTTAGATCATATTTTGTGCAGCATTGTGGTCAGTCACATGACTTGTGAGAACCAGAGGTGTTTGGTATTAGTGACAATTGCAAGTGTGAATTTGATTTAGAGCTCCAGAAAAAAATGTAACGCTGGAGTAATGAAGCTGAAAATTTAGCTTTGCATCACAGGAATACATTACATTAAAATAGAAAACGGTTATTTTAAATTGCAGTAATATTTCACAATATTGCATTAAAAAAAAAAAAGAAAAGAAGACAACTTAAAAGACTTTCAGAAACATTTTAGAAAATCTTACCAAACGTTTCATTGGTAGTGGTAGTTCATTTGAAAGCTATTATGGCAGCTTCAGAGTAGCATTCTTTAATGCTTTTCTAAATGAGAAAAAAAAACTCATCTCCTTCTCTGTAATGCAATTGGTTAATAGCACAAAAACATGCATCGATGCACAAATCCGCTATTATGGCAGCTTCAGAGTAGCATTCTTTAATGCTTTTCTAAATGAGAAAAAAAAACTCAAGAGATTTGTCACAAGCTACAGATCTCCTTCTCTGTAATGCAATTGGTTAATAGCACAAAAACATGCATCGATGCACAAATCCACTAGATGCACTAATCTTTTGGAAGGATATTATTTGAGTTGAGAGTCACTCAGAACCTTTTCTGAGTTTTTGATTTAATGAGAAAACTCTTACCTGCCACACTTTAGTTTTTTTTTTTATTACATATTCTTTGTAAATCTAAATATAAAGTCAGCATTAAATCAACTGTTGAATATTACACTGAAATCTGTCACATCATGGCAGTAGAACAGATTGTGAACACTGTTTTTTATGTTGACATCAAAGAACATGTTTGAACACAAGCTTCTGTGTCTGTTTAATTCATAGTGAGGATGCGATGGAGTACTCGAAAGAGTTCGTCACCTCAGTCGTGTTGGGAAAAGATCTGGTCCCCAGGTAAATGAGTGTTCAGCTGTGCTTGCGTATATTTATAAGTCTGAGCAGACGGATGTTAATCTTCTTCTGTTGTGTTCATTCAGGATTGGCCTCTCTCAGCTTGAGGGCTTCCGTCGCCACCTACTTGAAGTCCTACAGAAGAGTGATAAACCAAAGGTGAGCTGCTTTAACTTGCTTATTCCCAGAGTTAGAACATAGTCTCCATGTGCCACGAACTGTTAATTTACTGTATAGTATACGTAACTATATTAATTCCATTCCAGTCAATGAGATAAAAATTTAATGAAATAAAGAAGGAAGGAAAAATAAGAACTTGATAAATGTTTTCCTTTCAAGAAATGTGTACACAGTATATAAGAAATTATCTACAATCACTCTGGTTTGATTGCAAAATAAGGAAGATCACGACCCTGACAAGGAGTGGTTTATTTTATTGCCATAATAGCAAATGTGGTTTATTTTGCCATAATGATGCTGACTGTACATTGAACTAAATATGTACAGAATCAAGCATTCTAGAGAGTCCATGCATGTGGGTGATGGTGCAGTAGCATTTATTATCACTGTATTGTGCCAGTAATTAATTGCCCTCATTATATCTCTCACATTGTGCTTCGCCCATATCCTTTTCCTTTGGGCGAATAAAGTAAATGATAAATTGTTATGTTACTAATTATAACCTCAGATCTGGGTTTCTTTTTTCTTTTTTACATCTCTTTTCTAGTTCATTCAGTGGAACATTAATCTCTTTTCTCAGGGTTGTGGGTTTGGGCCTCGCATTTGGGTGCGGTTTAAAAGTACACTACCATTCAAAGGTTTAGTGTCAGTAAGATTTTTAACTAGTTCACCCAAAAGTGAACATTTTCTGAAAATGTACTCACCCTCAGGCCAGGGTTTGTTTCTTCTTTGGAACAGATTTGGAGAAATGTATCATTGCATCACATGGATCCTCTGCAGTGAATGGGTGCCGTCCAAACAGCTGATAAAAACATCCACAAGTAATCTACAAGTAACTCCAGTCCATGAATTTACATCTTGTGAAGGGAAAAGCTGCATGTTTGTAAAAAAAAAAACATCTATACATTTCAAACTTCAAACTGTTGCTTCCACTAAAATACAAATCCTCTATCCATAATATTGCTTTCTCCAGAGAAAAAGTTGTCTCATCTAAATCAGGAGAGGAATATGCACAGATCAAGCTCCGTTTACAGGTGAAAACAAGCCAAAACAGTCCTAAACAAATATGTGGGTGGATTTTGATGTGAGAGGACAACTTTTTTTTTTACTGGGGAAGCGTTATTATGGATTATGGACTCATATTTTGGCCAGAAGTGTCATTTTAAAGTAATGATGAATTAAAATATGCAGCTTTTTACTTCACAAGACATTAATTGATGTCAAGTGTCAAGTGAGTTGCTTGTGGATTATTGTGATGGTTTTATCAGCTGTTTGGACTCTCATTCTGACGGCACCCATTCACTGCAAAAGACCCACTGGGGATCCATTTCTCCAAATCTTTTCCCATGAAGAAACAAACTCATCTACATCTTGGATGGGCTGAGGGTGAGCACATTTTCAGAAATTTTTTGGGTGAACTTTTTCTTTATTTTCTTTCTTTCAAAAAAATAAAAATCTTATCGACCACAAACTTTGAACAGAAGTGTACTCTATGTTAGTGCTTGCTTACATAACTTATAGTAGACCAGCTGTCCGGAAAAGTAGTCACCTACTCAGTTTAGCTTATATAAATGACTCACCATACACCACACAGCTTCAGAGATTTTTTTTTTCTGTTTCTATCAAATCCAACACTGTGCTGACGTGCAGCAGAGATGATGCAAAAATGAAAGCGTAGACGCCTCCATTGCCATTAATGCTGCTTGCATCATGAACAGCGTCTCATATCTCACTTATATTTTCTGCCAGCCTCTGATTAGTTTCAGGGAAGTTTGTGACAAATTTTGCCTCTGTGTGATGCATTTCTGCTTATTAATGTGCATTATCACGCTGCCTACTTTGGTGCTTAGCTGCTCTTAGCAGGAAATTATGCTTGAAATGCTGCAGCTCACTAGGTTTTGGAACAGAGCCTGTATGTTTCTCTCTGTCTGTTTCCATCAGTGGCGGATCATTGCTGGGGGTACAAAGTGCATCCCTAAATCAGAGCTGCCCCTGGATGACGAAGCCCCTGTATCTCAGGGCGTGACCCCCTCTAACTCTCGCCTGTGGCTTCACCCCAGTGACCTGAGCATCGCCCTGTCAGCCTCCACACCGCTCTATCCACCGGGACGGGTCATTCATGTGGTGCACAACCACCCGCCTGAGATGTGGTGAGTAGAGAGGAAGTAAACTGAATGGATTAATGGAACAAGGAAATGGGAGTCTGCTCTTCAGATAAGGGGTACACTCCAGTGCCTGGTATTATATTGAAATGTCTGGCACTGAGAAATGGCAGTTTTAGAGATTCTGCATATTTAGATTACTTGTATGAAGGTAATTTAATGGCTAAAAGATTTGCATACGCAGGGTAAGAGTTGTGGAAGTGTACATAAGACTGTAAGCGTAAATTAAATTTGCATGCGCAACAGAAGCTTTGTGAAGGTGTAAATCGCGTTTCAAGCATAAGAAAAAATTATTTGCAGCATTTTACTGTTACTCGTAAGTGTAATTCAAGTATTGTGAAACTGCAGCTTCATGCTAACGCAAAATCAATATGATCTGCATTCTTCTGACTTCAATTTTTCCGCGCTTACACTTTTGGCACGTTGTTTTCACTAAAATACGGTCAAAAGTACTGCCTTTGAACAGTGATTTGCAAGCGAAAACAGTTTAAAAGAACTGCAAAATGGATTGACTGCATAGAACCAATCTGTATGTGTGAAAAAACAAACTGTTGCAAATGTCTAAATGACTTGTTGTGCATGTGAGGCACCGACAGCTCCAGATATTTAGCATGCCAAATATTTTGCGGGCGTCGGCGACGCATCGGCGATTCCCTCAGATCGCGTCTCTGATAATTCACACCGCGTGAACGAGAACCGATTTGCCTCTGATGTCGGGCATTTGTCGGCGATTTCACAAAACCTGTCGGCGAGTGAAAAATCCAGCTCCATCTTTCTTTTCTCTGCGCTTACAATTTTGGCACGATTCTCTCACTAACAGAGTTTTGCAAGCGTGCGGGGGAGGGCAGGTCCACCACCTTCTTGTAGCCAATCAAATGAAGCTCTCGCTGACTATCCATTTACTCTTATCCGATTGGTTCAATAAACACATCACACGCCAAAACATTAATCTTCATTTAGTTCAGGATCGTTCTCGCTGCCAGAATGGTACTTTTAATGTACACATTACAATAATAATTGAACCAACAGTTTTATGTGTGTGTATATACAGTGGGGAAAAAAAGTATTTAGTCAGCCACCAATTGTGCAAGTTCTCCCACTTAAAAAGATGAGAGAGGCCTGTAATTTTCATCATAGGTATACCTCAACTATGAG
>NW_015505469.1:1338201-1339071 GCF_001515645.1 Sinocyclocheilus grahami
TATATATATATATATATATATATATATATATATATATATATATATATATATATATATATATATATATATATAATTACTTTAACATGTTGTAATTTAAGGGGATTTGACTAAATATTACTAAAATATCATCTCTAACTTATTGAGAACTTATTCACCATTTATCATCTGTAATACCATTGTGTTACCTCTAGATGGCTGTTTAGCTCTATAAATAAACATATAAACATGGCTGTGTGTTCCCTAGTGGCTGGGAATGTTGGATTCCCACATAATTAGTTGCTTTAATTTGGATATATTTTTAGACACCATTAAAGACATATTTTTATCAAAGTTGTATTTATTTATTTATTTATTTTTTTAAAGTGTAAGTTTTTGCGTTAGTCAAATCTGGACACAAAGAAAGCATTTTGTTGCTCATACTTGCTTCATATAATAGCTTGATCAGTCACATGAAAGTAATCCGAATCAATACCGAAATTTCTAAATATACAATTGAGTGTTAAATACCGTAAACAGAGAAATGGTCTGAAAAACGGACAAATTGAGATTTATGTAGCTTTATTGGTTTAGTAAAAAGGTTTTACAAAATATAGCACTCTAATACTTTAGTGCTGAGCATTGTCACATAACATCATTTTGTGATGTTTAATTTAATTTACGCTTACAGTTTTATGTACACTTCCACAACTCTTACCCTGCGTATGCAAATCTTTTAGGCATTAAATTACCTTCATATACCTGCCTTTTTTGGTAAGTGAGCTGTAGGAAGTTGACGTGAATGAACACATAAATAAAATTAAATAAACTGGGCTAAACTGGGTTGTAGCTTAAAAATGTACACTACTGTTCAAAAGTTTGGATTCAGTCACC
>NW_015505469.1:1339588-1340478 GCF_001515645.1 Sinocyclocheilus grahami
CCCCCCCCCCAAAACTTTTATGCTTACCAAGCCTGCATTTTTTTATATAAAAAGTGCTGCAAAAAGTTTGATAATGTGAAATATTATTAGTTTAAAATAACTGTTTTCTATTTGAATACATGTTAAGATGTCATTTATTGCTGTGATGCAAAGCTGAATTTTCAGCAACATTACTCCAGTCTTCAGTGTCACATGATCCTACAGAAATTATTCTAATATGCTCAAGAAACATTATTTACTATCAGTGTTGAAACTGAATGTGATGCCTAATAGTTTTGTGTAAACACTGATGCCTTTTTATGGTTCTTTGATGGATAGAAAATTCAATAGAGTGTGTACAATCTCTCATTATCGATCAGATTGATGCGTCCTTGCTGAATACGTATTTATTTATTTAAAAGAAAGGTTTTGTTCTTTACAGAGAAATTTTTAATTAAACCCCATCTAATGTAGAGCAGTTCATTTTTTATCTGTCATACAATAATTTTGATGGCAGTTGGGGGTCTACAAAAAGGCCTAATGAAATGCAAATGTTGGTAATATAATAATTGTTTAATATGTGTTACCATTTTGTTTTCTCAAAAATTACTCTTACAAGAAATATATAATTATTTCAGATCATGATTTCAATAATGCAAAACAAACAACGCATGGCCTCTGTGGACTCTGTGGAGATTTTTTTAAATTTCATTCTATGCTTCTAGGAAGAGTTCGACCTTTTATTTCCAGTAATTAACTTTAAATGTCACATCAGTTTGCATAGTTTTCCTGTGAGTCTAAGATTCCTCTAACCATCTCTCTCTCTCTCTCTCTCTCTCTCTCTCTCTCTCTCTTTCTCTTTCTTTTTGGGTGTCTACTTCTCTTTCCCTCCCGTTTTTGGTGCCGCATGT
>NW_015505469.1:1340917-1354775 GCF_001515645.1 Sinocyclocheilus grahami
GGTGGATTTGGGGTATATATTCGGGCGGACCATGTGATTTTCACACAGAATCTCTCTCTCTCTCTCTCTCTCTCTCTCTCTCTCTCTCTCTCTCTCTCTCTCTCTCTCTCTCTCTCTGTAGTTGTGGTCAGGAAGATCCCACTTACTCCGCTCTGTGGGGGGATAACAAGGCCTTTGATGAGGTCATCATTTCTCCAGCCATGCTGAATGAACACCTGCCTCATGTGGTGATGGATGGCCTCAACAAGGTGTGTGCCTGTGTGTGTGTGTGTGCATTTGTGTGCACGCTTTTCTGTCTAACACTTGCCAAATGCAACGTCAGTGACTGGGTAGCTAATGAAATGCCATTCTGGGCAAATCTGAGTAACATCGAATCCAGCATATATAAATGTAATAATAATATTAACTAAGTAAAATAGTAAACTTTCCAAAAGAACTGGAGAATAAATGAAATAATAAAATAAATGCAATAATTTTGCATTATAAATACATTGTCATTTTGATACACTTGTATTAAGTTTAATTAGACTATTTTTGCGATCCTGGCTTCACTCTTGACTTTTATATGATTATGAGAGCGTTAAGACGAGGATATTTTAATAATGCTTCTGATTAAACTTTAATGACAAAATTTAAGTTGGCAAGTTTGATTAATTTCTTTAAAGCAGTTCAGACTGTCCATTTCAGTCAATTGATTCAAAAATCAAAACGATGATACATTTGCATCATCACTCAAAAAACAAGTCTCTGTGTGGTTAAAAATGTTTTTATGAAAAAATACACAAGTGGAAAACGTTGCTGAATATTTTACACTAGATTTGTGCTGAATTTAAATATTTTGATAGATATCTCAAAGGTTGCAAAATCGTAAAATATAGTGTTTATGCTGTAAATAGTGTTGATACTATTTAGTAAAATATTAAATTATATTAATTTAAATTATGTGATTTTCAGCAGCCATTACTCAAGTCTTCAGTCTCACTTGATCCTTCAGAAATCATTGTCACTTTTGATCAGTTTAATGCATCTTTACCGGATAAAAGCGTTAGTCTAAATTGCCCAGCAGCCCTGTAAAATAACATGTAACATAAGGTAAGTTCCACTGGATTCTGGTGTTCCCAGATCTGCTTTTGTTAATGGAATGGGTTTGGGGTCAGTGAAACAGTTGCTTATAAGGCTTTTGGGCTGCAATGGACTCCACTGTTGCAGATCTGTGTCAGCATCTTAGCCAAAGTGTGTCCTCTGTCTGTTTTTGCTGGACATAAAGGTCTGTCTTTGTTTTTGTCCCCTGAAACCGGAATTCCACGAGCATAAAGCATTTCTTGCATGGCTGTTTCTTCTTCTTATTGCTATTACTGTTGCTCATATATAAGGTTAGGGGTTTGTTCAGAGCCCTAAACCTAAGTATGAAACTTTGGGTGTGCAACTTGTCCTGCTGCATATATAATGGAATGATAAATCTAGTTGCTCTTAAACTGGGCTGTCATACTGTCTTGTTTTATTTTCTTCTGAAAGCATGTTCGATTGTTCACATGTCTGTTGTATGGTAATGTGTTGGTTTGTCTTCACAGGTGCTGGAAAACCCATATTTAATTTCAGAACTGATTGCTGCACAGGTTGGAAGCCAGAGAACTTGCATCCAAGCATGTGTTTCTGTCCCTAACGCACTTCCAGATCCCTCGCTAACTCTCTGTTCAGATGAATGTTTTATGGTTCCAGATACATGCTCTGCTTCTCGAACTCCCAGTGAAATGGTTTCTGTCCAACCACGAGGTTCAGACGCTCACATGAACGGTTTATCGCTCGATAATACTGTCAGTCTTCAAGCAGCTTCCAAGTCAAACTCTCAAAACACTATGACAGAAACTCTCACCCCGTAATGTCTGTTACTGTAGATACATCTTCTATTGAGTTAGATATAAAGCCAGGAGACCATTTCTGTGCCCTTCAACAACCATCAACATGTCCATCTCCGTCTGAATCCCCAATGGTTGCATGTGCTCCCCAAAACATTGAACATTTTATTGACCTCTACAAAGTTGGACTTGCCAACATTAGAAATGCCCTCATCTGTCCAACACTCAACCATCAACTTTAACAGCTCTTTATCTTCCAAAATGACTAATTCCTCCTCTGATGTGTCCACTTCTGAGTCCCGCTCTCAATTCCAGAAGACAACTTCCCAAACTCCATTTCCAAACACATCAGATTCCTCTTCTCCCCCAGAGTTCCTGTTGAAAACCAGCATAAATCCAGACTTTTCAGAGATCCCCTCAACTGGAGTAATGTCTAAAGACACATTAGCTGAACTCTCAATGGAGAACAGTTCTACAAAATCCTCAGTCTTTGATAACACACCTTTAACTTCTCCTCAGGCTAGATTGAGTTCCTCGACTGCCCAATCTGAAGAGACCAATTTTAGTGGCACATGTTATATCTCAAGCCTCTGATATACACTACTGATCAAAAGTCTGGGGTCAGTAAAATATATATGTTATAAAGATATTAAGAATTTTATTCAACAAGGATGCATTAAATTGATCAGAAGTGACAGTAAAGACATTTATAAAGTTACACAAATTCTATTTCTAATAAAGCTGTTCTTTTGAACTTAATATTCATCAAATAATTCTGAAAAAATGCATCACATTTTTCCACATAAATATTAAGCAGGACAACTGTTTTAAACATTGATAATAATAAGAGACGCAAATTAAAATGTTAGAATGATTACTGAAGGAAAATTAAAATGTAAAATATATTCTAATAGAAAGCATTCAATTGTAATAACACAACTTTCACAAATTGTTACTGTATTTTTGATTAAATAAATGCAAACTTGGTGAACATAAAAGACTTATTTCAGATGCATCAAAAAAATATTACCGACCACAAACTTTTGTTTATGTGTGTTACACAATGTACAGTCCAACCAAATGCATGTGCCTTCTTCCTTTGCAGCTAATAATCTCTGTTCCTCGCTGCCAGAAACATCCATCAGCTCGAGCTTTGGGCATCTGTGGTGTCATTCTCTTCCTTTCTGCAGGTTCCTGGTCTCTCTATCAGTTCCTCTTAACTTCCTGTTTTGGTGTCTGGTTTATGCTTTAGCAGTTTGCAGCAGGATTTTCATTGCAGCTTCTCTCCCTCTCTGTGTGCCTTGAGTTTGTCACCTGGTCTTTTACCCTTGGAGGTGGATTTAGGCCTGTGGTGGTTCTTGCGGTGGGCATCAGCGTTTGTTTACGCTGCTTGTTGGTGGTGGTAGTTCTGCCTCAGAGGGTATATTTAAAGGAACAGCGAACACTGTGTCATCATTGTTACAACATGTATAACCAGGATAAATATCTCCTTTTGTGTTATATAGAGGAATGTAGAATTTTTTTTGCTTTAATATTGCAGAAAAATCTGTGAAATTCTGCAGAAAATTAGCAAAATGGACTAAAAATCATCTTTACTCACTAATCTGTTGACCTAACATGCAGTTTACTGTTCATTCAAGATGCTTTTATTTACTTTTATAATTTTTAGAAAAAAATGTATGCTTAATCCAACAACTATTTTTTATGGAAGCCCGGAATTAAAAAAAAGGTTATTGCGACTTTTTATCTCACAATAAACTTTTTTCACAGAATTGCGTGATATATCAGAATTGCGACTTTATCTCAATTGCAATTCTGACTTTTTTTCTCGCAATTGCGAGTTTATATCTTGAGAAATAAAGTCAGAATTGCGAGTTTATATCACAAAATTATGAGAAATTGCCACACATCACCGCAGAAACAGTAGTGTCCGGTGAGTCACGAGATCCAATCAGAGTTTGAAACAAGCTGACTGACCAATCAGAACATACCAATGAGTGATCAATGTTGCAGATTTTCTTTAGGTGTTTTTAAGCATTTCTTATTATCGTTTGATTTTAACTCTATTGCCTGTCCTTCTCACTCATGCCGACTGCAGAGGTACAGTGTATGGTACTATACAGTTCCCCCCTCGTCCTCTCTGGTTCAGTAGAAAAGAACAGCCTAGACGTTAGTCACGTTAGTGTTGCCTAACCATAAACCTCCCTTTTCTTTCCCCTCTTTCTAATTTTTTCCTTATCTTCCCTGTTCTCTGCTTTATTTTTTATTTAATATGTTGAATGTTTTTTTGTTTTTACCCTTACTTTATTACATATTATTTGTCATCTTATATCATTTATTTAAATATATATATATGCATATAAAATTGATGCGATGCATCTTGCATAACTTCTTAAAATAATTTTAATAATTTTTTTCCTTTTCTCTTCCATTAAACTTTGTATTTTTTCTGCATTTTATGGCATTATTTTGCTTTTTTTTATTTTTTTATATCCTGCATTTTATGGCATTTGTTTTTTTAAATATCCAATTTTTTCCCTTGCAAACAATTTTTAATTCCCTAATTTTATTGTTATCATCCTTCTCTTTTCCCCCTCCATGCTGTCTGTCTCTCTGGTCTTTGTTTATTTTCTCCATATGTTACTCTACTCCTGTGCCCACTTCCTGTCCTGTCCTGCTGTAGTTCTTGTGCTCGCTCTGAGATCTCACTGGACGGTTTCTCGGAGTGTCCGCCTCCTCCTGTGCCTGTGGTGCTCACCGGCGCCCGTGAGCGATTGGCTGTGGAGCTGCGGGAGCGAAAAGCCCCCTTGGCCATCATGGAAAGTCTTTCTGATGCCGAATCCGTCTACAGCTTGGACTCCCGACGATCATCTGCCGCCCTGAGAGGCTCGCCCTGTTTGGGGAGTCTACCTTTCCCTTTGGACGCCACCATCCCAGAAGAGAATCCTTCGCTGAGTTCCCGTACGGAGCTGCTGGCCGCAGACGGCTTGGACCGTGAACTGGGCGAGGCCGGCCCGTACTGCCCTACTCCTCCAGAACTGGAAGTATCTTCCAACGACGCCCATCATCTCAACTTCTCTCCGCTCTCGCTTGGACAAACTATTGTAGGTCAGCCGGCCAGCCAAGGCAAGAACTCCCGGCGGTCTTCAGGAACACCTGTGGCTTGCCAGCCATCAGCTATTCCTAACAGTCAAGAATCCTGCCCAGTAGCATCCCGGACTGGTTCTATGCCAGAAACTCCCAAGGATAGAGAGTTTGAAGAGGGAGAAGTTGAGAGTGTCCGTTCCGAGACTCTTCCACCAGTTCCTCCGCTGTCCAACGGCACTCCCAGTCAGGCGGTCCTAGAGTTTGCCCAGTACCTGGACTCTCTATTTAGGCTGGATGGCAGCAGCTCTCCACCTCTTGAGCTGTCCGATGCAGAATCCGAGTCTGGACGGGGATCGTATAGCCAGGCTGAGGGACAAAATGCAGACAAGGACAGGCAGCTACTGGCTAGAGCCACTCTAGAGCCCAACTTGGTTCCCAAGCCGCCTCGCACGTTTGCCGGCTCAGCCGACCCTTCCTCTGGCATCTCGCTTTCTCCATCCTTCCCGCTTTCGTCTTCTGGAGAACTCAACGATTTCTCTCCTCCTGACGGAGTGCTACCCCCCAACCATACATCTGCGCTACGAACTTCCGCTGCTAGTCCCAACCCTAAGGAAACTGTGTTGCCATCTATGGTGTAGTGGCCCACTTTCATCTATTTATTTAACCCTACGGTTTCCTTTCTCCTTCTGAACCGATCGTAGAAACGTGCATGCGTAGCACCGCGGCCAGTCCTTCCAGACTTCTGGACCGTTAAGGATTCATCAAGAACAGAAGACCTCATTTTGTACTATTGTAAGACATGTCTGAATGCATTGTGTCTTGTGCATCACCGTTATGAAGTGTCCTAATCGCTACCTGCAACACACGAGGTGCTGAGGGGCTCCTTCGAACACTGAAGATGTTGCTAGCATATCGAGAAGCTTGCACAAATGACCCTACGTTCACATTGAATCTAATGTTACGGTTATGTTTACATTGACACCACAGACACCAAGCTTTCACAAATGTTGGCAGTTTCATGTAAGGGAAAGGCTGGGATAGGAAAGAGGGAACTTAATTGAGTTATGGGGAGGGGCGCACACAACAAGGAGTGGGGTACATTTCCTCTGGACCTTGAAGAATGAAGAATGGGACAAAGACGTCTCAGGCTAAGGATAGTAAATTGCAGATTTTTTTGGATTGTACTTTTTCATTTTTTTTATTGAAGATTGTGTGGAATGTCCTGCTGAGTATGTGTAATTGGTGGCACTGACGGTTGGTGGACATCTATGAGTTCTCGATGTGCATGAGAAAATACTGTATGCTCGTGTAAAACGTTTCGTTTTGCTAACTTTTGTCATCTCTTATTTATATAAATCCACTTGAATTTACGCATGCAAGTTTTCTATCATTTCTTTTTCCACCGATTGCCAAAAAAGCCAACTTCATACAAGTCAAATGTTTGAACTCTGAAATTAATATATAATGATAATTACTGTTATTAGGGCTGTGCAATTAATCGCATGCGATTGTCATGCGCATCTAGTCAGAAAAAGCTGGTTCCATGATTAGTAGTAAATCTCCATCACCTGCTTTCAGATGGAGCGGCATTTACTACACAGAGCCGTAGTACGACTAGTAGAATTTACTACTAATCATGGAACCAGCTTTTTCTGACTAGATGCGCATGACAATCGCATGCGATTAATTGCACAGCCCTAACTGTTATTATTATTTATTTTTACAAACCCCTGCCCATAAATGCGAACGACATCAGGAAGAGTTGTTGAATGGTACGAGACGTGCACCAGTCACAAAATGCGCCCTTTAAATGGCTCGCCTGAATCTGCGATGTCTTTTACGCGGCACGAGACGCGTCCATCGCGAAAAGTCTCTTTCGGTATGGGTATAGCGTGCAATCAGTAGCAAAATAAGCATAGAGAGATTTCTTCTCATCTGCTTTTTTTAAAAAACATTTCTACTGTTGTTGCTTTAAAACAATAAATAGTGGTTTATTTCAATGGCGAAATATTTTAATAATTTAGAATTGCTTTTTATATATCGTTTCAGGATGAAGTGTTTAAGTTTTTGGGTGGTTGTGTGAAAAAGTACAGCGGTTTGTCACCACAAGAGCTTTGCGGTTCACACATGCGTCAAGTATTTTGTATGCTGTCGATTGTTTTATAGCACAATTCCCATGCTTTGGTTGCATGTAATAATTGGTTATAGATTCTGCATGTGACAAAACCAAACTTATCACTTCTTCGGTTGAGATTTTTTCTGATGTAAATGTAATATAAATGATCAAAAGTTTGGCATATATAGCAAAACACACTTATTTTCCTGTTCTTTTATTGCTGCTTTCCTAAATTACTCTTTATAAGTTGTGACTAAATAACTTTGTAAGATGTGACTGCTGTACTTTTTCACAAAAAGTTGTGTATAGCACTGCCTTTTCACGTGAGTGTAAATAATGTCTTGTTTCCAGTCGTTGTGTTCAAAAAATAGATATAAAATCAATGGGACTTATCAATAAAAAGCTCTATCATGTACCATAGTGATGACTTTATCTCAAATGTATAGCTATATTGATATATCTACAGTATAAATTATAAATAGAGAAAAATGCTGACTATTCAGGAACAAAAATCTGATACTGTGGCCATATGCTGATTTCAGAAAATATATGATTGAACATTCATTCTTAAAAAGAAAGAAAAGAAAACTCTTTTCATGTCTGTCACTACCCTGCCAGTCTTTCAACTTTCAAGAATGAGAATGTATTTAAATGCACACACATACACTGCCCTGCCTGTAATAGAATAAATTATATGGATCTAACATTGACTGACTTTGTTTCTCTTGACTTTTATTAAGCTGTCTAGGGGGTATGCTTGGATGTTTTATTAACTTAAAGTTTACTACATAAATGGCAATACAATATTCAATTCAATATTTTTGGAAATATTTTCAACACTTAAAATGTCTGTAATACAATGATTTAAGTCTGTCCCACCTCAGGGGTCAAGACCTTGATCCCATCAATTTAATTCAGACAAATCGATTGATATTCAATTAATTATAATTATTTTTTTAAGTAGCTCATTTTAAAGATCAAAAACTAGAAATATAATTTCTATTCATTTTTATTTCAGTTTTAGTTATTTTACAAGTTAAAGTAAAAAACGATAAATGCTGCCTTGGAAAGTTGAAATAAGGGTTTTTATATTTTATTTTGTTTACAGGTTATTTATTATTTAACTGTAATAACCCTGCAATCAGTGTTTCCTTGAAATTAAGCAATTCCTTTCACTGACTGTTTGTTGAATAAGAAATATACGTTTTTTTTAAGGGGTTTTAGGGCCTATGGCTGTAGCCCAATCATGGAATGTGCCGTATTGCACCATTACATATACTATTATAAAGAAAGAAAGAAGAATAAAACTTAAAATGTTTACAAGCACTAGATAGTACAGCTTTCTAATTTTTCAAGCCTAATAGTGTTTTTAGGTAGACTATTGTAAAATAAAAAAAAATAAAAACTATTTTCCACCATATTTACGTTCATGTATCATAAAAGGAGTAGCAGATTAACTGAATAGGATTTCTTACGAGGACTGCGGCATGGAGGATTTTATTTATTTATGTTTTTGTTATTACGGACATTCTATCAACCAATAAAAAGCTGTTACAATACAAAAATACAAAATAATAAGAAGTAGACTATTTTTATATAATAAGAAGAATCACAAAACAAATCTATTAACTACTAGACAGGGGTGTAAAATTAAACAAAACACATTACATTCGAAGGAAAAGATTAAACAGCTTACAAATTTCAACTGTTTTTAAAGCCGACTTATTTACATGAGTTAGAAAGTAATGCTGTATTTCAGCAAGCAAGACATAAAACAGTGGCTTCTGACATGAGAATTTACATTTATGTATATACAATTTTGTTAACAAGATAAGGAGAATAAGTACAATTTGTTTTTCTGTAACGCACTTTTATTTTATTTTATTATTATTTATTTTTTTTTTATTGATTTCCAACATATAATATAAAGGTACTGAACAAATAAAAACTACAAAAAATAAATAGAAAATATACAGTATTATATAAATAATAATACAGGTAAAAATAAATAAATAAAAATAATCATTAAAAAAACTAAACAGAAAAAAGAACAGGTATGAGATCATCATATAAATAACAGAAAAGCTTCACAAAGACCTAGTGCGTTTTGCTTTACTCTTTTTCAACCCAAGTAGTAACTCAATATAATTTTTCATATCTATCTGAAATAACAAAAAGTTGGGTTTTCCTTTAGCCCATTTCTGTTTATGTATATGGTATTTGCCCATAATCACACAAAGATTAACAATAAAGGCCACATTTGGTGGTAAACTCTGTCTATTAAAATTTAAAAAATGCATCTTTTTTTCAGAAAAGTAAACTTTCATGCTTAAGCATTTTACAAAGGAAACATTCCAAATCTATCCAAAACATTTAGCTATAAATGCAGTTACAAAATAAGTGCACGACATTTTCTTTCTCAGTCCCACAGAAGTCGCATATAACATCTACATCAGTAGGAAATCTAAGAAAAAGAGTTTTAACAGGGTATACCAGATGGAGTATTTTAAAATGTACTTCTCTCACCTTATTTGTTATGCAGTATTTTTTAGGCAGCAACCATGCACTCAAATGTAGAATGCCAGTATGTTTTAGAAGATATGGGGCTTTTATGCGACGCTGTGTTCTGTGTTGGATGACCGTAGAGTGTGACGCAGCAGTGACACGGCGGGTCTGTCATAAGGATCCGCTCACTCAGTAAAGCGCAGGTCAAGCAGCAATACACACTTTATCACACTCACCCTACAACACTGAGACATGGACTCAGACGAGGGCTACAACTATGAGTTCGATGATGAAGAGGAGGAGGAAGAAGAGGAGGAGGAGGAGTGCAGCGAGGACAGCGGGGAAGAGGAGGCCGAGGATGAGGAGCTGCTGGACCCCGCCGTGGCTGGAGGAGAAGCCGAAGATTGCGCTGACACCGGCGGCGGCGGCGGCGGCGGCGGAGGAGGCCTGGGGCCCGGACAAGAGGAGGAGGACTACCGCTTCGAGGTGCTTACCACCGAGCAGATCCTCCAGCACATGGTGGAGTGCATCAGGGAGGTCAACGAGGTCATACAGGTACATAACAAACAGATGTACGGTCGTTTTCCTGAGAGTTTATAAGTTTGTTTATGTGGAGGACTGATGCTGTTAGCATTTAGCATTAGCGGCTAACTGACATGAGAGGACTAATGATGCGAAGTTAACCATTCGTTTTTAATCTTAGTTGTGATTTATTGACTGTTTTTATGTTTTGGTGCCTTGTGTTGTTTTAGTGAATTTAACGTTAAGTGACTTTTTGTTTGTCAGCTAGAGTTAGCTAGTTCTGCTAGCGCGACCCAGTTTACAGAGACTGAACTTTATTTGACAGCTAGTATGGATAGTATCTATTCTAAACGTATCGTATGTTTTTAATCTTATTAAAATTGTGTTATGAATCGGATGGCAGTGTGTTTTATGTTCGTTGTTATTTTGAAGAAGACGAAAGTTTGGCTCGGTCACTGCAGCTAACGCTATATGACACATTAGTTTCGATTGTCACCGTTTTAAGTTTATGAAACCCCAAACGTTGTCCATACACAAGCATAAAACACTTTCAAGTTGTTTTTCTAGGTTGACAACATATATTGAACTGAACAAAAGCACATCAAATCAAACAAACTAGCATTGCCACTTTAGAGAAGATCAGAAAACTCTGGTGAAAAAATGATAAATGTGTATTTGTGCATGGATGAATGACAATCCTTGGAGTGTTTAGATCAGGAATATAGGAACAATTCACGAGATTTGTTTTTTAAGAAAGCTGCTACATGAGTCTGCATCAGTTGTTGGCATACATGTTGTTATTCATAACATGTAAAGCATGCATTATTGGACAGTAAAGATAAGATGCTTATCAATTTGTATAGCTTAAGGAAAACCTCAAAGTATTAGTGTTGTGTTGTTGGGAGTTTATTAGATGAACCTCACAAAATGTATCTTCATAATACTAGACAGTCTTTCTTATATCACCCATAAGTTGAGCTGTTAAAGGCTTAATGGTGGATTTGTAAAATAATAAAGTGTGTTTATTAGCGAAATTACTCAAATGTATGTTTTGGCACCCATTCAGTCTCAGGGTTGGGTTACGTTTGAATCATAGCTAGCTTGACAGACAAACAGCTTGGCCTTTTGAATTGTAAGCAGTCAAGTGGGTAAAACCTAATGTTGTGTAGCCAGATGATTGACATGACATAGCAAAGTTTAGTTCACTTTGCAGCTTATCCTGACCAAGCACCACCCACTTAGACAGAAAAAGACCATCTGAGCAAAGTTGTTTTTTTTTTAGTCTATTTAGTGGTTTATATGAAATATATTATACCACAGTAATGAAAGAACATGTCAAGGCTATAAAGATATATATAATAAACTTAAAAAAAAAAAAATCAAAGTTGTAAATAAAACCGATTATTGGAGTAAATGTTACAAGAAAATACTAAGTATTTAAAAAAATTGCTAGCAATTTCTGAGTGAAAGTTATTTCTACATCAATTTTTCAGTGTATAAATATAATAGCAAGACTGTCTGTGAAATGCTGTACAAGGAATGCTGGGAAATTTTGTATCAAGAGTGCAGGTAAATTTGGGTTTCTTCTAACCAAGCTCCTCTAACAGTGATTTTAAGTGTTAAAAATCTCTTCAACTTTTGATAGATCCAGTTATTCGTTTTTCCTCCAAAGCGCTAACTCTGTAAGCCTGGTATCTTATAAACACAACAGGAAAACCTTTATGAAAGTCCAGAAATTTGCTCAAAGTCAGCCAAATTAAAGTTAATCATATTGAAATATGGTGTGCTCATATTATGAATGGGAGAAGGTGCAAAATGCAATATGGCATAATAAGTCCTCCTGTCTTCTAAATAAGAGGCAAGCAGTTTTTGATGTTTCAGGATTTCACGATTCATTCAGATAAGTCTTGGATGCCCAAAATAGCTGCCCGTGGCATCGCAAATATGGCTGCAGAGTAAACCGTATTGTCTTTTTTTTTTTTTTTAGAACCCAGCTACGATAACCAGAATACTCCTCAGTCACTTCAACTGGGACAAAGAGAAGCTTATGGAGAGGCAAGTTGTTTTACTTTATTTATTTTACTGTATTTATACATGTTGTCGTAAAAATTTAGCATAGCTTGGTTAAAGGACATTTACAATTGGTCTGTTTGTTTGAAAGAGCAACATTTAAATGGTGTTGCAGGTACTTTGATGGAAATCTGGACAAGTTGTTTTCAGAGTGCCACGTCATAAACCCCAGTAAAAAGCCCAAAATGCGACCAATGAGCACACGCTCCTCCAGTCAGGATATGCCCTGCCAGATCTGCTATCTCAACTATTCAAACTCGGTCAGTGTCAGTTTTGGTCACTTGTTCACTACTGCTCCTAAATCTTCATCAGTTCCTTAGAAAGGCCTGTGATAGCAAAACTGAAGTCCATTTAAGTGACTCAGTTTGCACAGCTTGGTGACTTATTCGGTAGGAATGTGTGTTTCCTTTCCTAGTATTTCACAGGTCTTGAATGTGGACACAAGTTCTGCATGCAGTGCTGGGGCGACTACTTAACCACCAAAATCATTGAGGAAGGGATGGGACAGGTGGGCTTCTGTTCAGCTCGTTGCTATCTGATGTTACAATCAGATTCCCCTCTTAATTTTGGTTTTTATTTCTGCTTTTGTTCTTCCAGACCATCTCATGTCCTGCTCACAACTGTGATATTTTGGTTGACGATAACACTGTAATGTAAGTGCATTGGGTAATTTAGCTTGTTTATTTTAAGATTTTTGTTCTATTTTTAAAAAATATATTTTATGGTTATTTTGTAGGCGACTGATCACAGATTCTAAAGTGAAGTTGAAGTATCAGCATTTAATCACAAATAGTTTTGTAGAGGTAAGATGTTCTTCATATTTGTTGCATAAATTGTGTCTAAAATGCTATTGGCTTGCAACTCCATGAATTAGCTGGGATCGAGATATCAAATACTATTACAAAAATTTCAAATCAGTTAGCATTTGAGAACTTTAATTTAGAAAGAATCAATTGTTTAGTTTTTTATATAAATTTAGTAATACGCTAAAGGAATAGTTCACTCAAAAATGAAAATTTGCTGAAATTGGACACCCTCAGGCCATGCAAGATGTAGATGAGTTGCTTTGTCGAAACAGATTTGCAGAGATTTAGCATTGCATCATTGATAAAGCTGATAAAAATATCACAATAATCCACAAATAATCCACATGACTCCAGTCCATCAATTAACGTCTTGTGACATGAAAAGCTGCATGTTTGTAATAAAACAAATCATTAAGAACTTCAAGAGTCCTCTAGCCATAATATTGCCTTCTCCAGTGAAAACGAAATAAATAAAATCTTCAGGCTCTCATACTAGGTTGAATGAAAAACACATAATTTTTCGCATGTTTTACATTATTATAACACCTCTCTCCCCAGTCTGGCATGAACGGCTCGAATAGTTCCTGCATCAAATGAAGGCGCGGCTTCTGAAATACGAAATGTGCTGTGATTGGTTAGCTGGGCCAGTGTGTGTTGTGATTGGCAGCACTCGGCGCCTGCTCGGGAAATGTCATGCCCCTTACCATAGCCGCCTGCGAGCTTCAGTGTAAATATTGCGTCAATATCAAATCAATTTGAGTGTGATTTAAACCCGGATGATTGTAACCACTCTAAGTTCGTCTGCCTTGGGAAAGCTAGCGTGTCTCCGACATTGTGATAACACTCGATGCCTTCTCTAGTGCAGCTCAACCAGGTCTCGTCCCATTCGTCGATAT
>NW_015505469.1:1356239-1375920 GCF_001515645.1 Sinocyclocheilus grahami
AAATGTGTTGTGATTGGTTAGCTGGGCCAGTGTGTGTTGTGATTGGCAGCACTCGGCGCCTGCTCGGGAAATGTCATGCCCCTTACCATAGCCGCCTGCGAGCTTCAGTGTAAATATTGCGTCAATATCAAATCAATTTGAGTGTGATTTAAACCCGGATGATTGTAACCACTCTAAGTTCGTCTGCCTTGGGAAAGCTAGCGTGTCTCCGACATTGTGATAACACTCGATGCCTTCTCTAGTGCAGCTCAACCAGGTCTCGTCCCATTCGTCGATATATGATATCACAAATCCTGGAAAATATGCGTTGTAGTCCAAACGAGTCGTTCGTTGTAGTTTTTGAAAAGTGATTTCTGTTAAATAAAATATCTCCTTTTGAAGTGGAGTTTGAGCTTTGTAACTTTGCAGATCTTTTTTTATGCTCAAACAGCAACATTACATTAACTAAAGTTGAAAAAGTGAAAAAGCATAATAGGACCCCTTTAATGATAGATTTGTTTCTTACAAACATGCATCTTTTCAATTCACAAGGCATTAATCGATGGACTGGAGTGGTGTGGATTATTTGTGGGTTATTGTGATGTTTTTATCAGCTGTTTGGACTCTCATTCTGACGGCACCCATTCACTGCAGAGGATCCATTGGTGAGCAAGTGATGTAATGTTAAATTTCTACAGATCTCTTCTGATTAAGAAACAAATTCATCTACGTCTTGGATGGCCTGAGAGTGAGTGAATTCTCGTTATTGGGTGAACTGTTCCTTTCACAGTTTGCTAACTAACTTGTGTCCAAAGCTTATTTAACACACTCAGAAAATATAAACAAAGTGCAATAAGTATAGTAACCGATCTGGTGCTAAATCTAAAAATCATGTATGGTTTCTTAATGGTTAAGCTTTAGAATGGCATGAATATGACATTTATTTAAATACCGGTGCATATATGTAATCCTGTCTGTCTGCAGTGAACTGTTTTGTCTCTCTGCTCTTCTACAGTGTAACAGACTGTTGAGATGGTGTCCAGCTCCTGACTGCCACCATGTGATCAAAGTTCAGTATCCTGATGCCAAACCAGTTCGCTGCAAATGCGGGAGACAGTTCTGGTAAGTGTCTGATGCAGAATGCAGTGCAGAGCTTGGGGGGAGTAAGTAATGACAGTTTTTGCATTTTAGGGTGAATGACTCCCTTTAATTTTTTTTTGTTTTGTTTTTCTCAATAAATAGTTTCAATTGTGGAGAGAACTGGCATGACCCTGTTAAATGCAAGGTATGTTAGCATCTAATTATGCACTCATTGTCATGTTATCATTAGGCACTCATTTTTAGGTTAGATTATTTCCATTGTTAAAATTGATATTACTAGATTAGATTTGTCCTGAGAGGTTTTCCTTTTCTTTAATCATATTTCTACTCTTCAAGTGGTTGAGGAAGTGGATAAAGAAGTGTGATGATGACAGTGAAACATCCAACTGGATTGCAGCAAATACCAAGGTACTAAGATGTACATAAACACTCAGATGAGATCTATGAAGATCAGTTCACTTGATATAATTTATTATTTATTTATTTATTGTATATATAAAAAATGTATAGCCTGAAAGCACTGTAAGTCGCTTTGGATAAATGCGTCTGCTAAATGCATAAATTATTGTTATTATTATTATTATTAATTATCATTGTGATGAAGAGAAAGTTATTCTACTTTAAGCCCATACTGTCTCCAGAAAAAAAGTGCATTGTTTAACTTTGTTAAACAGGTCTGGCCATTTGTTTAACAAATTTATTTACATTTTATTTGACTGGCGTTAACAGATATGCAGGACAAAAGAGTCAAAATCTAGAAAGTGTACTTTAGTCAATACTATTATTTATATATGTATATATACAATTTTAATTTAAATCAGTAGCATGCCACAGATGATCAGTAAAGATGTCAATAAACCCAAAATATTCCTTTAATTCATGTGGGTATTCCTGTTTTTCTTAGGAATGTCCCAAATGTCATGTGACCATTGAAAAAGACGGCGGATGTAATCACATGGTGTGTCGAAACCAGAGTTGTAAAGCAGAGTTCTGCTGGGTTTGCCTCGGCCCTTGGGAACCTCACGGCTCTGCTTGGTGAGTCTGCTTCACCTCTTATAATAAATGCTTATATTTTTATATGCATGTGGAACATTGAAATAACATGTACATATCACACTGACTACAGGTACAACTGCAATCGCTACAATGAAGATGATGCAAAGGCTGCCAGAGATGCTCAAGAGGTACTTTAGGCATTATTCGACCCAACATCTGTCACCCTTTATCTATCCAAGGAGACTCAAATTAGCTCTTGCAGGAAAGCATGACTTTTCCCTGTTCAGAGCAAACCATGGCCTGTTACTGTTGTTCTCTTTGGAATGAATGTATTCTATCCATGTCACAGAGATCTCGTGCAGCCCTGCAGCGCTACCTCTTCTACTGCAACCGCTACATGAACCACATGCAGAGTCTGCGCTTCGAGCACAAGTTGTATGCGCAGGTGAAGCAGAAGATGGAGGAGATGCAGCAGCACAACATGTCGTGGATCGAGGTGCAGTTCCTGAAGAAGGCCGTGGATGTGCTGTGCCAGTGTCGCTCCACGCTCATGTTCACCTACGTCTTCGCCTTCTACCTCAAAAAGAACAACCAGTCCATCATCTTCGAGGTGAGGGGGAAATCAAGTTGTTGTTGTTTTTTAATTGCACAACCCCATGTGGTTGACTGTTTTATAGCTGCAAAAATAATGACTATTTTTGGACAGGTTTCCAAAACACTCCACCAGTCTGCTGTTGGTGGGACTAACATTCAAACTTACATATTTTTTTTTATAGCATTACATTGTTTACACTTGCCAGAGAGATCAACGCACTGATGTCTTACTACGGTTTTTTTTTTTTTCCAGAACAATCAGGCTGATTTGGAGAATGCTACAGAGGTGCTCTCGGGTTATCTAGAGCGAGATATCTCCCAGGATTCTTTGCAAGATATCAAACAGAAAGTTCAGGATAAGTATAGGTGAGAAATTTAACCAAAATCCCAATATTGTGTCTGTTGTTGTTGTTTTTCTTCTTCTAAATGCACGGAATTTGAATTAGCTTTTATTTTTAGTTTTCATTTTAGTTTAAGCTTTAGTAATTGTATGTGCTTTTGTCTTTTTATAATATTTCTGTTTAGCTTGAATTGCTTTTTATTTCAGTATTACGTTTAGTAATTGTACTTCTTTTAATTTTCTAAATTCCATCTCGTATTCACATTTTATTTCAGCTTTAATTCAATTTACGGAAACTTTTTAATAGATTTAATGACTGACACATTGGGTGAATTCTGGAGACAGTTAATTTCTAATAAAGCTGTAGCTGTTGTTATTTTAAAAATATGGATTTATACATTTAAATGTGTATTTAAAACTTATATTTAAAAAAAGTTGTTTACATAAATTGACAGCTGTATAGAAAAACCTAATTATGAATGTCATAAATATAAATAATGAATGCAATTACTCCAAAATAACTTTTTTGATTTTATGTAATACACACACATCTGTACCTGCTGACTCCAACATCTGTTACAGTGAATTACATAAGATGTTGGTTAATCTTAGTCAGGGCATGCAAGCAGTTTGTTTTGAACAGCAAACTCTCTTTATTAATCAGCCAGCATCCAACGGGACTATCTAGAAAATTGCAAATATTTTTAAGTATTTTTTTGTCTCATTGTGTACAGTAATAATTAGGATAAACGCTAGTACAATTAAATTTGCAGCCACGTGAATTTTTAATGCATCTAGTCTTCAGTGAAAATGCATTGACAGTTGAGCATCTTACTGGCTTTGAAAATATGTTCTTTTCAGCATTTCTATTAAGTATGATTAAACCTGGATCTTTTCATATGCATGCTGCTTTCTCTTCTTGTCAGAGTTGGTTATCCAATCTGCAAATGAAAGTTCTGGAGCGTCTGTAGCACAAACCCATTTTATCTCTATATTCTCCAGTGAAAATGCCCTTACAGAAAGCTATCTATCTATCTTAGTTTAACTCGATATGAAAGGTTGCAAGATTCCTGTGAGAAATGTGTTGAGCGCTGCTCCCGTTTGAGGACTTTCCTGCGTTTCTCCTCTCGTGTAGATACTGTGAGAGCCGGCGACGAGTGCTGCTGCAGCACGTTCACGAGGGCTATGAGAAAGACTTGTGGGAGTACATTGAAGACTGAGACAGAACTGCTGCCTCGCGGGCTTCGGAGCGTAGCTGTGGTCTCCAGTCGGCGATCACCGCTCTCCTGTTGCATCCTTTTTACGTGGCATCTGGATTTTTGTTATTATTTAGAGTTTAAGTTAATTTTACTGAAATAAAAAGGTAGAATATTCGAATAAAACTCCTACGTCAGTATTGCAGTCTGTAAGTGTTGATTGTCAAAACGGCACGGAAATGTATTCCATTCTCCAAGCTCTCTGTGGAGATTCTTCAGTAGTCTGTTTTTATTTGATTTTTTTTATTTTTGTCTGAAGTTGTTTTTATAGTTGGAGCTGAGATTGGCTTGTCTTAAGCATAGCTTTACAGGTCTGAGCCATGCGGAGTGTGTTGTGTTTTGGGAATGCTTGGTTGGGTGGCTTTATGCAGAAGTGTGTATTTCAAGCTGTAAATAGCACACATGCATGGAACATGGAATGGGATGCATCTTTTTTTTTGTTTGTTTGGAAAAATATTTATTCTTTACAGATATTCAAAAATGTGTTTAAACAACATGAGAAGAAGCCACGAGACATTTTTGCCTCGTGTTTTTTTTTTTTGCTGGAGGTTAACAACCTTTCCAGAACGTTGCACATCTGAATCAGAGGCATTTTAACAGCAGGGTAACAGTAGCCTTAATTGCATGCAAATATACAATGGATAAAAAGTAGAATTGCACGAATCTCACACAGAAATACCTGGGTCATTTTTCACCCCAAAATTAAAAGAAAAAAGATAATAAAGTATATTTTGCATAAAGAAAATTAAGCCTATTTTTAGAACCAGTTGGCTTGTTTGCATCATTTAATTAAATCCATCAAAATTGTCATTACAAAAATGCAAAACAGCTTAATTTGGGTATTATAGTAAAAAAATTTAATCCCTTTTTATATTATAAATTCCATACTATTAAAATTATTCAATATTCTCCTAAAATATTTTTTCTTTTTTTTTATTCAAATATAATTGATTGTTTTTGAGGTGATGAAATATGACCCGGAAATGTTCTCGACCGTTTACATGAGATTCAACCAATTGCTCTCATTGTCAAGTGCAGTTCTGGATGTGGACATTGTTTTTTTTTTTTCCAGAACAATCAGGCTGATTTGGAGAATGCTACAGAGGTGCTCTCGGGTTATCTAGAGCGAGATATCTCCCAGGATTCTTTGCAAGATATCAAACAGAAAGTTCAGGATAAGTATAGGTGAGAAATTTAACCAAAATCCCAATATTGTGTCTGTTGTTGTTGTTTTTCTTCTTCTAAATGCACGGAATTTGAATTAGCTTTTATTTTTAGTTTTCATTTTAGTTTAAGCTTTAGTAATTGTATGTGCTTTTGTCTTTTTATAATATTTCTGTTTAGCTTGAATTGCTTTTTATTTCAGTATTACGTTTAGTAATTGTACTTCTTTTAATTTTCTAAATTCCATCTCGTATTCACATTTTATTTCAGCTTTAATTCAATTTACGGAAACTTTTTAATAGATTTAATGACTGACACATTGGGTGAATTCTGGAGACAGTTAATTTCTAATAAAGCTGTAGCTGTTGTTATTTTAAAAATATGGATTTATACATTTAAATGTGTATTTAAAACTTATATTTAAAAAAAGTTGTTTACATAAATTGACAGCTGTATAGAAAAACCTAATTATGAATGTCATAAATATAAATAATGAATGCAATTACTCCAAAATAACTTTTTTGATTTTATGTAATACACACACATCTGTACCTGCTGACTCCAACATCTGTTACAGTGAATTACATAAGATGTTGGTTAATCTTAGTCAGGGCATGCAAGCAGTTTGTTTTGAACAGCAAACTCTCTTTATTAATCAGCCAGCATCCAACGGGACTATCTAGAAAATTGCAAATATTTTTAAGTATTTTTTTGTCTCATTGTGTACAGTAATAATTAGGATAAACGCTAGTACAATTACATTTGCAGCCACGTGAATTTTTAATGCATCTAGTCTTCAGTGAAAATGCATTGACAGTTGAGCATCTTACTGGCTTTGAAAATATGTTCTTTTCAGCATTTCTATTAAGTATGATTAAACCTGGATCTTTTCATATGCATGCTGCTTTCTCTTCTTGTCAGAGTTGGTTATCCAATCTGCAAATGAAAGTTCTGGAGCGTCTGTAGCACAAACCCATTTTATCTCTATATTCTCCAGTGAAAATGCCCTTACAGAAAGCTATCTATCTATCTTAGTTTAACTCGATATGAAAGGTTGCAAGATTCCTGTGAGAAATGTGTTGAGCGCTGCTCCCGTTTGAGGACTTTCCTGCGTTTCTCCTCTCGTGTAGATACTGTGAGAGCCGGCGACGAGTGCTGCTGCAGCACGTTCACGAGGGCTATGAGAAAGACTTGTGGGAGTACATTGAAGACTGAGACAGAACTGCTGCCTCGCGGGCTTCGGAGCGTAGCTGTGGTCTCCAGTCGGCGATCACCGCTCTCCTGTTGCATCCTTTTTACGTGGCATCTGGATTTTTGTTATTATTTAGAGTTTAAGTTAATTTTACTGAAATAAAAAGGTAGAATATTCGAATAAAACTCCTACGTCAGTATTGCAGTCTGTAAGTGTTGATTGTCAAAACGGCACGGAAATGTATTCCATTCTCCAAGCTCTCTGTGGAGATTCTTCAGTAGTCTGTTTTTATTTGATTTTTTTTATTTTTGTCTGAAGTTGTTTTTATAGTTGGAGCTGAGATTGGCTTGTCTTAAGCATAGCTTTACAGGTCTGAGCCATGCGGAGTGTGTTGTGTTTTGGGAATGCTTGGTTGGGTGGCTTTATGCAGAAGTGTGTATTTCAAGCTGTAAATAGCACACATGCATGGAACATGGAATGGGATGCATCTTTTTTTTTGTTTGTTTGGAAAAATATTTATTCTTTACAGATATTCAAAAATGTGTTTAAACAACATGAGAAGAAGCCACGAGACATTTTTGCCTCGTGTTTTTTTTTTTTGCTGGAGGTTAACAACCTTTCCAGAACGTTGCACATCTGAATCAGAGGCATTTTAACAGCAGGGTAACAGTAGCCTTAATTGCATGCAAATATACAATGGATAAAAAGTAGAATTGCACGAATCTCACACAGAAATACCTGGGTCATTTTTCACCCCAAAATTAAAAGAAAAAAGATAATAAAGTATATTTTGCATAAAGAAAATTAAGCCTATTTTTAGAACCAGTTGGCTTGTTTGCATCATTTAATTAAATCCATCAAAATTGTCATTACAAAAATGCAAAACAGCTTAATTTGGGTATTATAGTAAAAAAATTTAATCCCTTTTTATATTATAAATTCCATACTATTAAAATTATTCAATATTCTCCTAAAATATTTTTTCTTTTTTTTTATTCAAATATAATTGATTGTTTTTGAGGTGATGAAATATGACCCGGAAATGTTCTCGACCGTTTACATGAGATTCAACCAATTGCTCTCATTGTCAAGTGCAGTTCTGGATGTGGACATTTTAGGTGTTTGGTTTGAACTGAGATCGACTGAAACATCCACTCACTTGTTTTTATGAACCATCTTGTTTTAGTTGATGTTTGGCTTAACTTTACGACGGCTGTTATAGCGAACACACTACCAGATGTTCCATGAGAGCAAACTTGAGTGACATTCACTCACTAACAACTAAAGTCTCAAATGCTTTTAACCTGTTTTTCGTTTTCTTTTTTAAATGTATGCACCTTTTGTAGTGTGAGAGGAGGCAGATGATATATTGAAAGCACTGTTGTATTTCTTTACGTGACTGCCAAGTCTTTACAAGACTGTTATGAGGCTTACTGGTACTGATTGTCAAGCACTACGTGGAGTAGATAGAACCGAAACACTGCATTGTCAAGCCTGGCTGTGATGAACAAAAAGTTGGCATTTCTGTTAAACTAATAGGGCAAATATGAGCGCTGTGTTTACACTAATATCAGAAATGGCGAGAGAGATCGAGCTCAGTACAGTATGTGAACAGATGTGACACCCGTTGTTTAATTTTTCTTACTCTCAAGTCTCCGTTTTTCCTTTCTGTAGGTCATTTCCTCTCACCGTTTGAGTGCATGGTAATCATTCTCAGCGCATCAAACACCTTTGCGTCTGAACTGGGTTTGTAGGGTAGTTTACAGCAGCTTCTACTAATTCTAATGTCACATTTTATGACCTCCATGATTGGCACTTGGAGATTGTGCTCATGTTTTATTAATCCCTCATTGGAAAAGAAAAAGCAACTGAGAAACAGCAGTGTTGTCTGTGCTGACAGATGAGATTTTTTTTCACCAAAGTGTGAATATATGAATTGAAAGTGAACAGTCTCTGATTTGGAGAAATGTTCATCTACGGTGGCTTTCCTGTGTTATAACCATTCTTATGAAATTGTCCTATTTAAATAAATCTCATTCAAAAGCATTTGGGTGAAATCATTGTTTCATTTGATGCTATCTAGAATTTTTCTGTCTGTCTATCAGTCTAGTCAAACATATGTATGCATATGTACTGTTTATTATATTAATTTCATTAATTTGTTAATCTATATATATACATACAGTGCCTTGTGAAAGTATTCATACCCCGTCAGTTTTTTTTCACATTTTATGTTGCTGCCTTATGTTAAACTGCTTTAAATTACTTTTTTCCCACATCAATCCATACACCATACTGACAAAGCAAAAACTACATATAATATAACAAAATATTTTGCTGAAGCACCTTTACAGTCTCAAGACTTTTTTGTTTGATGTGACAAGCTTTGCTCATCAGCATTTGGCAATTATCTGCCCTTCTTCTCCTCACCTCTTCACTTCTCAAGCTCTGTCAGGTTGGATGGGGGCAGATGCACATTTTCAGGTTTCCAGAATTATTTGATTGGGTTCAAGCTCAGGCTCTGGCTGGGCCACTCAAGGACATTCACGGAGTTGTCTATAAGCCACTCTTGCTGTGTGCTAAGGGTCATTGTCCTGTTGGAAGGTGAACCTTCTGCCCTATCTGAGGTTCTGAATGCTCTGGACTGGGTTTTCATTAAGGCTATCTCTATATTTTGGTGCATTGAGCGTTCCTTCTACTCTGACGAGTCTCCAGTCCCTGCCGCTGAAAAACAGTTCCACAGCATGAGGCTGCTACCAGCACACTTTACTTTTGGGATGGTACTCTTCAGGTGATGAGCAGTGCTGGTTTCCTTCAAACATGATGCTTAGAATTGAGGTTCATCAGACCAGAGAATCTTGTTTCTCAGGGTGGATTCACACCAGGAAAGTCCGCTAGTTCACTTGCTTTGGTCCGGACCAAATACAATGTTGATTTTTTTTTTTTTTTTTTTTGGTGTGGTTCGCTTTCACACTGCCCTTTTTGCAAGTGAACCAGAGACTGTAAACAAAACCACACACGTGCTTAAGGTCATCCATTCATTGGTTCATCCATTCAACCGTACCAGAGTTCGTTTGGAAGCGGCCCGAGACCACCTCTTCAGCTGGGTCTCGGTACGGTTGTTTGGTGCGCAAAAGATCCGCACCAAAGGGTGAAACGAACTTAAGTTCGATTCAATCGAACCAAACAAGACAGGTGTGAATACACCCTCAGAGTCTGAGGGTCCTTTTGGTGTTTGTTTGTTTTTTTTGGTTTTGGTGTTTTTTCATGTGTCTTCACTGAGAAGAGGATTGAGTTTGGCCACACCGCCATAAAGACCAGATCGGTGGAGTGTTGCAGCGATGTTTGTCCTTCTGTAGATTTCTCCTATATCCACATATGTTCATGGAGCTCAACTAGAGTGACCATCAGATTCTTGTTCACCACTCTAACCAAAGCCCTTCTCCATCAATTGCTCAGTTTGGCCAGGAGGCCAGCTCTAGGAAGAGTCCTGGTTGTTTCAGACTTCTTCTATTAAGGGTAACAGAGACTACATGCTTCTGTGTTCCTTCAATGAAGCAGAATTTTTTCTGAACTCTTCCACAGATGTGTGGCTTGACGCAAACCTGTTTCTGAGCTCTACAGGCAGTTATTTTGACCTTGGGGCTTGGTTTTTGCTCTGATATGCATTATCAGCTGTTAGACCTTTTATTTAGACTGGTGTGCCTTTCCAAATCATACCCATTCAATTGAATTTACCACAGGTTAACTTCACTCGAAGTGTAGTAACATCTACAAGCAATATGAATGCCCCTGAACTAAATTTCCACTGTCCCAGATTAGATAGTTTTTCATTTTTAATAAATTTGCAAAGATGCTAAAAACCTGTTTTTTGCTTTACAATGATGGTGTATGGAGTATAGATTGATGTGGGAAAAAAGTAATTTAAAGCAGTTTAACATAAGGCTGCAACATAAAACGTGAAAAAAAGGAAGGGGTATGAATACATTCGCAAGGCACTGTATGTGTATATATATATATATATATATGTATATAAATATGTGTGTGTGTATATATATATATATATATGTACGTGCGTACGTATGTATGTATGTATATATATATGTGTGTAATGTTGCATTGTTTGCTGTAATAATTATAACAAATAATAGCAATATTAATTTTTATAAATATTATACTGAATAAAGTAATATTTCTATAATATATAATGAAAGGTTCACTGTGATTACAAGTATATAATAATAATAATAATGTATTTGCAATAATTTTTAAATTATACTGATTAAATATTATAATATTGTTTCTCTAATATACACTGAACAAAATTATAAATGAAACATTTTTGTTTTTGCCCCCATTTTTCATGAGCTGAACTCAAAGATCTAATACTTTTTCTATGTACACAAAAGGCCTATTTCTCTCAAATATTGTTCACAAATCTGTCTAAATCTGTTAGTGAGCACTTCTCCTTTGCCGAGATAATCCATCCACCTCACAGGTGTGGCATATCAAGATGCTGATTGGACGCCGTGATTATTGCACAGGTGTGCCTTAGGCTGGCCACAATAAAAGACGGCTTATGGTAGAGAAATGAACATTCAATTCACGGGCAACAGCTCTGGTGGACATTCCTGCAGTCAGCATGCCAATTGCACGCTCCCTCAAAACTTGCGACATCTGTGGCATTGTGCTGTGTGATAAAACTGCACATTTTAGAGTGGCTTTTATTGTGGCCAGCCTAAGGCACACCTGTGCAATAATCATGCTGTCTAATCAGCATCTTGATATGCCACACCCGTGAGGTGGATGGATTATCTCGGCAAAAGAGAAATGCTCACTAACAAATTTAGACAGATTTGTGAACAATATTTGAGAGAAATAGGCCTTTTGTGTACATAGAAAAAGTCTTAGATCTTTGAGTTCAGCTCATGAAAAATGGGGGCAAAAACAAGTGTTTCGTTTATCATTTTGTTCAGTGTATAAAGGTAACTGATAATAATAGCAAAACTAATAGTTTATTATTATTATTATTGAGTTGTTAATATTATTTTTTATTATTAATGTTTTTTTTCTTTTGCTCTTGGTGTGAATAAGCCTTAAATTGAATAAAAGGTGTCAATCCATGCAAATAGGCAATCGTGTTAAAATGCATAGTTTATATGAACAGATATTTCTGTGAAGGAGCAGTAGGGGGCGCGAGATGCCTCAGAAAAATAAAGGAGGGTCTTTGTGTGCTTCCCCTGTCCTCTCACTGCTATGGGTGCGGCTTCACATCAGTGCAAGATTCATAGCACATCATTTTAGTACACGCATGCTCGCATTTATCGCACTGTAAAGTATAAAGGTAAAACACACGCGTAAAGATTTTCAGATTCTTTAAAGCAACAAATATAAAGAAAAACTATAGATAAAATGCATCTCTGTAGAGTTCTTGTTGGTTATAGATTTAATATTAACTGCCGCGTTGTTTCTCTGGGAAACAGGAACTCTTCACACTCTATAAGTGAAGCCACATAGCATATTACTGAAATATTAACTTCAACCAGTGCACTAGTTGACAATCATAGGCCATCATGTTACTTCCTCTTGTGTGGTGCTCTTAATGCATTAAACAATCATGTTGATTTTGTGCAAGTATGCATTTTTTTTTAAAAGACCTAGCTACCTGAGAGCCATCCATAATTTCAATACTCTAGAAAAGAAACTTGAGGCTAAATACAAAGCTCTGTGGTTTAAAACCCAGCGTATGGGAATAGTGTGTGGTTTGAGTGGTGTGGCTCAGATGCAGCACTGCTATAGGGGAACTGTAGCCTACAGTAGTATTAAGCAACAGAACTCTGTAAGTAAATATTTAATTTTGTTTTAGCTTTATTGCTTAAAGCTATTTATGAGTATCACAAAGTGCACAAGATAGTTTGACCGACTTGTAAATCCTCAAATATACTAAATGAGTAAAGGCCCATTTGGTTTGATGACATTTGCAAACCAGAAACTTCGAAGCGGTGGGTTTTCTAAATGAATGCCCCCATCTTGTACAAAGGTCAAGGAAAAAAACATAATCTGACAATTTTATTTTATCATCACCTCAGACCAGTGGTGTTATGTAATGAAGTAATAATACTTTGTTACAGTATACTTAAGTGTTTTTTAGGAGTATCTGTACTTTACTTGAGTTTTTATATTTCAGCCAACTTTTACTTTTACTCCACTACATTTCCTAATTAAAATGTATACTTTTACTCTGATACATTTCCCCGAAGCATATTAGTTCCCCACTACAAAATAGTCAGAAGAACACGGACTGCAGGAAAGCAGGTTTGACTACTAAAAACACCTTTGCTCATGTGCAAACAATTGTGCGCACAACCGAGGAGGATTCATTTTCCACTCAAGTCGACTTAGTCGAGTCTGGGGCGTGCGATACAGCATCATCTGCGATAATATGTTAAGTGTTGTTGTAATGATGTGCGATCTGATATTATCAAGTAGGCTATATCACCAAATCACACACAGAGTGCACGCACGTTCATTTATTAATCTATTAAAATTCAAGGCATTCTAAATTGTAGACGGCAAAAATGCTTCTGTATGTTTTTTATATTTATATAATTTAATATAGTTAACTTAATCTATATCACACAAAGAGTACCGTTTTTCCTGCAGATATCAGCATGAACACATTTAATAATCATTTTATACAAGTTCAGTAAAGCAATGGCTTATATTTTAGACATAATATTGCTTGTTTTTGTTCAATTTTGCCAACGAAAATAATTCCAAACAAAGATCACAGCACTGTTTTGTGTCTCTGAGCAGTGGACGGTGTTTACTTATTGAATGAATCAGCTTTTTTAACGAATTGGTTGAATATGATTCAGTGATTCACTCATTAACACAGTCGAATGATTTGTTTCTGAAAGAATCAGTCGTTTGAATGAATCGGTTGAATCTCAATGACTCACTCATTAACAGTCACTTGCTGTCACCTACTGGCGGTTTTAATTTCACATTTCGACTCATTTTTTCATGTTTTAAATTATTTCAAATATCAGTATTCAACGTTTTATGTTAAAAACAAAACATTAGGCCTATTTGTGCATCTGTAACTGCAGGTTAAATGCATCCATGTCCCCTCTGAGATACATTAAACTGTGTAAATGCATCTAAATGCTATTTCAGATGCAGATTCCAGAAATGTTTTCTTATGTTGGAATGAAAGACACCAAGTACCGAATGAAGTGCTTCTTATTCTTACCCAAAAAATACAAAATGGAAGGAGGAGTTAAATCTGAACACAATCTTGCTACTCAAGCTGTATGAAAATGTTTATATATGTATTTATTTGCTTCTTTTCCATTTTGCATTTACTTGTACTTTTACTTTCAATACTTAAGTATGTTTAAGATAAAAAAAAAAAAGTTTTCGTACTTAAGTACAAAAAATATCACATACTTTAAAGGTGTCATATGATGCGATTTAAATTTTTCCTTTCTCTTTGGAGTGTTACAAGCTCTTGGTGCATAAAGAAGATCTGTAAAGTTGCAAAGACTAAGTCTCAAATCCAAAGAGATATTCTTTATAAAAGTTAAGTCAGCCACGCCTACCTAAAACGGCTCGTTCTAACACACCCCCACATGTCTACGTCACTATGTGGGAAGATTTGCATAACGCCGCCCAAATGTTCACGCAAAGAAAGAAGGCGTAACTTTTATTCTCGCTGTAGTTTTGTTGTTTCCGCCGCCATGTCCTAAAGATGCTGTGTGCTTCGTTGTGAAAGCGAAGCTACTTTGTTTGGTCTTCCAAAAGAGGATGATATCTTCTTCGTCATGCCTAGAGCTGATCCATGTTAGTTGCTGAGGAAATACTACAATTTTGCGCTGTCGATCGCCGGATCGGCTTTCACCGTGGACAAAGTGGAGTCCAGCCCGGAGTCGTCATGTCCTTCCGGACGCTCCTTCATCGAAATCACCGGCCGCGCCGTTTTCAAGCCCACCCACCTCTGCTCACTCTAACCCTCCGGCCATTCCTCACGCTAGCCCCTGGCCTCTGCTCACTGTAGGCCGCGGTGTGTGACGCTGTTTCGCTGTGCGATGCAACGCAACGCGTAAAAAGACAGTATAAGTCATTATAATCCATGATTATGTCCCCACTGGATGCAACGAATGGCTCGTTTATAATGGGTTTTCATGAGGACCTACAATAATGTACAGTATTTGAAAAATAATGTGTTTTTTGAACATTAAAGCATGTCAACATATTCTGTTACACCAAATACACAAAATAATGATCTTTAAAAAAGCATCATATGACCCCTTTAAGACTTTTACTCAAGTAATATTCTAAACGGTGACCTCAACTTCTACCAAAGTCATTTTCTGGTAAGATATCTGTACTTTTACTTAAGTATGGCTTTCAGGTACTTTATACACCACTGCCTCAGACCTACACGAAACAGAAACTAAGTGGTTGTCTTTATAAATAGCAGATGAAGTGGGTAAGTGAAAAATGCTGGTTGCCACATTAAAATTTCCAGTGCACACTGGGGTCACAACCTTACATAAAAAGGCACTAATTCCATCCACCTGTCATTGTGTTTGTGATGTGATGTGTGATTATTAGGAAACTGGTTGCATCCTCTTCTTATTCGGTTATGACACACACTGATGTGCTGCACACCCCCAGGAAGTGCAACATCTCTGCAGATACAGCCTTTGGCCTGCTTGTGCAGTCATGGAGAAATCTAAATTAAGTGTTTTTATACTTTACCTGAGCTTACTGTACTATATGTGCATTATGCAAAAGTACTTTTTCTATCAGTGTTTTAATAAACTATTCATAAAAACTATTTTATATATATATGTCAGTATTACATATATATTTTCCACTTTTTTGCTTCTATAGTATTGTATAGGTATATTTATACTTGCATAACATTATTTATACTTGCATAACGTTATTTGTCACTGTTTTTTTTTCATTGACACCCTAAGCTTAAGAAAACTGAATTCAAATGGAGGGTCTTAAATGGATAGTTCATCCCAAAATTTTAAAATTCTGTCATTATTTACTCACTGTTGAACACAGAAGAAGATATTTTGAAGAATGTTGGTAATCAAACAGTTGATGGCAGCCACTGACTGATTGAAAATACCTTCTTTATTTATATCCACTTTACAACTTTTTCTCTATGGAAGCCTGTTTCTGCCACAAAAAATATAGAAATAACTAAATAAATAAATGGCTAAATGAAAGAAAAACAATGTATACGTAGTTTAAGCTATATCTCGCAATTTTGTGCGAAATATAAACTCAGAATCCTGACTTTTTTTTTTATTCCGAGCTTACATTTAGCTCTTTTTTTATTATTATTTTTTTTTTAGTTTATCTCGCATCTTGCAATTCTGTGTTTTTTTTCTTTCTTTCTTAGAATTCTGAGCTTATATATCGCAATTCCGAGTTGATATCTGAGTTTTTAACTTGAAATAAACCTGACTTTAGGAATTGTGAGAAAAAAAATCAGAATTATGAATCAGTAGCCTATTCAAAAATCGCTTAACCTCGGAGGCAACCATGGCAACAGTAGCCTACTTTTTAGTTCATTTCACGAGGAAACACTGCCAAAACATAAATACTGTCATTAATCACGTCATTGCAGATCTAACTCATTTATCACAAAATGCTTTATGTTCTGCATACAGCGTCTTTAAAATAGTTCACGTGTTAGAGGCACAGAGAGACAATTTGTGTTGCGTGAGATTACCCAAAATAGATTTATACCAATTCCATTTAAAAGTCTTTTAACTGGAAAGTCATTTTGGACCTCGCGCGCTGCGTCCGTCGAAGCAAGCATTTTTGTTAGAGAGCGAGAGTTTAGAGACGGCATTCCTGGCGGTCCGAGGCTGTCTAGATAGGCAGCTCGCTGTGTTTTGAGACGCGGCCGTGGTGTCTCTTGGCAGCGGCAGAGGCTTTTGGGGACTTACCGGAAACCAACGTTTTTTTTTTCAAGCCTCAAACTTTGTAACTGCAGAAAGTCGAAAGAGGAAAAGAGCAGCAGAGTCCCGTTACATTTCAGCCTCATACACAGTTCCTTGTTTTTCAGCGTCATGTTGGATGTGAGAAAGTTGAGACGAAGACAGATCAACAGTTTTAACCCCAAATAAAGTCCTGCGTCGAGCGTTTTCTTTTGCGCACAACGGGAGCTTTGTTTTTATATCATGGAAGATGTGAGTATTTCACATATCTTTCTTTATCGCTGTACAGGTGGTGTTTTATTGAACATTTAAGCATTGTTATATAAACAATTTAACTCTGTTACAACTTCTTAGTCCTCATCATTGGCGACGTCAAGCAAAACTCACTTGACTTTACTTTGGCTTAGTTAATTATCGCTGTACAGGTGGTGTTTTATTGAACATTTAAGCATTGTTATATAAACAATTTAACTCTGTTACTACTTCTTAGTCCTCATCATTGGCGACGTCAAGCAAAACTCACTTGACTTTACTTTAACTTTGGCTTAGTTACGTGCTGATACTGTTATTCTTTCTCTTGCGTGAATGAACTGAGTGTATTGAAATGGTGGGTTGCATCACTTGTTTATTTGAAGCGTCTTTTGTGCTGCACTGAAATTAAACTCGTCGTGAAATCCAAGAGTCAGACTTAGTTAAGAACTATTAATATTCTGTTCATCAGATCGAGGTGATGTAGCTTTAGATCTGTACCAGGAAGTGAAGCTGCATCCAACCCTTCTAAGGCAAGCGTTGTGTTTGTTAACTGTTTTCTGTTTCAATAGATAGATAGATAGATAGATAGATAGATAGATAGATATGTTTTTGAATATGTTCCATCCATCCAGGGTCTAGCCTATGTCTGTCTGAACAACTAGACTGTTATCTATCTATCTATCTATCTATCTATCTATCTATCTATCTGTCTGTCTGTCTGTCAATATCTATCTGAATGTTTCTATCTATCTGTCTGTCTGTCAATATCTATCTGTATGTATCTATCTGTCTGTCTGTCTATCTATCTATCTGTATGCTTTTATCTATCTGTCTGTCTGCCTGTCTGTCAATATCTATCTGTATGTTTCTATCTATCTGTCTGTCTGTCTGTCAATATATATCTGTATGTTTCTATCTATCTGTCTGTCTGTCAATATCTATCTATCTAGCTGTCTGTCTGTCAATATCTATCTGTGTGTATCTATCTGTCTGTCAATATCTATCTGTATGTATCTATCTGTCTGTCTGTCTATCTATCTGTATGTTTTTATCTATCTGTCTGTCTGCCTGTCTGTCAATATATATCTGTATGTTTCTATCTATCTATCTGTCTGTCTGTCAATATCTATCTGTATGTATCTATCTGTCTGTCTGTCTATCTATCTATCTGTATGCTTTTATCTATCTGTCTGTCTGCCTGTCTGTCAATATCTATCTGTATGTTTCTATCTATCTGTCTGTCTGTCTGTCAATATATATCTGTATGTTTCTATCTATCTATCTGTCTGTCTGTCAATATCTATCTGTATGTTTCTATCTATCTGTCTGTCTGTCTGTCAATATATATCTGTATGTTTCTATCTATCTATCTGTCTGTCTGTCAATATCTATCTATCTAGCTGTCAGTCTGTCAATATCTATCTGTATGTATCTATCTATCTGTCTGTCAATATCTATATGTATGTATCTATCTATCTATCTGTCTGTCTGTCAATATCTATCTGTATGTATCTATCTGTCTGTCAATATCTATCTGTATGTATCTATCTATCTATCTGTCTGTCTGTCAATATCTATATGTATCTATCTATCTATCTATCTATCTATCTATCTATCTATCTATCTATCTATCTATCTATCTATCTATCTATCTATCTATCTATCTATCTATCTATCTATCTATCTATCTATCTGTCTGTCAATATCTATCTGTATGTTTCTATCTATCTGTCTGTCTGTCAATATCTATCTGTATGTTTCTATCTATCTGTCTGTCTGTCAATATCTATCTGTATGTTTCTATCTATCTGTCTGTCTGTCAATATCTATCTGTATGTTTCTATATATCTGTCTGTCAGTCAATATCTATCTATCTATCTATCTATCTATCTATCTGTCTGTCAATATCTATCTGTATGTTTCTATCTATCTGTCTGTCTGTCAATATCTGTATGTTTCTATATATCTGTCTGTCAGTCAATATCTATCTATCTATCTATCTGTCTGTCAATATCTATCTATCTATGTATCTATCTGTCTGTCTGTCTGTCTGTCAATATCTATCTGTATGTATCTATTTGTCTGTCTGTCAATATCTATCTGTATGTTTCTATCTGTCTGTCTGTCTGTCTGTCTGTCAATATCTATCTATCTCTCTATCTATCATCTCAGGGCTCGCAAAATTTCAAAATCCCTGTAGCCCTTCGGGCAGGTACTCTTCAGATTTTGGTTCCCCACGAAAATGTATTTAACTAGCCCAAATCTAATCTAACTAGCCCAAAAATATATATTTTTAATATAGTAAATCAGATAGGAGTTTAAATGTCAATCAAAAATATTTTCAATACACAAATATCAACAAATATGAAGGAAGGAATTTTATTTCACTATTTACAGTGTATTTGCAGTCAGGCAATTTAAGGTAATTTATGACCCATTTTAAGAGCTACACAAGTAAAATGAACACAGTATGAGTGGGGTTGGACAATGTCTATGGTAACATACAGTATTGAGCCATAAAATTACATGATTTACAGTTCAGATACAGGTTTTCACAAAAACAAAAATCTTATACAACAGCATTTCAGCCTTTAGAAGATTTTATGAAAAGGGATAAATCAAGCATATAAATTGTCAATTTAAAATGCACAAATATTACTGTCTTAATTGTTTAGATTTTTAGAAGGCACATTAACTTCTTTCTCATTTACAACGTGTTTGCTGCTTAAAAACATGAGTTGATAGTTGATATTTGCATTGATCGGACCATAAACCGCAAGAAAGGCTTATTGGAAATGCAAATTCATTCTCTGCCACGAGGTGGCGCTTTAGGAGC
>NW_015505469.1:1376272-1402760 GCF_001515645.1 Sinocyclocheilus grahami
TCTGTCTGTCTGTCAATATCTATCTGTATGTTTCTATATATCTGTCTGTCAGTCAATATCTATCTATCTATCTATCTTTCTGTCAATATCTATCTATCTATGTATCTATCTGTCTGTCTGTCTGTCTGTCAATATCTATCTGTATGTTTCTATCTGTCTGTCTGTCTGTCTGTCTGTCAATATCTATCTATCTCTCTATCTATCATCTCAGGGCTCGCAAAATTTCAAAATCCCTGTAGCCCTTCGGGCAGGTACTCTTCAGATTTTGGTTCCCCACGAAAATGTATTTAACTAGCCCAAATCTAATCTAACTAGCCCAAAAATATATATTTTTAATATAGTAAATCAGATAGGAGTTTAAATGTCAATCAAAAATATTTTCAATACACAAATATCAACAAATATGAAGGAAGGAATTTTATTTCACTATTTGCAGTCAGGCAATTTAAGGTAATTTATGACCCATTTTAAGAGCTACACAAGTAAAATGAACACAGTATGAGTGGGGGTGGACAATGTCTATGGTAACATACAGTATTGAGCCATAAAATTACATGATTTACAGTTCAGATACAGGTTTTCACAAAAACAAAAATCTTATACAACAGCATTTCAGCCTTTAGAAGATTTTATGAAAAGGGATAAATCAAGCATATAAATTGTCAATTTAAAATGCACAAATATTACTGTCTTAATTGTTTAGATTTTTAGAAGGCACATTAACTTCTTTCTCATTTACAACTCTATGTGTTTGCTGCGTAAAAACAGAGTTGATATTTGCATTGATCTGACCAGGTGTGCCTCACACATCCTGAAAAGTGAAGCTGCAGGATTTTTGATCGCCCCCTGGTGGCTGGCTGCAGTACAGGTCATAAACCCCGCCCTCTCCATGTAAACGAATGGGACTTGAGTTAAAATAAAAAAAATAATTACACTTCCAATGCAATTTTCCGAAAGATGGTTTTGGTCATTTAAGGTAGTTATCACGCTGATAAATGTTAAATTGTTAATTTTTGTGATAAACCTCGTTTTGTGCTCCACCTCACGACACTACTGCGCAGACTCTGGCTCCAAACGAATCTCTACTGCGCAGACTCGGGCTCCAAATGACGTCATTTACTCAAGATGGCAGCGGCCATACTGAGATGCTTTGGCTTCACTTTTCTATAGTGGAAGGAATAGGAGACGCGTCGTCCATCTTTTTTTTACAGTCTATGGATCTGACCATAAACAGCAAGAAAGGCTTGTTGGAAATGCAAATTCATTCTCTGCCACCAGGTGGCGCTTTAGGAGCGCTAAAATATTGCGGTTTCCCCAGTAACGGCTGTACACAAAGCAGCTCCGCGCTCATAAACGCTGCTTTATCAAGAATTATAGGTCAAATGAAATTAAAATGCCAACGACACATTTCTGAGGACAGTCGGTTCCCTTCAGATACATTCAAATAAAGACATCCGCGCCGCGTTTTTATATTTATTCGATGGCATCATTGCCAGTGTTGCCAATTTAGCGACTTTGTCATTAGATTTAGCAACTTTTCATACCCCCCTAGCGACTTTTTTCCAAAAAAGTGACTAGCAACAAATATAGCGACTTCTTGGACAAACCTTAGCAAGTCTCACTTTTTTTTACAGCCGCACGAGCGCGAGATCTTGCTTTCACAGCAGGTACACCTCTCTCTCTCTGCTCTGTTCAGCGAGCGGCAGAGAGGAGCAACAGTCTATGGGAGCAGCACTTTCAGTTAAAATAGATATGATGTTGCTTCTCTAATTTTATATGCAAATATAGCCGAAAACACGGCACAAGAATTGCCTTTGTCTTTGCTTATGTTATGTGTATTTGATTTCATCAGACGACGGCTCGATTATAAATCAGGATTTTAGTGCAGATTAACATCTTGGAAGGGAGAGCTGGTTGTGTAGTCTTAAAGGGCCACATTTCAGTCACTAGTTTTTACAATATTTATCACGTTGACTGACTACAGAAACAGTAAATTATATAAATGAAAACCGTTTTATTGAGAATTTGGCTAAATTAAAATACAGTATGTGAGCACAGAGAGGCAAACAAATGTAAAAGGGAATGCGACGCGATGACAATGTATATGCTAATTAGCATATGACGTCATCTAGCGACTTTTCAAACTGGCTTTAGCTACTTTCCATTGAAAGAAGTTGGCAACACTGATCATTGCCTTTTGAAATTTAATCCAGCCGTATCGCGACTCTTGTCTTTCCGTCCCCAACTGTTTTTACATCAACCATTTAACGTATTTAAAAAAGGTTATGGCCTTAACTCACTTTATGAGTTTTTAAGGACCCGCGGGAGATCTGCATTTAAGATGGCCTGTCGGGCAGAGTGGTGATACATTTTGGTAGCCCGACTGGAAAACACAATAGCCCCGGGACGTCGGGCTAGTGATTTTGCGAGCCCTCTGTCTGTCTATATGTTTGTCTGTCTGTCTTGTCTATCTGTCTATCTGTCTGTCTGTCAACATAGATTTCTGTGAAAAGATCCTCTTACTATGCGAGGCAGTAGTTTGAGGAAATGCTCACTGAAATGAGGAAGTAACATTGGTCAGTGGTGCTGGAGGGCAGAGCTGAAAAACCCCAAACTGCTAATATGTTCTGTACACACTACACAGACACAGCTAGTATCTTTATTGAGCTATGATAAGACGACATTACCTTGTCTTGGTTGTCATTTTTTAATACAGAAGTATCTGAAGTTGAAATGTGAACCGAGATGAATAGTGACAGATGTTTGTGTCAAGGAATCCATTTGTGCCTGAATGGCCTTTGTGTACATCACGGCCAATTTGATGCCATATTTATCTGAACATAATGACAGCATGGAAAAACACACTCAATTTAATGTGACGTTAAGACAAAGAGCAGCTGTTGTGGTCACAGTACATTTTGGTTGTTGTGGGGCTGCATCTGTGGTTTATATACTTCAGAGATCCATGAAAATACTTTTCACTGTTCACTGTTTTTTTAGGAAGATCACCCAGTGTTTACCTCCTAATGAAGCTCTTAATGAGGCTGCCCTCGTCTTTTCAGCTTGTCATAAACTTTTAAAAGCATCAGCAGTAAAAGAGCGCTTGTGTGCCATTTTTGTAGTCATTTATCTTATCACTATCAGCGCAATGTCTGCATCACTTTGCAGCTTGTTTTGGTCAAGATCCGCCTACTTACACTGGAAGAGACTGTCTGACCGTAATGTAAAGCGACCAACCACAGTTAATTTTGTTTTTATGTGACATTTATTGACTGGTAAACAGTGTTGGGTGTAATGCATTACTTAGTAATTAATTACTGTAATTTAACTTCCCCATAAAAAGTAAAGTAAGGAATTACAGTTAATTTTTCTGTAAATTAAATAGTTACTAAATACTGTATGGACTATAGAACAATTCTATAAAAAGCTATAGTGGATTTAACATCGGAATATATCATCTAATGTTGAAATGTATGTTTTTAAGGTAACCTTCTCCCTTTAAATACTTTGGTCAGTTAGGAATAATTTATGCAATTTGACATTTATTTGAAAGAACTGTTTCATGTCTATCGTTGTATTGTTCAACTATAGTCCGAGGTTGATGTGGGATTTAGAAAGTAATGCAATAAGTAATGCAGTACTTTTTAGAGAGAGTAATTAGTAATCTAATTATACTATTAAAGATGTAATTAGCAACTAGTAATTAATTACTTTTTTAGAATAACATGAACTAGTCAATACCAAAATAAAAATAAAAAAACTATTAAAAACAATAATTGCACAACCACATGAAAATGAATGAGCAGAAATATTTGTAGCATTTGTAATTCTGTCCGTCAAAAAAAAAACCACTGCCATTCAAATGAAATTTCTATACAGCAAGAAATGTATACTTTTATTTAGCAAGGAGGATGCTAAATAAGTATTGTATATTACATTTAATAAGATTTTATAATGTTACAAAAAAATAATTTTGGAAAAAATATCAGTTCACACAAAAATATATTAAGCAGCATAACTGTTTTCAACATTAATAATAATCTGAAATGTTTCTTTAGCAGCAAATCAGCATATCAGATTGATTTCTGAAGGATCATGTGGACTCTGAAGACTGGAGTAATGATGCTGAAAATTCAGCTTTAATCACAGGAATAAATTACATTTTGCAATATAATCAAATAGAAAAATTGCAATAATATTTCTGAATATTGATCAAATAAATACAGCCTTGGTGAGCACAAGAGACCTTAAAACATTATTTTTAAAACATTAAAAGTGTTACTTTTGAATGGTAGTGTATGTAATATTTATTTTTCAGCCAGAAAACACAATGCTCATGGATATTTTATTTGCTGCGTTAGAAATGTTTGTGTGCAACATGCATGGGACGGTCAGTGAATGGACTGTGGGAGGTCTGTCTGTCCGCATGCTGTCTGAAGCTGAGAGCGACCCGTTGTTTGCTGTCTTGCTCAAGGTTACAATGGTCAAAGCTCATGGCTGTTTCCTTGAAGGGCTCAAACCTGCAACTTTTACATTCTGGCCCCGAGTTTACGCCACACTATGCTCCCACCATGCAAAAGCACTTGCACATTCCAATTGATTCTTTCTTTGTTAGGAGCGACCTGGTTTCACATTGACTATTGTCCCTTCCCTACCCTTTTTTGTTAAACTCTAGCGGTAAGGAGGACTAGTGTAACAAGAATACTTCATTCCTGTAAATTCGCTAACGTTGGTTACTATTTCCTCTTTTATACTTCTCTGCTTGGCATTCATGTTTTACACTTCCCTGATTGAGATTTTGCAAATATACTACAAAGATACTGCAAGAGTTGTTTAAGAGGGCGGGTTTCCATTTGTTTGGATTTGTTAGATGCTTGCCTAAATGTGCAGTGTGAGTCTTTGAACAAGTTGAGTCGCTCTGGTCTGGGCTGCAGTGAGGTCTTGGGAAGAAGCGCACAGATGATTCATATTTAGATAGAGCCAGGGCAGGGCTCTGATATCTGACCCAGATAGAGCTGTGCATGTATATGTATATGAGACACGTGATGGCTAAAGTGTGTCTCACTAAACAATCATGCAGAGTTATGTGGAGTTTTTGCACGGATCTTCTACCATATTCAGCATTAGAAACCATTTTTAAAGCGTAGCGTTTAAAAAAGAAAAAGAAAAAGTAACTTATGTATTGTTGAACATTTAATTCTTTTATTTTCCTTTACTATTTTTACTTTTATAGTATTTTTATATAATAAATATAGTTTTTTTTATGTCTAACTTAAACTGTCTTAAACTTCAAGGAAGCTTAAAAAAATTATTATAATTAATAGAAATATATAATAATGCTACTACTAATAATACTTGCTATTATTATTATTATTATACTGCATATATCTAGTGTTTTAATATTAATATTAATATTATATTACAGATTGTTTTTACGTCTTTGTCTCATGTTAACTGCATTTAAAAACTGATGCATACAGTATAATAATTTGATGTTTATTATGTTATTATTATTTATGTCTATGTCTTATGTAAACTGCCTTGAAAAGTTTAAAGCAGCTTTATACAATTATTATTATTAATAGTAATATTATTATTAATAATAACTACTTCTATTACTACTAACGATAATAATTATAATTATTTTATATTATATATTAGATATAGTTTTTGTCTTTGTCTCATGTAAACTGCCTTTAAAAACAATAATATATTCAATTAACAATATTGTTATTATTTTATTATTATCATTTATGTCTTATGTAAACTGCCTTTAAAACGTTAATGGAGCTTAATAAAATTATTATGAATAATAATTACTAATGTTACTTCTACTACTACTACTATAATAATTAATATTATTGTTACTTTAATACTATATATTACATATTGTTTTTATGTCTTTGTCTCATTTATTATTATTATTATTATTATTATTTACTTCCTTTAAACATTTTTGTGTGCTTTTCTTGATTGCATGAAATTGCTTGATTTTGTGAAAATCCAAATGTAATAATTAAATATGTATTAATTGGTCAAATAATTTCTGCTCTTGCTCATGCATACTTTAGACACATTGTTTGGATGTTTTGGAAGGTTTTCTGGTCATCGCTATGCGGTTGCTAGGGTATGAGTGCTTTTCAGTGCATTTCTGCAATGGTTCTAGGCCTGTTACTAGGTGGATGTTTTTAAGTCCAAGTCAGAGGAGCCCAAACCCTAAAGTCTCTATGATATTCTGCTCCCAAGATAGTTCTTCCATCAATGCATTTTTTGGCTCATTTTGTCAACCACCAAAAGAAAATCATATATCTGATCACTTTCACATTCGTGTTCATAGCACAAATGTGTGGGAACGAGTTATGCTGGTGTAAACGACCTGCAAACCCCAAACCCTAGTATGAGCAACAGCAACACTGATGCATGCCTCAGCAGACACCAATGAAACTTCTCGCTTTCTTAAATTATCTCATCTAGCACTGCGAGTTCCTGTTTGATCAACGCGAGCTTAGCGTATGTTTTGGCTTCTTTCCTGTTCTATCACATGCTTTAAAACAGTTGATGCTCTGTCTCACTCTGCTCTCGTTTGTAGGTCCAAATTGGCTCCACTGTGTTTTTTCACAATATAGATTTTTCCGTCCCACCCAAAGTCTCTCTCCAGCGAGTGTGTTGTGTTGTGCCGTGTGTTCTACTCCAATTTACACACAAACAGAAGGAGAAAAACAAAGAGCCGCCTTGCGCTCCGTCCCCCTCCCTCGGCGCAGATGCTGCGAGGGTACGAGTGACCTGGTGGTTTCCCAGACAGGGCAGTGTGAGAAAGTCATGGCACAGTGCTGCTCCTATTATTCTGCAGGTTTTCCTCCCTCGGACAGCTGCACCTTCTCTAGCGCACGCTGCTCTTTCCAAAGGCCCAGTGAAAGTGGAAAAACAGCTCAATGACCCTCTAAAGAGACATCCTGAGGAATTTCCTCACATAGACTCCTATTGAAAATTCCTGGGAATTCTAAATACAGCTGCATTGGGCTGCATTTGATTTTTTTTTTATAATAATTGCAAAACTTTGAAAATAAAATGCGTACAACTATACTCTCCTGTGACTTTTCACTGTCATAGGCATAATGGTTAGAACCGTTTTTTTTGTACATTTTCTTAAGGAATTGTGTGTGGTGCTTAGGTAACGGTAATGGAGTGCATTGATATGCAGTTGCTAGGCTGTTCTAGGGGTTGCTAGGTTTTTGCTTGTTATCCCACACTCTGGCACAAATCCCTATTTCAATGCAGTGTTCAATGCATTTGTTTTTTTATGTACTGTTATAGTTTTAATCAATATTTTGAATGATCTTTTACTTTTATTTTCAATTTTATTATAATTTTTGTTTCATTTTTATCAATTTAGATTTGTGCTTTTGTCATTTTTATTTTAAAAAGTTTATATTACTATCATTATTTTAGTATCTTTTATACTATAGTTTTTGTTAATATTTTGAATTAGATTTTTTAAATATTTTATATTTCCATTCTAGTTTGTTGTGTGATTGTCATTCTTATTCGTTTTTTTAATATGTCTAGTTTGTTTTAGTTATTTATTTATTAGTTTATTTAGATGTATTTATTTTAGTATTTCAACTTAAACTAAACAAACATGACATTTTCGCCTTAATTGGCAACTCGCTGAAATGAAATGCTTTTTTAATATTTTATTTTATTTCAGTTAACATTATTTCAAGTAATGCAAATGTTTTATTGGTTTAGTTTTAGTTAACGATAATAATTCTGATTTCATTAAAAATTTTCATCTATTATTTAATCCTTATTTTATATCAGATTTATTTTAATGAGCAAAAATGTTTTTTTATTTTAATTTGTTAACAATAATAAGCCTGCTTTAATGTAACTAAAAAGGGAGAATCATAAGTCTGATCACTTAAAACGTTAAAGTACACCTTCAAAGTTCAGTTCTGCAGGTTAGTGATTGTTAAATTAAAAATAATAATAGTCATTCTTTCCTTAGCAAATGCCAGTAATTACGTGCTGAATAATAAATATAGATAAGATGCCCAAATGTCATGAGAAGGCTGTAAAAAAATGAAACGGAGCAGATGTGGAAATAAGGCGTCATCTGTCCTTTCTATTAAATTTGAAAAGGTGTTGAAGGTCGCATTAAACCCATATGCAGGCCAAAAAATGATCATCTATCCGCTACCTTCATCTTCCCCTTGAAGGAATGCTCGCGCTGGAAATTTTGGTTCACTAAGCAATGCTGATTTGCTCCTTTCTTTCCAAAACAGGGTGTGAAAGAGGAGCCAGCCAAGCCCAAAGAGGTGACGAGTGCTGGGAAGGCCGGCTGGTTGAAGAAGTCTTCAGGGAAGTTCTTGAGCAGCTACAAGGACCGATACGTTCAGCTGGAACGAACAGTGATTGCGGTCTATGAGAATGAGGTAAGTCTACTAAATCATGATGAAACATAGATATGAAGTCAACATGAAACCACCCCACTGTACTTTCAGAATTACATGGATTTATGAGAAAATATGTTATTGCTCAAGAACAAATGTTGGTTGGGGCATGATTGTATATCCATTGGGAGTGAATTGGATTGTAAAGTGGTCCATCATACCATTGCTAAAATTACTTTTATCAATAGCTATTTGGCTGTTGTTGTTTAACACTGGTTTAACAATTACATCGGCTAAAAATAGAGTGTGTAGCCTCCTGTTTCAACTGAAAACAAGTCTTGTTACAGACAGAGAAAGTCATGACGTTTTGATGGAAAATTACAGCAATAGGCTTTCCCCCCGCATAAGAATAATATGCACTGATGAATTAAGGATTGTGAATTTAAAAAATACTTGTTTGTACTCGGCACAAATTTTCTAGAAAGCTAGTTTTTGTTTTGGGATGAATGATTTTTTATTTCCATCCTAATTGCAAAGCAGAAAGTATTTAAATTAATTGTTAGCCATCCATGCTTCATCCAGACATTTAAAATTGATTCACAGAATAAATAAATCAAATAGCTTTGTACTCTTATTGTGAACGGAACTCATTTAGTCATTTTTCTTCCATGAGGAGTTTTAGAAACATCTGAGCAGTGTTATTTTAGTGTTATTTATACACTATTATAGTTGTAGTAATATTTTGAATTCGTTTTATATTTTATTTTTTAATAATTTTAGTTGAATTTGTATTCATTTTTATGTGCTTTTGTCAATTTTATTAGTTTTTTTTTTTAATATTTCTAATTATGTTGAATTTATTTGTATTTTATTTTCACTGCTTAAAATTATTTCATTTAGGTGCCAAGTCAACATTCCTAATGTTCAATTAGTTTGTTTTTCATCCAATGTTTATACTACTTTTTATTCCAGATTTATTTCAGTTAACAAAAATGCTTTTAACAGTGTCAGTTTAAGTTTATTTAATGATAATAACTCTGCATCTGAGACAAAGATAATACCAATAAATGAAAATTCTGTCTCCATTTACTCATCACCGTCTTTTTAAAATCTATATGACTCTTCTTCATCTGTATAACATGCAGAAATAAATATAATCTCAACAATTTGCAATGTAGTGCACAAGAATATTTTAGTCCTTATGCAGTATGAACATTCTGCTAACTATATCCTTTTGGTTTCCATGGAAGAAAGAAAGCCATACATGTTTGAAACAATATGAGAGTGTGTAAATGATGACAGAATTTTCATATTTGGGTAAACTTTTCCTTTAAATAAAACATAAATAAACTCCATTGAACAACCTCTGAACTATACAATTTTCCTCTGGTTTATCCTTTTACACATAAGAACATTTTTCCCCGTCGTGCAGGAATTGACAACATGCCTGGAGAAACTGGACTTGGACAACTACCACACTTGCCACGAGTTAAAGAGTCCTTTCAAGAAGAAACACAGACTGGTACTAATACGAAGCCCCAAGTGTGGTAACAAGGTAATAATTAACTTTTCAGTGCTGCACCACGTCAAATATATCAGTCTACCATTCCCTTTGTGTGTGATATAAAGAGTGGCTCACAGTAGGATGACAATGCAATACACAGTCGTCGATGGCTGGCTTGCAGTCGTGACGTCAGTAGTTCAATATGGCACGCACTAGAGGCACACTAGGTCATTGTACTGGGTCTAATGAATCAGACACATATCTGAACGGACACATGACCAATGATGAGCCAATTACTCCTGCCTCATGCTCAGTGACACTTCACTGCTTGAAATAATGGCAGAACGTGTGTGTGAAAGGTCGCCTATTGCATGAGTGGTGTTTTGCCTTTATGCTTGGTGTCAAATATTGCAACACTTGTATAAAATTTGAGATAAAAAATGATAAACATCCTGTTACATGTCTTCACCCAGGGTTATTTTTCACATGATTTATACTTTATCATGGGTTGGTAATTCATGATATAAACCTTTGGCACTGTACTTTAGTCTAGGTTTAATAACCCAGGTTTAAAAATGTTGCTGACTTTTTGATAAAAGTGGCCTTTGCTCAAGGTTATAAAAGATGTTAACACAGTCATAGTGTGAAACACAAGACAACCTTTAGCAAGGCATCATTTCCTGTCCTAGTGTTTATATATTCAAAAATGCAGAGGCAAGCTTTCCTGTATAACTACGCAAATACTTGTGGTATATCAAAACAGCCACAAACCATAATTTGTTCACTTTCTAGTGAAAAGTGGATTTTCCTCTGTAGACTATATGTAGAGTGTTAAAATATAGTCACTGATGAATAAGGATGTTTGAGACGATAAAAGGAAGACACATGTTCTAAACTAAGTTTTTTTTTTTTTGGTAATCTTTGTTTTAATGTTGGTTTTTGATTTTTTTTAAAGAAAGTTTCGATTTAGTGACTCTAAAAATAATAAAAATATTATTTTTACATAAGTGTTATTTTAGTATTTATATACTTTTTATTTTAGTGTTTATATACTATTATATTATTTATTAATATTTTGTATTAGCTTTTATTTTTCTATTTTTAAAGTAGTTTTCATTTTAATTTTTTTCATTTTTTCTAAATCCTTTATTTCAGTTTTGGTCATTTTAATATTTCAGATTAAACTTGACGAAGCAAGTTTAAGTTTTTCATCTAATATATAGGTATATATTGTCAAATATCATGTATTTTTGAATCCTGAATAAAATGTTGTAATATTTTCTAGTTGTTATCCATCTGAGATCTGACAACCACAAGCACTCTCATCACCACAATGTCATAAATTCAAACTTACTGACCTTGACACACAGGCAGGATTATAAGAAGAATGTTTTAAAACTTGTATTTTTAAATAAATAATGATTGTTTATTTCCATCTTTTAATGGCAGTTCCAGATGGTTCCACCAACATATAATCTTTGATGTTAAGCTCCACAGAAATGCATTTTAGTTCAGAAATTGAAAGCATATTAATAATAGAAGAGGTGTATTGAAGTCATTGTCTGTATGAACTACATTTTTAATGTATGTTTGAAAATTAATAGACATGTTAAAAGGAGTATCATGTCATTGACTCAGATACAGTTTTAAGGGTGAACATTGCTTTTAAAAAATGTACAAGCATTCAGTGTCTTTTTGTTCTGCGGTGAAATATTTGTGAGATTAGCTTCACTTTGAGCTTGTAGACTGCTGGATTGTTTTACCCGTCAAACCCTTGTTTGCTGACGCGTTAGAGTTGATGGTAAATGATGGCTTCATCCTGAGCAGTATGTGTGTACTGTATTGCACATGATATGTCATAACCTTTGGACACACACACACACACACACACTGTGTGTCATACTGCTCCATGAGCTCATATCTATTACAACCTAATTGATTCTTTAGCTGGTGGTATAGTTCCTTGGAATAGTCTGTATATATTCATTGTTTACTGTACACTATAACACTGAATCCAGAGTCTTGGAGGTGGGGAGAGGACTTGAGAAATGCGGAAGATACCTAACAGGCAACATATGCATTATTACTAACAGATGACGAGAGCGAAGCGTTGGCGAACTGCAAAGAGCTCAGCAGATGTCAAGAGACTTCTCTAGAGGAGAAAATGTGTGTGTGTGTGTGTGTGAGAAGAGCAGCCAGACCATCATGTCACTTTTTCCTCTCCTGAATACTGTGACCAGCCAGCTGAATGAGTCAGACACCACAGCCTAGTGTTTTATTTTATAACTAAACCTCACGTACTCTAGTTCTTGAAAAGAGATTAAAGATTTAAGAGATTCCAAACCCTCCTGTTTCACAAATATTTTAGACACACCCTACTCTAAGTACATAAATCTTTTCTTCCCTTCTTATTTTTTTAGGGTGAAGTGCACTTCGGAGACTCATGCTGAGTCTGGCAATATACAGGATGCTAGACACACTTTATATAAACCTAACTGAACAACGGGACATCCTACGGACAAATCACTCTGTATTTTCCTGTTTCATTTTAATGAAGTTTCAAAACTAAAACTGGATCTTTAATGAACTCTTTATACTGCACTGAATGAAATTGTTAAAATGTGGTCTGGCGGGTAATGCTTGTGATCCAACATAATACTAGATACTTGGGTTATTTCCTAATTTTATTTCGTACAGAAAAGCAAAATAGGATTAGCATGTTTAACTGTGCGTTTTTTCAGTGTTTTATTCATGTTTATGCATGTCATACTAGTTTCTATGACTTCATAGAAATTTGTTGTGTTCATTTTAGGTCCAAGATGTCAAACTTCAGGCACAAACTCCTGAAGAGAAAGAGGCCTGGATCAAGGCACTCAGTGAAGGAATCAATAAGGCAAAGAACAACATTTTTGATGAGGTACTGTTTATTGTTCACCTGTAAAATTTTACTGTGATTTTTAAAGACACACGCACATAAATGACACCATGACTGAAAATAAAAAAATATTTACAATGGCCATTTATACATTTTTTTTTTTTAATGAACACAGCATGATCTTCCTTAATAAATATGGTGTTGTATGAATGAACATAGATATAGTTACAGATTCTTATTTTTTATGTTTTAAATATCAGGTAAAAGTTGATGAAAGCTGCTCTTTAGAACATGTTACACGGAACCGACCGAAGGGGAACCGTGGAAGAAGGCCGCCAACAAGGATACACATGAAGGAGGTATGATAGAATCATTTCACACGGACAAAAAAGTATTTTTTATCGTCCCTGTTGCAGAACAGACAAATCTCTGACTAAAGCTGATGTTAAAATTCTATACTTATGTGTCAAAAAATTTAATAAAAAACTGAAATAAAGAAGTGAATTTAGCCATCACAACTTTATAATGAACAGTATGGAAATGGGTATTCATTTTGAGACTTGCCAAATATTTCATTTAAGAGTAGCATGAAATCATTAGTGTTTTAAAGGGGTCATATGACGTTGCTAAAAAGAACATTATGTTGTGTATTTGGTGTAATGCAATGTGTTTATGCAGTTTAAGGTTCAAAAAACACATTATTTTCCACAATGTACATTGTTTCTCATCTGTGCCCCGCCTTTCTGAAATGCGGCGATTTTTACAAAGCTCACCATTCTGAAAAGCGAGGTGTGCTCTGATTGGCCAGCTATCCAGTGCGTTGTGATTGGCTGAATACCTCAAGCGTGTGACGGAAATGTTACGCCCCTTACCATACTTTAATGCCCTGTGTCCCGGTGCAACAAGACAAAAACAATAAAACCCATGTCTGGAGAAACGACAAACAACAAGTGCTACTCTACACTACTCAAAACTTGTGTTTGAATCGTCAGTGGCAAATTCTTTAAATATAAAAAACTTACAGGCTGTGAGTCAGAAGCGCCAGACTGTCCTTGCAAAGCGGAGACTCATGCTGAGTCTGGCAATATACAGGATGCTAGACACACTTTATATAAACCTAACTGAACAACGGGACATCCTACGGACAAATCACTCTGTATTTTCCTGTTTCATTTTAATGAAGTTTCAAAACTAAAACTGGATCTTTAATGAACTCTTTATACTGCACTGAATGAAATTGTTAAAATGTGGTCTGGCGGGTAATGCTTGTGATCCAACATAATACTAGATACTTGGGTTATTTCCTAATTTTATTTCGTACAGAAAAGCAAAATAGGATTAGCATGTTTAACTGTGCGTTTTTTCAGTGTTTTATTCATGTTTATGCATGTCATACTAGTTTCTATGACTTCATAGAAATTTGTTGTGTTCATTTTAGGTCCAAGATGTCAAACTTCAGGCACAAACTCCTGAAGAGAAAGAGGCCTGGATCAAGGCACTCAGTGAAGGAATCAATAAGGCAAAGAACAACATTTTTGATGAGGTACTGTTTATTGTTCACCTGTAAAATTTTACTGTGATTTTTAAAGACACACGCACATAAATGACACCATGACTGAAAATAAAAAAATATTTACAATGGCCATTTATACATTTTTTTTTTTTAATGAACACAGCATGATCTTCCTTAATAAATATGGTGTTGTATGAATGAACATAGATATAGTTACAGATTCTTATTTTTTATGTTTTAAATATCAGGTAAAAGTTGATGAAAGCTGCTCTTTAGAACATGTTACACGGAACCGACCGAAGGGGAACCGTGGAAGAAGGCCGCCAACAAGGATACACATGAAGGAGGTATGATAGAATCATTTCACACGGACAAAAAAGTATTTTTTATCGTCCCTGTTGCAGAACAGACAAATCTCTGACTAAAGCTGATGTTAAAATTCTATACTTATGTGTCAAAAAATTTAATAAAATAAAGAAATAAAGAAGTGAATTTAGCCATCACAACTTTATAATGAACAGTATGGAAATGGGTATTCATTTTGAGACTATTTCATTTATTCATTTAAGAGTAGCATGAAATCATTAGTGTTTTAAAGGGGTCATATGACGTTGCTAAAAAGAACATTATGTTGTGTATTTGGTGTAATGCAATGTGTTTATGCAGTTTAAGGTTCAAAAAACACATTATTTTCCACAATGTACATTGTTTCTCATCTGTGCCCCGCCTTTCTGAAATGCGGCGATTTTTACAAAGCTCACCATTCTGAAAAGCGAGGTGTGCTCTGATTGGCCAGCTATCCAGTGCGTTGTGATTGGCTGAATACCTCAAGCGTGTGACGGAAATGTTACGCCCCTTACCATACTTTAATGCCCTGTGTCCCGGTGCAACAAGACAAAAACAATAAAACCCATGTCTGGAGAAACGACAAACAACAAGTGCTACTCTACACTACTCAAAACTTGTGTTTGAATCGTCAGTGGCAAATTCTTTAAATATAAAAAACTTACAGGCTGTGAGTCAGAAGCGCCAGACTGTCCTTGCAAAGTTGGAACTGGCCAACTTTATAGAAACAGACACCGGCATTGTAGGCTACTCTCACAGGAAACAGTCCTCATCCTCCGCAAAATGAGCTGCACATCTGAATATTTGGGTTAAACTGTTCTGGAACAGTGTTGTAAATACAACTTAACCACTGATTTCTATTTGTGTCCTCTTTTTGAGGGCCAAACTAAGTAGTTTCGCTTTCACAACAAAACACACAGTGTCATACACGGCGGGCTAGAGTGAGGAACGGCCGGCAGTCTTGAGAATGGCGCGGCCGGTGGGCTTACGGCAACCACATGTGATGACCCCGGGCTGGACTCTGCTTCGTCCACGGTGAAAGCCGATCCGGCGATCCACAGCGCGAAGTTGATGTATTTCCTCAGCGACCAGCACGGATCAGCTCTAGGCATGACGAAGCAGATATCGGAAGGCCTTTTGGAAGGCCAAACGAAGTAGTTTCGCTTTCACTACGAAACACACAGCATCTCCACAACATGGCAGCGGCGGCAACAATACTACAGCGAGAATAAAAGTTACACCTTCTTTCTTTGCGTGAACATTAGGGTGGCGTTATGCAAATCTTCCCACATCGTGACGTAGACATGTGGGGGCGTGTTAGAACGAGCCGTTTTAGGTAGGCGTGGCTGACTCTTAACTTTTATAAAGAATATCTCTTTGGATTTGAGACTTTAGTCTTTGCAACTTTACAGATCTTCTTTATGCACTTGTAACACTTTAAGCTTGTAACACTTCAAAGAGAAAGGAAAAATTGAAATCGCATCATATGATCGCATCACCTTTTAAATGTTAAAAGTGTTCGATGGCGGAAAAGGTAGTAAAGAAAATATTAAATATGCAGTATTGAGATTATGTATATTATGTAATAGGTCTATCATCATTTATTTGATCAAAAAATGCAGTAAGACATTAATATTGTGAAATATTATTACAATTGAAATTACATTTTTTTGATTGAATATATAATTTTTTTTTCTGTAATGCAAACCTGAATTTTCAGCATCATTACTCCAGTCTTCAGTGTCACATCACATATCATATGCTGATTTGTTGCTCAAGAAACTTTTCTTATTATTATCAGTGTTGAAAAGAGTTGTGATGATTAATTTGTTGAAAAAGTGATAATTTATATAGAAATATTAGATGAATAGAAAGTCCAAACAAACAGCATTTATTAGAAATAAAATCCTTTCTAACAATGAAAAAGTCTGACCTGTCACTTTTGATCAAATTAATGCTTACATTAAATCATTAAAAACAATAAGCCAGAAATATTCTCTAAATGTAATATTCTGTCTATTCTTACAGGCTGCAAATGTTTCAAGTGATGGAATATTAAGACTGGACCTTGATGGTGAAGTTACCATGCCGAATGGAACACATGGCTTGAACACAGAAGGGGATAAACAAACCGAAACTTCTAAACCATCTGTGGCGGTGAACAACATTCCAGAGGAGGACGTCGATGAAGAGTCCACACCCCAAAAGAAAGTTATAAAGCCGCCCATGCCACCATCAAAAGACAACAAACCCAGCGAAACTCATAAAGAGTATGAGCCCAAAATTGAGGAACCTGCAGCTCAAAAGACGATGCCACCGATGCCTCCATCAAAAGAGTCTAAGCCTTGCGTCTCTGTTGATGGAGCTGCTGTTGAGAAGAATGTCTCAGATAATAAAGTGGAGGTTGAAGCAGAAAGCACTGACTCTTCCGAACCAACCCCTTCCACCAAGAGTGTCCAGCCCCCTACTCCTCCTTCCAAAAATTTGAAGCCTACCCAACCGGTAGCACCAGCCACAGTCACAATAGAGGAAAAAGAAAAGAATAAGGAGGCTGATGGTGAAGGTACCAAGGTAGATGGAGCTTCAAATGAGAAAGAAGACCTGGATAAGTTAGAAGAAGTAGAGACTATTGTTATGTCCACAAAGGTCATGAAACCACAAGTAGTGATGTGGGATTCACCCATTATACCATCAAAAGAACCTAGCGCTGAACAAGAAGTGCAAAACTCAAAGAAATCCTCTGATACCACTGGAGAAGTTGCAACCTCACTAGAACCTTCTCAACTTAATCTTACTCCACTTTCAACTCCTGAATTTATAAAAAAGAGCCCCAGGCCCCCTGCTCCACCCAAGAAGAAGCCATTTAAGGCAACTGCCAAGAAAGAGGACACTCCCACACAAAGTGACACAATGGTCATTACCCACTCCACCACTTCGTCTTCAGAAACAGTTGACATTAAATTGACGACTCCCGAACCCAAAACTGAGTCAGCTGGTGATGTGTCAAGTGAAGATTTGGAGGAGAAGTCTTTAGACAGTGGCCAGCACTCAGGAGAGGAGTCTGAGACTGGCGACCAAGTTACGCCATCCTCCACAAAGCTCAAAGGAAGCTCCCAGGGACTAGATTTGGAGACCAGCGAGGATGATCTAGAACCATCCGACAGCAAAGCTGAGAGTTTTGAGGAGCCATCACTAGAAACCCCGTCCACCACCTCAAAGACCTCAGTTCTCAATGCACAACCAACCCCAAGCCAATGTGCCAACATGTCCCTGCACCTCACCATGCCTCTCAAGCTCTCTTCCAAGTCCCGCTCCGCATCCCTAGACAACCTCCTTGTGGAGAATGCAGAGAAGATGGAAAGCAATGGAAGAAAGATAACAATTAAACCAGATGGAAGTGATGTAAAGGACTTGCAAAGCAAAGTGTCTTCTGAGATCAAAGAGACTGGAGAGCTGCTGAACACAATCGCGACTGCACAGAGTGGTGAGACGGAAATGAAGGAGGACGCGAGTGCGGAGATCTTGCTCTCTGCAGCAATGGAGAAGCTCAGGAAAGCTGACCAGTTCTTGAAGGAAGCCACAAATCTTAAAGATCTTAACAAAAGAAACAGATTAAGTTTGTAATGGTAAGTGTTGGTGGAAGGAACCTGTAGGGATGATCTACAGTATGCTGAAAATGCAGTTTCACAGTATGCAAATGATCAAATGCAATTCCTATCCCCAACCATTTTCAAATCTTTGAGCAAATTTTTAAAGGGTTAGTTCACCCACAAATGAAAATTAGACTGTTTTACTCACCCCCGAGGCATCCTAGGTGAATATGACTTGCTTCTTTCAGACGAATCCAGTCGGAGTTATATTAAAAATTGTCCTGACTATTCCAAGCTCTATCATTGCAGTCAGCGAGTGTTGCAGTTGAACAGTCCATAAGTCATCAAATAAAGTGTGCACATTCATAATAAAGCATGCCTCACACGGCTCCGGGGCATGAATAAAGGCCTCCTGTAATGAATGCATGCGTTTATAAGAAAAATATCCATATTTCAAACGTAATAAACACTTTTGTCTCACTTCCATTATCTGTCACACGTGGAAGACGTTCTGGCGGATGACATAGTACTTCGGCGGTGCGTGATTAGTGACGAATGCGGAGCGAGAACAAAACAAAATGCCGGTCACGAATTAGAAGTACAAACCGAGGATTTGCAAAGAAAACTGTCGGAGGATTTCGATATAAACCAAGAGGAGCCTGGTTTTCCTTTGCTAAAGTAAGGAAACTTTGCTTCCTTTGCTCCTATAAACAAACTCGCGAGACTAGCATATCTCAGAGGCGCATACATGCTGCGTCATCCGCCGTAATGCCTTCCGCGTATGACAGATACCGGAAGTGAGAAAAAGTGTTTTTCTTATAAAAACGCATGCATTCATTACAGGAGGCCTTTATTCACCCCCCGGAGCCGTGTGCGGCACGTTTTATTATGAATGCGCGCGCTTTATTTGACGACTTGTGGACTGTTCAACTGCAACACCCGCTGACTGCAATGATAGAGCTTGGAATAGCCAGGACAATTTTTAATATAACTCCGACTGGATTCATCTGAAAGAAGAAAGTCATATACACCTAGGATACTTCGAGGGTGAGTAAAACACAGTCTAATTTTCATTTTTGGGTGTACTAGCCCTTTAAACCTCGCATGGCTAAGATGCCTTAAGGCCCGGGTATACTTCTCTTTCCACGTTCCACTTCGTCTTGTGCTCAGCCGCGTCCACACAGCTTTCAAAGTATACTCAACCGTCGCCGTCGTATGTCTGTTGCCGTGTTATCAGTTTCCTCTTTGCTCCGCGATGTATTTTAACTGCGTAAGAACATGTGTGGCGTGAAAGCGGCCTGGCTTGTCGGAAGTAGCAACAGTAATGAAGGGGGGCGGGTCTTTGCGAAGGGTCAGTTAGGGTTGTACGCAGACTCAAAAATTGGGTTTTAGAGTGGATGTCCGCGGGCACTTCTGATGATGAAAATTTTGTCCCTTACAGTTTTGGTAATGTAGCCTCTAAAGCTGCCGCCCAGTCCTTATTTAGGTGGTTCAGGTGTGTTTGATCAGCGTTGGAGCTGAAATTTCCATGAAGAAAGATTTCACGTAACAGGACTGGGCAACCCTGCTCTACATCAGGGGCTGTGTCCGAAATCGCCCCCTATACCCTCATTCACTATTCCCTACATTAGGTCACTAATTCAGTTCACTAGAAGGAGTGAATGAAAACGAGTAGTGAATTCGGACACTGAGTGCATCGGAAGGAATGCCGCTTTTGCATAGTTTGTGCTTGCTGTTTATTAATCATTTGAAACTAGCAAACTAGCAGCTCCAGTAGTAAGATTAAAGTATTTATCTTGAATAATCAATTTACAATGAATTTATACCCGTGTTGTAGATTATGCTGTACGCCATGGATGAGCGCTTTGTAAAAATGAACGGATTGATTATTCAGCTGCGGGCGCCATCTTCTGTTGAGATGCAGGAATTCATTCGGGATGGGCATTCTCTAGCTGTTGAGCGTGCACCAGTTGTACACTTGTTTTTGCAGTGCATTGTGGGATTGAATGAGTGCACTCGAGAACGTCCACTATGGTTTCGGACACCACTAAAAATGGCTGTTCCCTCAAATAGTGCCCTATTTAAGGGTATATGGGGTGATTTCGGACACAGCCCTGGTTTCTCAAGAAGCCCTAATCAAACACACCTGAACAGTCTAATCAAGTTCTTCATGATTACTAGACATTACAGGCAGATGAGTATGATCAAGGTTGGAGCTAAACTCTGCAAGAATGTGGATCTTGCAAAATTTGCTAGCCAGTTAATATACCTGCTGTTATGTCAGGTAATGTGGTTTTAGCTGGCTTCCGATCTCACTTTAAGCTTACTGTGTTTAGTTATAGGTCCATAGGTTTAGTTATATTTGCCACTTTGTTAGTTCGATTTAAACCCCCATAAATTACATCTGCAGATAACCACTTTTTGGATAAGTTAGCGTTTTACACTTTTAACACATTTGTTAAAGGGGGAAATTTGTATGTTGAAAATTAAGAGTCGAGGGACATCACTCGGAAACGTTCACAAAGTTTCTAGCAAGTAGCTACCAAGCAGATAGATACAACTATTAAAATTTGTGTTTGTATGTTTCAATCAGAAGTCCCAATTTTCCGAAGCCATTTTGCTAACTTCGGCCAAACTAAATTAGACCACCGGCCCCTTCAGCCACACAACCTCTCGTCAAAACTCTGGCCCTTCAAAGCTATCTCAGCCAACCTGAATATGCAAGATAATTCACAGGGAGATTTTTCTGTTTGGCCCTCATTCAAGATACCATTTTCAGCAATATCTGTGAGGTAAAATAAAAAAATAAATAAAATTACAGCACCTTAAACTTATAATATATATATATATATATAAAGTTTAATAATCACAGTTTAAAACTAAATATGCAGTATATGAATAGCATCGGTCCATGTCTGTTGTATAAAGTGCAGGTACGAGTTTACAGTTAGTCTTTAGTTTTATGCTAGCATTCAGGTCTGAATAATTCATGAGTACCTAATCTAAAAATATCCACAATTTAGATTTTCATAAATACACTACCGTTCAAACATTTGGGTTTTGTAAGACTTTTTAAATGTTTTTCGAAAGAAGTCTCTTATGCTCACCAAGGCTGCATTTATTGGGTCAAAATACAGTAAAAACAGTAATACTGTGAAACTGTATTACAATTAAAAATAACTTTTCTGTTTGAATAAATGTAAAAGTTGGATTCATTGCTATTATTTGATATTATCAAATCAATGTTGGAAACAGTGCAGCTTAATATTTTGTGTTGAAGCCATAATACATTTTATTTTCAGGATTCTTTGATGAATTGAAAATTTTAAAGAACTTTGAATAAGAAACTGATACGTTTATCATACCTTCATTAATCAAAAATCTATGTCAAAAATATTTTCAAATGAATGCTATACTCTTCTAATTCTGTTCCAACAGTAGCTTTCGCATTTTGCTTTCTAAATGTAAGTTTATTCAAGTAGAGAGTTTCTATTATAAACATAATTACTTTGAACAGTAATGTGTATTTATAATTAAATTTTTGGGATCATAAAACAAATGTATGTGTGTATACATGCACACACACATTGTATACATACACAGTGGTTTACAAACAGGGTCAGTTTAGAATTGACCAAAACAGGAAGTGTTTTACACACGTTTTAGCTTTTAACATGTCTATGTGATGCCATTGACTGGATTGCATAAACAGAGAAAATGTATGTTACGAGAATCAATCTTGTGTGTGTGTGTGTGTGTGTACTTGTTTATGCTAAAACAATGTCCCCACAAGGATAGTAAAACCTGAAATTTTTGACATTGTGGGGACCGGCCTGCGGATAGAAAATATCGTTCGGTCAGTATGAAAGCAGTGCTTGAAGTGGGCCGTACGCAGTACCGGCACTTCAATATTTTAGTCTTTAGCGTAGGCCTACTGGCACTTTTTCGTGCGTACCGGCACTTCTGACATGTTGCCGGTGTCCTGACCAAGCGGCAACCTTCCGCTCTCTCTCGTGAAGCCAACAAGGAAGTGACTTAAACTGTAATTCATCGACTGGCCGCTAGAGGCTAGCTTCAAAAGGGAGTCAATCCCATAGACTCCCCATGTTAAAATGCCCAACTTTACAGCAGAAAAAAACATGTTTACAGTCTGGTTCAAAAAATTATTTCGGTCTATATAGCTAATTTTGCCCTTCATGACAACTGTGAGGTGGGTGAATTTTTTAATAACTTTTTAATATTAATTATATTAAGCCTTAAAGTGCTGCATAATTAAGGGCGTGGCCACTTGAGTAACAGGTGGCTTGCTGCTGCTGACACTGCCTTCGAGCCAGGTGGGCGTGGTTTCAGCAACCTGCTCCCGCTCTTTGCCCATTTTCGATTATCCGGGAGTGACGCGCTGCAAAGATGGCGACGGCTGGCTCCGCCCACTTTGGGCTTCAAAAAGGCTCTTCGGAACGGCCCCGTCAGATTGTCCTACCATGGTTTACTGCGCATGCGCACATCAATATTGCGTCCTTTTTCTCATGCTGAACAACAATATTTAATGTGCATTACTGTAAGGATAGGTTTATGCTTGGGGTAGGTGTAGACTTTAATAAAACACAATCTAATAGGTAGAAAAAATATGTATTGTTGGTTTCCTGTAGCTCTATCCCTTCCAGCTACAACCACGAATATAACACATAATTACAGTATTTTCATTACTGTCTGGGTGATTAGAAATGACACTATAAAGCAGTCTAAACCGGTAAACTTCTGGAAAGTTTCCAGTAAGGGAATGCATTAGTAATAACTAATAAGTAGTAATGCAGAGAAAACACTGACGATTTCAGGAGGGGGGCACTTCTTCTTTTTTTACATTTCAAGCACTGTATAAAAGTAATAGAAGTCTATGGAAAGTCCCCACAATTCACAGAAACAAACGTGTGTGTGTGTAGCCTACCTGGTGTTCCCAACATTATGGGGACCAAATGTCCCCAAGGATGTACTGTATAGTAATACCAATATTTTTAACCATGTGGGGACATTTTTTGTTCCCCATGAGGAAAAGAGCATAAATCATACTAAATGAATTGTTTTGAAAATCTGGAAAGTTTTGTGTGTGTGTGTGTGTGTGTGTGTGTATAGACACGGGCAGGTTTTAGTCGAAAGAATCAGTTCTGCTTTATGCATTAATAGCAAAATGTGGAACTGATCAGCAGGACGCTGCACCATAAAGCCAGCCTACCCTTTTTTACACACACTATGTTGACCAGTATGATTCCGCTCTTTAACAGCCTTTAATTTTTACATTTTGGTAAACCATTTTGTTACTTATCCTCTATTTTTTATTTATAACGTACGGTCATTTGTAACTTAAATATTCCAGTTATTCAGGCTGTACAAAAACAGCCCTGCTTCATAATGCAGACTGGTGTTTCTTATCGTATTATTTGAATGTATTGTCGTTATCATAAACATTTTTTTGTAGCCCAAAAACCGTTTGCTGCACTTTGTTATTGTTCTAGTTATTTGCCTGTAGTGGTTAATGAAGCGGAAGTCTCGCACATTCAATGTAAATATCTTACTTCCTCGTTGCAAAATAAGGTTGATAGAAGTAATCTGTATTTGTCCTTTAATTCGTATCAGATTAGTGTGCAGATATCAGGCCTCGGTTTCACCCGTCTCCCTCTGCTGGAATGATGGGAGTTGTTTTTAGGAACCAAGTCTGTTTTGTTTCCCTAGTGACGGTATTGGCATACTGCAAAGTACATACTGAGGCTATATTTGGAAATGTATACTATCACATATACCTTTCTTAATATTTATACAGTATGCAGTATATATGTATTATGCACATAATGCAAATGTTCAGTATGGATGGGACTAGAATATTTTCCAGTAGCCTATATAATGTACAAGCACACTGCACAGAATGCTGTATCCCACAGTGCAAAGTGCAGAGTTATCTTTAATTTCCAAAGTGATGAAGACACTAGAAGAGCAGAGACCTGATGTCACTTTCATTTGCACTAAAGCAGGTGAAACTGATTCACATCACTTATGCTTTTTACCCGGACAGATTGATATCCCTTAAGTTTTATTTATTTGTTCTTGTACTGTGATGATTAAGTGTTCCCTTAATTTTTTAGGAATATATACAGTGTGTGTTTATATATATATATGTCTGTAGCCTATGTGTGTGTGTTACAGTGAAGCAGCGCATTAGATTAGAACGGCGATTAATTTACCTGTACAATAAGCTGTTTTAAACGTGCATTCTCCCATTCAATTTCGAGCATCCAGTAATATAATCACGTCTTGTGGAGAGCTTTCAGAGTATGCATTTATTTGTCATTTGAACTGTTTGTAAACGGAGCGTAAATGTGGAAGTCCTTCAAAGAGTTCTTATCCTGTTGCGCCCTCTATAGGACCAGCGACTAGTCGACCTCAAGCTTAAAGCATCATGGCAGAGCATTGAAGTCGATTAGTCGGTGCAACCCCTAATATATATATATATGTATGTGTGTGTGTGTGTGTGTGTGGCCCAGCATGAGAAAATGGATGTGTGGTGTGAGATCATGAGAACAGTGTCAGTTGCATGATTCTCATGCTGAATGTGTGAGAGATGCAGCCCTGCTTAAATGAAGTGTGGTTTAACATGAGACTATTTAATCCAACTGTCAAGAGTTACGATTTTGTTGCACATAATAAGATTAAAAATTAAAACAATAAGCATTGTTTTTGAGATTACTGTTTAAAATTTCACATTTATTTGCATTCTTTAGTTTGTAGTATTTTTAGTATGTAGTGTTGGACAATGTTGCTCTAAAAAAAGTGTTGTTTAGATCAGGGTTTCCCAACATTTTTTTAGTCGCGGCACCCTTTGGAAATTTTAACAAACTTGTGGCACCCTACAAAATTAATTTTGTCACAATATTTGAATTTCTAACTTCGAAATTCTTGGAAGAATTTGCTTCCAAGAATTTGCTTGCCAATTCTCACCAACGGATCCTCTGCAGTGAATGGGTGCCGTCAGATTGAGAGTCTAAACAGCTGATAAAAAACATCACAATAATCCACACCACTTGTCGCTTCACAAGACTTTAATTGATGGACTGGAGTCGTGTGGATTATTGTGATGTTTTTGTTTGGACTTCCATTCTTACAGCACCCATTTACTGCATAGGATCTATTGGTGATCTTTTTGTGTGTGTGAACTATTCCTTTAAGACTTTTCCTTGAATTGCCAAACAAAAAGTGATAATTGCATTCCCACTTGGCCTTGTCCACAGTGTTCCCTTTCAATACTTCACTTCGTACTGTGTCGCTAGACTCTACGGGAAACTAATTTTCTCTGATTTACTACCTTAGAGACCTTCCTACCACATCTAGAAGGATGCCATGTCTTAGTCCGATCGGACAACATGACGGTAGTATCCTACATAAATCGCCATGGCGGCCTTTCCTCCCCACGCCTCTTCAGGATGGCAAAGAGCCTACTGGAGTGGGCACATTGCCACTTGCGCTCCCTAAAAGCAGCGCACATACCGGGCAAACTGAACCAGGGAGCAGACATGCAATCTCGGAGCAACATCCCCTCTGGCGAATGGATGCTTCACCCCCAGACGGTTCGGAGAATATGGGAGATCTTCGGGAAGGCAGAGGTCGACCTCTTCGCCTCAGAAGACAACTCTCATTGAGAGGCATGGCCTCATCCTGGGCATGGTCCAGTGGTGTGTCCATTGCAGAAATTTGTGCGGCGGCCAGCTGGTCCTCGCCATCCACCTTTGTCAGGTTCTACAACCTAGACGTCCCTGCTTTGCAGGCTCAGGTCCTTTCTGCTTAACTGTCTCTCTGAGCTCAACATGCTCCAGGAACCATATTCCCGCCCTAAGGCTGGATTTAATCCTTGCTGGGTTTGACTATGTTTCGAACCCGCTGAAATTCCCATGTCTGGGCTTAGCTACCGGCACGCTCTTGGCCCTATCTAGTTCCGAGGCTGTGCGAAGCTCTAAGAACGATTATGTAAGGCCGGGCTCGACCTCTATGAGTTAGCCCATTTCTTTGCCGCCTCTTGACCCCGAAAAGAATCCGGGTCTCTGGCTATGGCCTGCTTCATTGTAGTTGATCTACAGGGCCCCCTTCTGGACGCCCTGGACAATTATTTATAAGTCGTTCATCTACCATAGCATGGTGTGGAATAGGTTCCCGTAGCATCTAGCGACGCAGTACGAAGTGAAGTATCGAAAGGGAACGTACTCGGTTACTAACGTAACCTCGGTT
>NW_015505469.1:1402911-1403271 GCF_001515645.1 Sinocyclocheilus grahami
CCTCTTCGCCTCAGAAGACAACTCTCATTGAGAGGCATGGCCTCCTCCTGGGCATGGTCCAGTGGTGTGTCCATTGCAGAAATTTGTGCGGCGGCCAGCTGGTCCTCGCCATCCACCTTTGTCAGGTTCTACAACCTAGACGTCCCTGCTTTGCAGGCTCAGGTCCTTTCTGCTTAACTGTCTCTCTGAGCTCAACATGCTCCAGGAACCATATTCCCGCCCTAAGGCTGGATTTAATCCTTGCTGGGTTTGACTATGTTTCGAACCCGCTGAAATTCCCATGTCTGGGCTTAGCTACCGGCACGCTCTTGGCCCTATCTAGTTCCGAGGCTGTGCGAAGCTCTAAGAACGATTATGTAA
>NW_015505469.1:1403438-1422551 GCF_001515645.1 Sinocyclocheilus grahami
AAGCTCTAAGAACGATTATGTAAGGCCGGGCTCGACCTCTATGAGTTAGCCCATTTCTTTGCCGCCTCTTGACCCCGAAAAGAATCCGGGTCTCTGGCTATGGCCTGCTTCATTGTAGTTGATCTACAGGGCCCCCTTCTGGACGCCCTGGACAATTATTTATAAGTCGTTCATCTACCATAGCATGGTGTGGAATAGGTTCCCGTAGCATCTAGCGACGCAGTACGAAGTGAAGTATTGAAAGGGAACGTACTCGGTTACTAATGTAACCTCGGTTCCCTGAGATACGGGAACGAGTACTGCGTAGCTAACCGTGCCATGATGCTGCACGACTCTGTCGTCGCTTCAGTCGATATGAATCAGTGATCCTATGCCGAGCACCTGCTTATATAGCCAGATGCCCCGCCCATTTTGGCGGGCTCGGGCGCGCTGCTTCGCCATAGGCTCGCGCAGCTTTGTTGCGCCGTCATTGGTTCATTTCTGAAACAATAGCAGTGCAGATACGGGATACTGAGATACGGGACTTCCATTCTTACAGCACCCACTAGCGACACAGTACTCGTTCCCGTATCTCAGGGAACCGAGGTTACATTAGTAACCGAGTACGTTTTTTTCTGACACGGATATTGGATTGCTTCTCTATCCAGCATGCATTGCTTAAACGGTTTTATGCAACTATGCAAGCACAAATCAACTCAATTTGTGACTCACAAAAGGCCTATTAACCTCAACAGCTGTGCATGGAAAATGAAATTGGCCTGAAACCTGTCATCATGACACAAAAAGCTGTCTGCGAGTCTGCAGCTCTCCCTAGTGGAAGTTTCTTATAATAATATCACAGCTTTCTTTGTTGAAACAGGTCAACATTTGTCCAGCATTCATGATAGTTTACCTAAAGCCAACAGACAGACAAACAAGCACAATTGCCTATTGTTACACAACAAAGATTCAATCCGATGAGAAAATGAATCCATGAAGAATCAGCTCTCAATTAAACGAGTCTGATTACAAAGAGCAATAAACTTAAATATTTGGTGACGAAAATAAAATAAAGATGAAACCTCATAAAAGAAATAAAAATACCCGGATCAAATAAGGAGGAGTAGCCTATAAAAATAAGATATTTTATCGCGTGTAGTGTGCAATATTATGTATATCATCCAATAAAAACAAATGACATCTGCATGTTTTGTTTACAGTAAATCATGTGCATTTGTTCTTTAAATAAATAATGAATCACATATTTTAGATATTTCTTTTGTTCACCTATTTATTATATATTTTAAAGTTGGTTACTACTTAGTGTGTTCATTTGAGGAAGAAGATGCTTAACTTCAAATATATATGATGCCATAAATGACATCTGCTGTCTGTCACAATATTTACCCGGATGGCGGTAGCGAATATATTTAACTAGGCTACTCATAACTAACGTCACAAAAGCAACGTTGACACAACCTATTTAATATTCATTAACTGCCAATTCGCCATTGGAAGTGACTTCAGCATAATCTAATTAATATTTATAATCACATCGAGGAAACGTCTGCATGGCCTAATTAATATTCATGAGCCAAACCCTCGTTCACTGTAGCAGGATTCGTAATTTCCCAAAGCGGCAGGCTTGAGCTCGGCTGTGTGAGAAGCACTCAGAAACACAGCCCTACATCGCATCAAAAGATGAAAATGTAGACATGTATCAGAAGATGCGCACATTGGAGACACAACACACCATCGACTGATGACGATGGAAGACGGACTGGTGTCTGAAGACGATATTTGTGAGTGTTAAAATACTGAAAAGAAAAAATAGTCACAGTGTTGTAGTGCGGTACGGACACTAACTAGGGCAAGTGAGAGAAATAAGCTTATATTCAATGGCTATTAATGGCTCACTGTATTATGTGGCTTATAAAACTAACTGTGGCTAATAAATAGTTATTAATAAAAATGGTAAGACTAAAGAGACTTGTTTACTAAGGCTTTGTTGGATTCTTGAACCTATTTACAGACGAAAATGTATTGGTGTGATCATTGATCCTGCTGATTTTGTAATTTTATACATTTTTAAATTGTGGGTCATAGCTTAATTATGTGCAAAATTAGGATATAATCTAAAACCTCATTTGAAATGATCTCTAAAAAGTGATGAGAAACATTAGATATGAGTACTGCTGATGCATGTGGACCATCATGGATCATGCTCATGTTTGTACCTGTATATACACACCACACTGTATAGAACTCCTGTCACCTTCCACTCTTATTTCACACCAGTGCTTCGCTCAGAGAAGGAGTTTCATGATGCTGCAAAGAGGAACGACACGGAGAGAATGCAGGAGCTCATCAGAAGAGGGGTGGACATCAAAGTCAAAAATAAGGTGAGATATAACCAATACAGAAACATATGAACAGTGCAAATCTACATGCAAGGAATGGATTATGCGCAATATACTAGACAGTCTAAAGCAGTCTTTCTAGTAAAATATGCCCTTGGAATGGTTTAAAATGGGCTCCTTGACCAGATTTGACTAAAATAAGATGTAATAATAAATATTCATTTAAATAAGCAAATAAACTATGATGTACACTTCTAAACATGGTGGCACGGTAAAGAAAGCCGAGCAGAGCATGCTGAATGTACAGGAAGCCGTGTTGCCATCCACCATGCCAATTTCTCCGCCTGGAATGTTTTGTTTTTCCCAGTTATGCACCAGAGTGACGGAAACACGCATGTTGTGGTCGTCAGCACAGGATATGACCTTTGTTTTACCCTAGACAACAGTATTTATCATCTAAAACCATGGCAAATACAATGGCTCTTGAGTCAGTGTGGATGTTTCCTTTTTTCATGTGATTCTGGTTTTACAGATGGACCGTAAGGCCTTGCACTGGGCAGCAGGAGCCGGCAGTGAGCAGGCAGTGCGTCTGCTGCTGGACCACGACATGGAGGTGGATGATATGGACAGCGTACGTGTCAAATGCATTTTGGTTGAGCGCTGCGACACTGTGTGCATGAACAGGTTCCAATTTAGTTGCATTTTAGGCTGAATATTTTATGTTCCGTGTTTATTTACTGTATAAGCACAAATAAGTGAAATACTGCTCCACTGAATAAATCTTTAATGGGATGCTGTTCGTTCACCATGTGGCCTGTAAATGACTGAAGGCTATGAGCTTGTTACACCAACAATGATTGAAGAGACAAAGAGTGGCCCTGAAATGCAAGGCAGAACTTTTTTAGATAATTGAGTAATTGACTAATATGTGCCTGGGGATTTTTTTTTTTATGAAAAAATATAATGATTAAGTTTTAGATTTAAATTTATATAGACATATAAGTAAAAGTGTATTTTTTTATGTTGTATGTTGTAACTGGTCATCATTTTTGTATCCTCTTTTTTTTTGCAGTTGACATAAATACTCCTACCATGTGACAATAATTTTTTTTATAGTAAATATTTTTTCATATGCTAAAAGCTGAATGCATAATATTTAAATGATTTAAAATTATATATACAGAAAATCTTTAAAAAAAAAAAACTTTTAAAATAAAAATATTATTTTTGGTTTTGGTATATTACTGGATGTCAAAGAATTTTAGTGTCATTACATTCCACATGCCTTTGGTAAAAAAAAATGTGCGCGCACACTTTTCACACTGACCGCAAAGAGTGGTCCATGAAATGCAAGGGATAATTAAAACATAAAAATTTTATGTAAGATTAAAGTTCATGATAATGTGTAAGTGTAAGTGAAAGATACTCTAAATGGTCAACATTTTTTGATCACATTTTTGTTTCTGCAGTTCATATAAATGGTGCTCTGAAGTGCCTTTCATTTTTGAAATACAAATTTTCCGTGTAGTCCCTCAAGTAGTATTGTGGGCATAATTATCTTAATTATAACACATGCCGTTTTATTTTATTTTAAATTAAAATAATATTAAAACATGCTATTTATAAATATTTTGATGAAGTATAGCTTGTCTCACTATGTCATTCCATATGCATTTGGTGAAAAAAGTCAATTTAGCTCCATTATTAAAATTTTTACATTTATGCATTTGGTGGACACTTTTAAGTGACTCACAGCAATACATTCAAGCAAGCAATACATTTGACCAGAATGTTTATTCCCTGGGAATCAAACCCATGTCCTTAACCTTGCTAGTAGAAGTTTCTACACATGCATTGCTGTTCACGAGCCACTGGTAAACTCATAACTGGAATGCGATTGTTAATCATGTAATTAAGGAAGTGACACTTTAGGCTAATACTGTTTTTCAAAAGTTGTTTGACTCTGTGTATATGTATATTCTTTTGTTTTCCAGTTCGGTATGAACGCTCTGCTCTTGGCGGCATGGTTTGGTCACCTCTCAATCCTGAAGATCCTTGTCTCAACGGGGGCGAAGCTCACCTGTGAAAACAAAGTAAGACTCTATTGGCAGAAATCATTGTCATGTTTCAGATATCTTTTATCTGAGCACTCGATGTGCTCCGCTCTCTCATGGTTGACTGTGCTCTTGACGAATAGCGTTCTGAAGCCGTTCTTTAAAGACCACTAACCAATACAAATGAGATTGATGTGTGTACTGGCCTACATTCAGGTTTCAACATTCATTTCAATGCGTCTCACTTGTCTCTTTTTTTTCTTTCAGAATGGCTTGAATCTCTTGCACTGTGCTGTACAGAGGGGTCACATCAGTATTTTGGAGTATATTATGGAAGATCTGGAAAACGTGCAGCTTAATAAAGTCGACAAGGTGAGAATCTCATGTTTTGCCACAGTGCCCATGATCTTGAAGTGTAATGTCTTTTAATTGTACCCTCAGTTCCCTGCTAAAAACTAGAGCCCAGACAAAGTTTAGAGACAGAATGGGTTTTGTTTTCCAATGTATTGTATCTACAAGAACATCTTAAGGGGCTTTTACACTAGTTGATACAAATATGTAAGATCAGCTTTGAAGGTGAAGAAGGTGGTCAGTTTTACAGAATTTGTTTAAGGTTATGTTTGCTTACATTTTGATCACATGACATTTTGATCATCACTTTCCAAAAAATGTTTTGGGTTTTCTTCCACATACTGTATTTGCTGACGCTTAAAAAAAAGAAAGAAAAGATTTGCAACATTCTGTCATAAATGTTGTAAGTCTTTTGAGGCTCAGTTTTATGCACTGATTCAAAATAGAAAGTAAGAGTAGAAAGTAGAAGATAGGTGTTTCCATCAGAGAGACTGATAACGACTGTGTTGATTGCACAGTGTTCATGCAAATACCAGTTAAACATTTTCAAGGAACGGCTTTAAGGAAGGAATTGTCCTGAGTTTTGTTGACTTAAAAAGCAGGCAGTGAACAGGAGCTGTCAAGCATCGGAAAGGACAAATAGTTTCATGAAATTCAAATGTAATTTGTAAACAGTAGGCCAGGTCAAAATTTTGTCCATGAAGAGTTTATTGGATCATTTGTTTGTGTGGATTGATTTGCTAATATGATTTTTCTCTGCCTTGGTTAGAAATTCAATTCAGAGGTGAAGAAAATAAATGAATCATGCACAGTCAGTATGATTTTTTTTTACCAGATGTCGGTAACAACACAAGTAATTCATACAAAGAAAACAAAACGAATAAGTTCAGAAATTAAGTTATATGTGATAAAATTGAATGACCCAGGGAAAAAGTATTGAACACGTGAAGAAAGGGAGGTGCAAAAAGGCATGGAAAGCCATCAGTGTAATCAGTGATTAGAAAGCAATCCTGCCCCTAGTCAGAGGAAATTAATATTAGCTGCTTCAGTCCCAACACCTACAGTACCAGGATGATGAAGATGAAACAAGGGTGGACGTTTCAGCAAGACGATGATCCCAAACACAGCCAAGGAAACTCTCAATTGGTTTCAGAGAAAGAAAATAAAGCTGCTAGAATGGCCCAACCAATCACCTGACTTGAATCCAATAGAAAATAAGAACTGAAGATCAGAGTTCATAGAAGAGGCCCACAGAACCTTTAAGATTTGAAGACTGTTTGTGTGGAAGAATGGGCCAAAATCACACCTGAGCAATGCATGCGACTAGTTTCTCCATACAGGAGGCATCTTGAAGCTGTCATTATCAACAAAGGCTTTTGTACTATTAAATACATTTCAGTAGTGCAATACTTTTCCCCTGCGTCATTCCATTTTATTACACATAACTTAATTTCTTAACTTATTTGTGACCCTGGACCACAAAACCAGTCATAAGGGTCAATTTTTTGAAATTAAGATTTATACATCATCTGAAAACTGAATAAGTAAGCTTTCCAAATGTATGTTTTTTTTGTGATAGGGCAATATTTGGCTGAGATAAACTATTTGGAAATCTGGAATCTGAGGGTGCAAAAAAATAAAAATACTGAGAAAATCACCTTTAAAGTTGTCCAAATGAAGTTCTTAGCAATGCATATTAAGTTTTGATATATTTACGGTAGGAAATTTACAAAATATCTTCATGGATCATGATCTTTACTTAATATCCTAATGATTTTTGGCATAAAAGAAAAATCGATAATTTTGACCCATACAATATTTTTTTAGCTATTGCTAAAAATATACCTCAGCGACTTAAGACTGCTTTTGTGGTCCAGGGTCACATTTGTTTTGTTTTCATTGTATGTATGAATTACTTGGTTTGTTTCCGGCATCTGGTGAAAATTTCATGTCGTCAGCACCTTTAGAAATATATTTACTGGGAAAAATGGTGACGTGTTCAATACTTATTTTATTAAACCCGCTGTATTATGAATATCAACAGGGTCAATTTTGATGTCTTGTTGACTTTAAGTTTTTCCAGTTGTTGTGAATTGTGCTACTCATTACACATGAGCTTATGAGATTTATGCCCCGTTAGGTGTTCTGCAAAGTAGATCAATAATACGAATATCACACAATCAGTGTTCTCGAGTAGTTTCATTGAGCTTTGTTAAAACATCCCTGCTGAAAAAAGCAATAGAAACCATCAGAGAATTTGTAATGGTTTTACTAGTTATAATGGGAATTGTATTGGTTTTCATGGAAACTGTAATGGACCCTGTTGGTCTCTACTGGTAATAGGTTGCCTTCTATTGGTGACTTGTTAAAATCACTAAATCTTAAAGGTGACATATCATGAAAATCTGACTTTTCCAGATTTTAAGTACTATAATAAGGTCCCCGGTGCATCTACCAACCAAGGAAACGTGAAAAAGATTAACCCAGTAACTTTGCTTTGGTAAGCCTTTTTTCTGCAAGTGTCTGAAAAAACGATCACGTCTGATTTCGCTCTCTTGGTGACGTTACAAAGGGATCTCATTATAATATTACCTCCCTTTAATCTGTAAATTTCCACCCACGGCACCCTCATTTTGATTTTGCAAGCAACAAAGGTGTACCAGTTCTAATGTCATGGCGAAAGTTTGACCAAAACATGCTAACTGTTCTGTCATTGGCTGCACAGAGAGCACAGAACACTATTTAAAGTCCCTGCCTCAGAAGAGACAACAGAGCAGTGGATTTATTGATTTATTTAATGTATATTGCTGCTGCCACACAGATAAAAAAAACATGCAATTTATTTCTCAGCTGTTTACCTTCACAGACATAACCGACTGTTTTTGTAACTCGTGTGTTTTTAACGTAAACTTGTGTGTGAATGAGAACTTAGTTTAGTACTCGCATGCTGTGACAGCCGCTTTCTGTCCGTGTGCTTCAGATGTGTGCACTCAGAAAACTCAGATATTTCAGAAGTTTAAACTAATATGGTTTAAAACGCATGATTTCAGTGCGATAAACATGATAATCAGAAACAAAAAAGATGTTTTAGCAGGTACGAGCTGTAAAGGCGCAGCTCTTTTCTGGAAAAGGGGGCGGGGAGCAGCAGCTCATTTGCATTTAAAGAGACAGGCACGAAAAACAGCGTGTTTCTGCTTCCACTCAAAATAGCCATTTTCAAAATTATATAATAAATTATCTGTGGGGTATTTTGAGCTGAAACTTCACAGACACATTCTGGGGACAACAGAGACTTATATTACATACTGTAAAAAAGTGGCATAATATGTCTCCTTTAATGGAACATGTACCAAAACACACTACAGCAAACAATTTTTCAATGGTTTTAATGGTTAAAAGTTTGGTTTGGTTTGTTTGTAATGGTATTTGTAGTGGAAACCATCAGAATTTCTGTGATGGTTTCTATTGTTTGTTTGTTTTTTCAGCAGGGATGTTTTATTACCCATTGAAATAATAACAGATGAAGCAAAGCTATAAAACTTTTATAGAAACTACACCTTTCCATTACACAAAATGCTCGTTATAATGGAAGTAGGTTCTTTAGATTATTAAAATATTCTTAACATTAAGAGATTATTTTAAGAACTGTCCAAAAAATGGTTCTTCTATTGCATTGCTATGAAACCACCCTGTGGTAACCTTTATTTTAAAGAGTAGTACTGTACATTATGTCCTTTCTAACGTGTGTCCATCTGCTGTGTCAGTCCGGTAAGACAGCGTTTCATTTGGCCGCGGAGCATGGACACCTGGAGGTGGTGGATTTTCTCATTGGTATGGGCTGTGCTCATGACCTCAAGGACAAGGTGAGGGACAGCAAGAGTCACGGGTGCACAGACGCTCCTCAGTGTGAGCTAATTAGATTTTCTCTACTACTAGATGTAAAATGCCAAAGTAGAGGGCAAAGCGAGCCAAAGTTTTCAGAATAACGTTTCTACATTCAGAAGAACTTGTCAATGTGATCCAAATAAAAACTTTAGACTTGAGTGGTGTGGCACTGAATTTTTATTTTAATCAGTGTTTGCTGACATCAAATGTGCCATGTGAGGTTAAACAAAAAAAATCTAAATTGCAACATGATAATATAAGATACCTTATCTCTAATTCACTATGGCAATGGCATGCCCATTGAAAATATGATATTTATATAAGAAGAAAAGATGTGCAGAATGGTTCCAAAGAAATTGTCAAAATAGAAAACAAATCAACTACAAATGTATAAATCTGACCTAACTACAAAAGAAAAAGAGAAACTAAACATATTCCGCATGCTACAGTAGATGCATCACCTGCCCTACTTTGGTTAGTTAAACTAACCAAAACAAAAACATACAAAGAATGGGAAAACATTGGCAATAACGAAAGGAAAAAGAAATGATAAACATTGATGCAGCACTAATATGATGTTCATGAACTGCAGGAGGAAAACACTGCACTGCATTTGGCAGCTAAGCAAGGCCACAGTGACGTCCTACAGAAGATCATGGAAACCGGGGAGAGCATTGATGAAAAAAACATTGTAAGTAGATCCCGTTTTTTTGTGCATTTATAAGAGTTTCTTTTGGTTTTGGTATTATTTGCTTCACATTGTGATCTTTTATCAGGATGGCATGACGGCTTTACATTTGGCAGCTGAAGGAGGGCATTACGAATGTATCAGACTCTTGCTGGAGGCTGGCTGCAATGTTAATGAACTTACTCATGTGAGGACATTGTTTTATACTATCATCAGTCTGTATAATAAGTTAACTAATGCGGGTTTCAACTTTCAGTACAAGTCAAAGCACACCGTAAAGTGTTTCTTCTTATAGAGTAACAGGACAGCTCTTCATCTGGTGGCCCTGCATGGCTCAGGAAGAGAGATCAAACTGCTGGTACAGGCTGGGATCAATCTGGATTCAGTAGACACAGTGAGTACTAAAACCCCCAGCTTAGTTGCTTTTGTAGAACAGGAGAGAATTTTAGGGGGAAAATTCACTATGGCAATGGCATGCCCATTGAAAACAACTAATTTGCTGGATTCTCTGTTAGCGGTGTCTAATAATAATGCTCTGCATAACAGATATGCACAGTATAGGTACAAGCAGGGCCGTCCTTAGCTGACGCAGGTCACGTTCCGGGGGGGGCCTAAGGACAGCACTGGGTACAAGGCCATCTTGATTATGTTACAGACATGTTTAAGACATAATATTATACAGAAGTTTTACTGCATTATTCAGCTGTTTTTTCCTTTAAGAGCATGACAAAACACTATTTGGGACAAGTATTTTGTGGATTTATTCCTGTCCAATTGTCAGTGTTAAAGGCAACATTGTGGGGAGTGTTACGTTTCATTATTTTGCTAAAATTATGGGAATGTTATTTTGAATGTTCTATAAACCATCTTAGATTTGTATCCAGCTGAAACGTTTCAGAAAAAAGTTCCATAAAAATTTTTTATTAGACATTATTATTATTAGACATTTTGAGTGAACATTCTATTAACGTTACTTGTTCATAAACTGTTAGAACCTTGCCAGAATGTGAGCTAAAGTTCTGAGAACATTCTCTGTTAGCTGGGTAGCAAATACACATGCATGCACACATCTAAGGCCACATCCAGACAACATTAACAGAAACAACAGTTTTCTTTCTCTTAAAGAAAGAAAAGTACACGGATGAAAGAATTAATTTGAGTAAGATCACAATGTGGAGTGCATAACTTGGGCACATTTGACAATTTACCTGATTTGCGAGTCAGGAGCTAAAACATCAGAAACTGTACAATTTTAAGTTTTACAATTCAGAATATCCAAAGTATTTACAGACATTTTTCCTTACCAGCAACATACTTCAGCTCTGCACTTGGCAGTACTCAACAACTCCACAGGAATAGTCAAGGATCTTGTCGATGCGGGATGCGACCTGGACATCTTTGACAATGTGAGTGTTTCACATTTATGATTTCACAGATTAAGGAAATGGTTTCTTCACTCATTCATCAACAATTGTTCCTCGCAGCGGCTTCAAACTGCTTTGCACATAGCAGCAGAACACGGACGGCAGAACATCGCTGAGATGATCCTGATATCTGGAGTTAACCTCAATCTGCTCGACAAGGTGCAAATTACTGTTGTCGTACTTGAGTGTGGTTGATACATTTTCATATTGTAATACACTTGTGATCAAACAGTTGAACAAAAGATATTTACAGCAGGGAAAGACATCGCTGGATGTTGCAGCACGAGGCAACCATGTGAATGTCATTGACATGATTATCAAAGCTGACAGATTTTACAGATGGGAGAAGGTACGTTCAGTGTATATTAAGCTTAAATTAATTGATTCCGATATCATTTGAATATGGAAGATTTTAAATGTGTTCATTTGCTTTCTAGGAAAATGTGACGAGTGACTCTGACTCTCTGGTGGGAACGAGTCTTACCTTTAAGCAAGATCATCGACAGGAGACACAACATATCCGATCTGTCCTGTGGAAACTTGCCTCCAAATATCTCAAACCAGGCGAGTGGAAAACACTGGCTCGGCACTGGAAGTTCTCAGATGCACATATTCGAGCCATAGAGCACCAATGGACAGGTACGTCATTTAACGTAATCTGCTGAGTGCATCTTTAAAAAAAAAAAAAAAGTATATATATATATCAAAAACAGCTAACTCCGTTTTTAACAATTTTTTAAAATCATGTGTTTTCATTGTGCGTTCCAGTTAATCTCAATCAAACTGCAGTTGGGTTATTTTGATTAGGTTAAAAAATAAAAATAACTAAAAAACACAGCTAACTAACACGATAAAAAACAATAAAAATATAACATCATAAAAAAACATGATTTTTGACAAATGTAAATAACGTTTAATAATGTTTTTGCAAATAAACTCTTCATATATATCAAAGAATCCTAAAAATGCTTCATGGTTTTTACAATATATTAAGCAGCACAACTCTCTTCAATATTGATAATCATAAATGTTTCTGGAATATCAAATCAGTATATTAGAATGATTTCTGAAGGATCATGTGACACTGTGAAGACTGGAGTAAAGATGCGGAAAATTCAGCTTTGCGTCACAGAAATAAATTACATTTTAAAATATATTCAAATAGAAAACTGTTATTTTAAATTGTAATATTTTACAATATTACTGTTTTAATGTATTTCTAAAAAATAAATAAAAAATGACTGACTCCAAACTTTTGAACGCTACGATTTTTTAGTTAGAATATGATTTAAATTAAAAGCAAAATTGTATTCTATGTAACCCCTTAAAATGTAATGATTATAAATGGGGAAATACAAATGGCTTTATTTTATTAGAAGTAAATAACTTTTCTTAATGGGGCTACAAATGCTTTCCTGAAAATGCCAAAAATCCTAATGTCAAAATATGCACAAAAATACAAAACGTCTGAATATACGAGGTCTGGAAATAGACATTTCTCTGACGTTTTCTGAAGACATGCTGTTTTTATTACACTAAGGAAAATAGGTTCATTACATGAGCCAGTAAACATAGTAATTAGTGTAAAGCAGTCTGCTTAACTTTGAATTCTAAATCAGAAAACAACACCTCTAAGAGCCCTTGTATTCCTCAGCACTATTACTCAAACAGTTAGACTAGCCTTCAATTTGCACCATTTTCCCAAATGTAGTGCATAGTTCTCACAGGGCAGCCCCAGTGTGTTCAGTGTGATAAGATATCTGTCATAGTGATGCCAAGCTCTGAACTTTAAAAGGTACAAAGAGCTACAAGGAGCACGGGCATAGGATGCTGCTCATCTGGCTGCACGGAGTGATCACCGCTGGAGAAAACCCCATCAAGGGCTTGTACGAAGGTCTGACTGGAATCTCAATGACTGATTTGGCAGGTGAATTCAGCATTACACTTCATATGTGTATAAGATCTGTTTCTAAACCTACTGTGATGCCTATCTAGACAGAATTTTTATGCATCACATGTGCATTTCAGACTCAAAGGCAGCAACATGAAAATCTTGTTGGCAGAATTGCATGTGTCTTTTTTGAAAGGCAATTCCAGAATGCATTGTAGTGAATTTGTATGCAAATTCAATTTTAAAATTCTAATTAGGTTATTATTCTGGCCAAGAACCGATGACTTTACATGTCTATCTTTTCATGTACAGTGGGGCAAAAAAGTATTTAGTCAGCCACCAATTGTGCAAGTTCTCCCACTTAAAAAGATGAGAGAGGCCTGTAATTTTCATCATAGGTATACCTCAACTACGAGAGACAAAATGAGAAAAAAAATCCAGAAAATCACATTGTAGGATTTTTAAAGAATTAATTGGTAAATTCCTCGGTAAAATAAGTATTTGGTCACCTACAAACAAGCTAGATTTCTGGCTCTCACAGACCTGTAACTTCTTCTTTAAGAGGCTCCTCTGTCCTCCACTCGTTACCTGTATTAATGGCATCTGTTTGAACTTGTTATCAGTGTAAAAGACACCTGTCCACAACCTCAAACAGTCACACTCCAAACTCCACCATGGCCAAGACCAAAGAGCTGTCAGAGGACACCATAAACAAAATTGTAGACCTGAAGAAATCAACTGTGGGAGCACTTATTAGAAAATGGAAGACATACAAGATCACTGATAATCTCCCTCGATCTGGGGCTCCACGCAAGATCTCACCTCGTGGGGTCAAAATGATCACAAGAACTGTGAGCAAAAATCCCAGAACCACACGGGGGGACCTAGTGAATGACCTGCAGAGAGCTGGGACCAAAGTAACAAAGGCTACCATCAGTAACACACTGCGCCGCCAGGGACTCAAATCCTGCAGTGCTAGACGTGTCCCCCTGCTTAAGCCAGTACATGTCCAGGCTTGTCTGAAGTTTGCTAGAGAGCATTTGGATGATCCAGAAGAGGATTGGAGAATGTCATATGGTCAGATGAAACCAAAATAGAACTTTTTGGTAAAAACTCAACTTGTCGTGTTTGGAGGAGAAAGAATGCTGAGTTGCATCCAAAGAACACCATACCTACTGTGAAGCATGGGGGTGGAAACATCATGCTTTGGGGTTGTTTTTCTGCAAAGGGACCAGGACGACTGATCCGTGTAAACTAAAGAATGAATGGGGCCATGTATCGTGAGATTTTGAGTGAAAACCTCCTTCTATCAGCAAGGGCATTGAAGATGAAACGTGTCTGGGTCTTTCAGCATGACAATGATCCCAAACACATCGCCCGGGCAACGAAGGAGTGGCTTCGTAAGAAGTATTTCAAGGTCCTGGAGTGGCCTAGCCAGTCTCCAGATCTCAACCCCTTAGAAAATCTTTGGAGGGAGTTGAAAATCCATGTTGCCCAGCGACAGCTCCAAAACATTACTGCTCTAGAGAAGATCTGCATGGAGGAATGGGCCAAAACACCAGCAACAGTGTGTGAAAACCTTGTGAAGACTTACAGAAAACGTTTGACCTCTGTCATTGCCAACAAAGGGTATATCACAAAGTATTGAGATTAAATTTTGTTATTGACCAAATACTTATTTTCCACCATAATTTGCAAATAAATTCTTTAAAAATCCTACAATGTGATTTTCTGGATTTTTTTTCTCATTTTGTCTCTCATAGTTGAGGTATACCTATGATGAAAATTACAGGCCTCTCTCATCTTTTTAAGTGGGAGAACTTGCACAGTTGGTGGCTGACTAAATACTTTTTTTCCCCACTGTATGTGACCAACTAAAGTTTTGCATGCCATTTTGACTAGGATTATGCCTTAGATGATTGTAAGCAGCAAGAAAACTTTCTGGGTTTCGGATCAGAGCTATTGAGTATATATTTTTTTTATAGTTTCACGGTCTACAACCTTGCTTTACCTTCCCTCTTTTATAACTTTTTTTTTTCTTCCAAACAGAAAGCATGCGACAGCAGGCAAATGCGGATCCGTCTTCTGCTAAAAAATGCTCTACAATGTAATGTGAGATTTATTGAGAAAGGTCTAGACTGAGCACGTACCAACCAGGAGATTGGATGCTCTTCAAATACACAGCACTGACAAAACACAAATACTCCCTCAAATATAACCTCAGTGATGTGACTGAGAAGAAAACTTAGCCTGTTCACACCCAGAGCAAATATTTACAGCAAACATGACTTTGGATTGAAATGATGTGTTTCTGTGGAACCATTCATATTGAGAAAATATGACACTTTTTTTTGGAGAACAGGTAGATTTCTCTCTCTCTCGCTCTCTCTCTCTGTCGAAAAACATGCCAAGCAATAACATTATTGGTCATGCTGAATTTCACTTTTCACATTTAATTTTTACAGTTATGCATGTATTTCTGTCCTATTTATTTGTAGTTGCAGCTTTTCTGCTGTAATTGTTATTTTTAAGACTAGAAACAAAAACAATACTAATACAGCTGCATAGCTCAGGATACTGGGTTTAAATGTGTGTGATCATCCTGTTCATTATAGGATTTGCAAGACTGAAAGGCCCGAAACTTTTTTTGTATGTGCAAATATTCTTATATGAACACGGGACAAAAGAGTGAAGAAGGTGGAATGAAATTAAGAGAATAAACCACTGTAGTATTTTATGCAGATTAGGGCTGGGTTGACATCAAGTTCTCTCTTCTTTTTTTTTTGTAGTAGTAAATCCCAACAAGCTTTGTTACTTTTGATATAAAACAAAGTCTTGGCTTTAAAATTCTGTAACTTTTTTTTTAGGAAATTCAAACAATAAATACAGTTTTGGCGCTTTTTAATGAAGTGTGACATATGGCTGTAGCACCTCATTTCGAGCGCACGTGAACCAAACATATTTTCCCCTTTACTACTAGTTATTGTATGAAATAAACATGAATGAACATCGGAAGTTGTTGAAAATGTCTCATGCAAGTGCTCAATCAGTTTTCAGCTGCGGAAAGAACAGCTTGTTAACGATGTCACATAACGTTTACCTCAGAAAAGCCATTCAATGCCCACAGCTGGACAATTAGCTATAAATATTTTGGTAAATAAATATAATTTTGGTGAATATATGCACTGTTACATATTTATTATATTTTTTACTTAACCTGTTCTCCGATATTTGAATAAATCCATCATCAAAACACGTTTATATGACAGCCACCATTTAAATGTTTATATTTAAAAAATGAATTGGAGCATAGTTATATCATTAAGTATAGGCTTAGTATATCTTCTTCCCTTTACAGTTTACAGCATTAGTTGAGATTTCTTTACTTGAGAAAAACTGACATGTTTTGTACCTGATACGTATCCAAATGAATCAGTATTGAATCGAGATCGGAACTGAATCGAATCACACGCTTGAGAATCAAAATTTGTGTCAACCCAGTTTTTATGCAAACATTCTGAATATATTCAGCCTGCCTAAGCAAGAGATGTGTAAATGTTGGTTGTGATGTTAAAGATGCCTGAAAAATGCGTAGGCTGTAACTGAAACTGTACTTGTTTGATTTGTAAGTGTACTTGTTTTAAAGTATTGAGTAAAGTATGAGTCACAGTATGCAGCATGACTAGAGTTGTTGTCAAGGTGTTGATTTTTTCCCACACTAAAAGGCTGTTATTTAATTTAGTTTCATTGTAGATTGCACTTAAAACTCTATCTAGATATTAGTGTCATATTTTTGTTATAATGGCTTTAGTGGACTGTGACTCGACAGGAAATTAAGTGCTGATCTGAAGCAGGTTAAAAGTTAATGTTGACGTATGAAAATATTTCTGCCAAGACAAAAGATGCAAATTTGCAGTCACCAGTCACCAGGTTTCCTCTCAAGAATTAGTGCAATAATCTTTGTGTAATCTTTCTGTAATAGTCCATAATATTTGTTTAATTGTTTTGGACTGTTTTCACATGTAATTGGTGCTTGTTCTGTGCATATTTCTTTCCTGATTCAGTAGCGATCGTTTAAAGTTAAAACATCTTAATGATGGATTTGTTTATTACAAACATGCAGCTTTTCACTTCATAAGATGGTAACTGATGGACTGGAGTGGTGTGGATTACTTGTGGATTAGTGTGATGTTTTTATCAGCTGTTTGGACTCTCCTTCTGACGGCACCCATTCACTGCAGAGGATCCATTAGTGAACAAGTGGGGTAATGCTACATTTCTCCAAATCTGTTCTGATGAAGAAACAAACTCATCTACATCTTGGATGGCCTGAGGGTGAGTAAATTTGCAGCAAATTGACATTTTTGGGTGAACTGTTCCTTTAAGCCAGCGGCAGTCACATCTACCTTTATTCTGATCCTGATGTTTCACTCCGAAAAACGTCACAATACTGTTGTAATGTTGGTTGCAACTTCTGTTTCATGCCAAGTTTAATGTGCTGGCACCTTCAAAAAACTATTATGGTGGTACCAGATCATACTATCATGGTACTGAATGATTACTATATTCATATACTATTGTATTTAGGTGATGGCCTAAAACAAATAATAATCTGGCCTACTCTGGTAGAGACTTGAATTTATTTGCATGCCATAAATTTGTAATGCCCAATTCCTTAATCTGATTCTTATGTAAACACTTTAATAAGATATGAATAATTTTTATTGTGTAGCCACAGCAGTGTTTTAATTGTATGGTAATGATTTAGTTAACATAATTGGCAGGTGAGAGTTTTAACATGCGCAGAACGTGTAATAAATTGTTGTAAATCTATAATAACGATCAATACCTGTCTTTTGTGGTTACACAGCTTTTATTTAAGTAAATAATGACACTTTTAGATTTGTTTCCAAATCAAAGACTCCTGATAGGTCACCTGGAAAAGGTAAGAGATTTATACAATCTTGTGTTGAAACGAGTTTCGGTTTATATCAGTGCATGACTCCAACAGACATAATAACATTGACAACATTCATACAAACAAACCAAGTACATGACAAAAAAATAACACCAACGTAAAAAAGGCAGAAAATTAAGTTCAAGCAGTAAAAAGTGCTAAATTTAACAAATACGTGCATTTTATATTGTGTAAGGCAACCAGGTCAAAATATGGCGTTCTATGAAAACTCTTACCATGTAATCAATTTCACTTATTTACAGTCATAATACTTATCAAAATATTGTTTATTTTCCGTAAAGTAAAAATAGGCTCTTTAAAGTCCATTCACATGTGACTTGAGTTTAAGGTCATAGAAAAACAGAATACCGGAACGTGATCTCTGAATGTTGTGTAGCTGAAACGGGTTAAATTCAGATCCAGATTCATCTAGTCAACATTCAGAAGATGCTTGTATGAAGCCTGTTGGTCTCTCTACGATTCGTTGTCACTCTTACGGTTGTTGCTCAGATTTGTCCTCTGCACTTCCAGCTCCTCTGCACTGACCATCTCTGGACTGATAGCAGCGTACCGTGTCCCATGAAACTGACGCAGGTGTATCTACGGAGTAAAAGCCGAGTAACAATGCAAATTAAGCCCCTGAAATCACATGATTGCATTGGTTTTAATCACTATTCACTGAAAATGTCAAGCTTAAAACTGGTCCTTATGTCTTTAAAACAGGCTGTCTTTATTCACTGAGAATCTAATTCCAAAAAGTCGTTAACTTTTGCAGTCTGATCATTGAGTCGTGAGTTTGTGAATCAAAAGAACAATTTATTCAAGAACTGATTTTTAGCAAATAACAAATTACTCTGTTTCTCACAAAAATCTATCATATGGCTAAGATTCAGACACAAGTCTGACTACTTGCTTCTTTTTGAACTTTTAAAGCTTTGGATTACTACAATTGCAGGAAGATGAGCATGTCAAATTTTCTTCATACATGTTACACAGAAGAAAGTCAGTTATTTGGGGTCGGAACAACATGAGGGTGAGTAAATAATGACAGTATTTAAATTTTTGGTTGAAACATTCCTTTCAACAATTTGAAACTCACTTGTATGTACAGGTTGACTTCTGCACTTCTGCACAGATATGGGAAGTTTCCTCCTGTTTTGAGGTGAGCTCTTCTAGCGTTGGGGTACAGCTTATACATTTCTTCCTTTGCCTCATGTGACAGGGCACTCTGATCAAAAACCTATGTGAAAATAAGGGCAAAATATTTTTTAAATGTTAAACTTGCATCTTATTTCTGTAACTTATCTAGAGTTCTAGAATCACAAAACATTATACAAAGTTTAGAATTAAGATTTTTTTTAATGATTTCAAAAAGTCTCATGTTCAATTTATTTTCCTAAAAAAATTGCAATAACGGTAATGTTGAGAGATATTGCTACAATTTTTATTTTTTTAATAGATTTTAAATGGGTCATATGATGCTATTTCAATTTTTCCTTTCTCTTTGGAGTGTTGCAAACTCTT